>NC_134354.1:477628746-477988746 GCF_048569485.1 Anomaloglossus baeobatrachus | reverse complement strand
GCAAAGTCTGAGTTCAACGTTCGAGTACTTTTTGTATAATTAAGTTTGCTGAAAGGCTGCAGCGCAGCCAATCAACAAGCTTTATTGCATGCAAAAGTTGCCTGTCCATTGCTGTGAACAATAAAGAGTAAAAAAAAATGGTCTTAGAACGAGGATGCATAGGAGTTACTGCCGGTCAGCGGTAGGTAAGGAATTTGTCACGAGCGTGACAAATTCTGGGCTGCCACTAACTGACAGTGACCTATGAATCTGCATTCTGAGAATGTTCTGAAAACGTACCTCCATAGAACTCAATGGACGTCGTGGGACATTACACCATTGGATTACGTCGGAACTTCCAATATTTATTTTAATAAATTGATGAATGAGGGAGTGTGGGGGAGCATTTATTCCCCAATTGGTTGACGTCAGAACTTTGAAGATTCTTTTAATAAATTGGTGAACGAGGGCATGTGGGGGAGTTTTTATTCAAATAATTTTTTTTCCTGCCAATGCTCCATCCCCAATTATACCCTACTGTAATAGCTTATGAAGAAGGTAAATGTATACATCTAATGGAATCTTATTATGTATCTCACTGTAATGACATAAATTGGAATCAGTCCCCTTCTTCCTTCTACTGCCAATCCTAACAACACAGCCATGTGCCCTAAGTAGAAAATGGCCAGCAGAACATGTGCCCATACACTACTCACAAAAAGTTAGATATTTGGCTTTTGGGTGAAATTTGAGGATGATCCTAAAATGCCCTCAAACCTTTTTTGGGTCATTGTCCATCTGTATTATGAAATGCCGACCAATCAGTTTGATGCATTTGGCTGGATTTGAGCACACAGTTTGTCTCTGAAAACCCCAGAATTCATCCAGCTGCTTCTGTTCTTTGTCATATCATCAATAAACACTAGGGACCCAGTGTCACGGGCAGCCATGCATGCTCGGCCATCCCACTGCCTCCGCTGTGTTTTACAGATGATGTGGTATGCTTTGGATCATGAGCTGTACCATGCCTTTCCCATACTTATTTCTTTCCATCATTCTGGTAGAGGTTGATGTTCGTTTCATCTGCCCAAAGAATGTTCTTCCAGAACTGTGCTGTTTTTTTAGATTTTTTTTTTTAGCAAAGTCCAATCTAACCTTCTTATTCTTGAGGCTTATGAGTGACCTGCACCATGCAGTGAACACTGTATTTTTTTTCATGCAGTCTTGTCTTTATGGTAGATTTGGATATTGATATGCCTACATCCTGGAGAGTGTTGTTCATGTGGTTGGATGTTGTGAATGGTTTCTCTTCACAGTGGTAATTATTCCGCGATCATCCTCCACTGTTGTCTTCTGTGGGTGTCCAGGTCTTTATGTATTGTTAAGGTCACCAGTGCTTTCTTTCTTTCTCAGGATGTACCAAACTGTAGATTTAGCCAGTCCTAATATTGTAGCAATTTCTTGGATGGGTTTTATTCTGTTTTCGCAGATGAAGGATGGCTTGTTTCACCTGCATGGAGAGCTCCTTTGACCACGTTTACTTCTCAGCAACAACTTCAAAATGCAAGCACCACACCTCAGATCAACCGAAGGCCTTTTATGTGCGTTAAGAATGAAATAACAAACTTATTGCCCGGCCCATGAAACAGCCTGAGAGTCAACTGTCCAATTACTTTTGGGCCCTTTAAAACTAACGTGGCACATGGACTGGAGCTGAAACTACTAAACACTTCATCAAAATTTAATGTGGATCCATTACATAACTATAACTTGATTATGATTCAGTAAACAGGTAAAAAACAAAACAAAATCCGTGTCAGTGTCAAAATATATATGGACCTAACTGTATGTCTTAGTCTATTTATGGGCAATTACATTATTAGAGAATTCTATATATCTAACAGAGGCTACAGACAGGTCCTATACAGTTGAACCCATTATCAATACAGCAACATTAAATATATATATTTAATTATATATACACTACAGTTCAAAAATTTGGGGTCACTTAGATATTTCCTTATTTTTGAAAGAAAAGCACATTTTTTTCAATGAAGCTAACATTAAATTAAACAGAAATACACACTATACATTGTTAATGTGGTAAATGACTATTCTAGCTTAAAATGTCTGGTTTCTACATAGGTTATAGAGGCCCATTTCCAAGAACCACCACTCCAGTGTTCTAAGGCTATGTGCGCACGTTGCGTTTTTACCCGCGTTTCCGCTGCGTTTTTTGAGGCTGCGTTTTTGTGCCAAAACGCATGCGTTTTTGTTTTCCAGCAAAGTCTATGGGAAAAGATGAAATTCTGTCCGCACTTTGCTTTTTTTTCTGCAGCGTTTAATTTGCATATTTTTGGTCAAAAACCATGCAGAAAAAGAAGCAGCATGCCAATTGTTTTTGCCATTTCTGCAGCGTTTTGCTAACATTGCAGTCAATGAGAAATGGCAAAAAACAAGAAACTACAAATTTCCTGCGTTTTACCTGCTTTTTAGGTGCAGAAAACATGCGTTTTTGACAAACAAAACGCATGCTTTTCTAACATTAAATTAATGGAATAATATGTCCCTTTATACACACACATAATCAGACAAATAAATTAAAGAAAATAATGATTTTCTTGCTATTTTTGGAATTAATATGATAAAACCGCTATATTTTCAAGAAATATAACTATTTTCTATAATAATTCTAAAATTATCTATATTTTGCTTTTTTTCTCTTTTTTCATTGTTTGACTATTTAATCTTTATTTAGCAGTGTCTTGATGTTCAAAACGCATCTGTGAAAACACATGTGGAAATGCATGGAAAAAGCGCTAAAAACGCATCTAAAACGCGGTAAATACGCATGCGTTTTTAGCGCTAAAAAATGGTCAAAAGCCATTTTGTCAAAAACCAAGGGCTTAAAAACGCGCAGAATAAACTGCAGGCACTACAACGCAAAGTGCGCACATAGCCTAATGGTACATTGTGTTTGCTGTGTTAGAAGGCTAATGGATGTTTAAAAATCCCTTGAAAACCCTTGTGCAAATATGTTAGCACAGCTGAAAACAGTTTTGCTTATTAGAGAAGCTATAAAACTGACCTTCCTTTGAACTAGTTGAGAATCTGAAGCATTAAATTTGTTGGTTCCATTAAACTCTCAAAATGGCCAGAAAAAGTGAGTTTCATGTGAAACTCTACAGTCTATTCTTGTTCTTAGAAATGAAGGATATTCCATGCGAGAAAGTGCCAAGAAACTGAAGATTTCCTACAACAGTGTGTACTATTCCCTTCAGAGGAGCGCACAAACAGGCTCTAACCAGAGTAGAAAGAGAAGTGGAAGGCCTCACTGCACAACTGAGCAACAAGACAAGTACATTAGAGTCTCTAGTTTGAGAAATCGATGCCTCACAGGTGCTCAACTGGCAGCTTCATTAAATAGTACCCGTAAAACGCCAGTGTCAAAGTCTACAGTGAAGAGGCGACTCCGGGATGCTGGCCTTCAGGGCAGAGTGGCAAAAAAAAAGCCATATCTGAGACTGGCTAATAAACGGAAAAAATTAATATGGGCAAAAGAACACAGACATTGGACAGAAGAAGATTGGAAAAAAGTGTTATGGACAGATGAATCGAAGTTTGAGGTGTTTGGATCTCACAGAAGAACATTTGTGAGATGCAGAAAAACTGAAAAGATGCTGGAAGAGTTCTTGACGCCATCTGTCAAGCATGGTGGAGGTACTGTGATGGTCTGGGGTTGCTTTGGTGCTGGTATAGTGGGAGATTTGTACAAGGTAAAAGGGATTTTGAATAAGGAAGGCTATCATTCCATTTTGCAACGCCATGCCATACCCTGTGGACAGTGCTTGATTGGCGCTAATTTCATCCTACAACAGGACAATGACCCAAACCACACCTCCAAATTATGCATGAACTATTTAGGGAAGAAGCAGGCAGCTGGTATTCTATCTGTAATGGAGTGGCCAGCCCAGTCACCAGATCTCAACCCTATTGAGCTGTTGTGGGAGAAGCTTGACCGTATGGTACGCAAAAAGTGCCCATCAAGCCAATCCAACTTGTGGGAGGGGCTTCTGGAAGCAAGGGGGGAAATATCTCCAGATTACCTCCGCAAATTAACAACTAGAATGCCAAATATCTGCAAAGCTAGAATTGCTGCAAAAGAGAATTCTGTGACGAAAGCAAAGTTTGAAGGACAAAATTATTATTTCAAGTAAAAATCATTATTTCTAACCTGGTCAATGTCTGGACTATATTTTCTATTCATTATGCAACTCATTTGATAAATGAAAGGATGATTTTTCATGGGAAAAGACAAAATTGTCTGGGCAACCACAAACTTTTGCACTGTAGTGTATATATATATATATATATATATATATATATATATATATATATATATATTTATTTATTTAATATGATTTAATTTGATTTTATTTAGTCCTAATCTGCAAAATGGAAAAGCACAGTCTAGGACACTCACTGGTCTCCATCTGGAAATAAAGCATTATATTCAGAGTTATCCTGATGTACGTACTAAATGCTGGGCAAAAGCATGATGTGAACAGGGCTTTATTTTTTCTGCCTAGCCCTGAACCCAGCTGTCTTGTCCTCATCATTTTCATTAATTAGTTGTGCACACAAGGGAGTTTTAGAACATCCAGTCTGAATAATGATGAAGCAACACAGTGTTCGAAAACCGATGAAACATTCATTTCATGGCACTCTCCCTAGGGAGCCATATAGAAAGACAATACAGAATATGCAATAATTTTTATTATAATTGTACAGGAGGAACGAACAGACTTTCCCAGCTCATTTCCTGCCTTCCCCACTATGAAAGGGGTCCCTCTCGGGTGGGTGACACATCTAACTCAGAATAAAATGAGTCACAAGGAATGGAAATGTTTTTTTTCTCCTTCCTCTAATTCGTAGACTTCTGCTTTTTGTTCAGCATCTGATCCCTAGGGTCTATATGGTGATGTCAGATCAACCTTGATGATATTGTCACAAGGTGACATCTTCTACTTAACAGCATTGTTAACATTACATTATGGTGCAAAGGTCATTTTAATGACGTGCCAAATGCAAGTAAAGCGCCCGTAACCCATAGCGATTTCGCTAGCGAGATAGCTGAAACGCCACATGTTTTGTGACAAATCAGTGACCTTGCCAGCGAAGTCGCTGTGTGTGACACGTAGCGGGCCCCTGCTGTGAGGTCGCTGATTGTTACAAAATGATCAGGACCTTTTTTCCTCGTTGGTCTCCCGCTGTGCAGCACGCATCGGCATGTTTGACTGCGGGAGACCAACAAGCACCGACTCTGTGTAAGCAGCGTATGCTGGTAACCAGGGTAAATATCGGGTAACTAATCAAAGCGCTTTGCTTGGTTAACTGATATTTACTCTGGTTACCAGCGTACGCCGCTTACAGGCTGCCAGCGCTGGCTCACTGCACACGTAGCCAGGGTAAATATTGGGTAACTAAGCAAAGCACTTTGCTTAGTAACCCGATGTGTACCCTAGCTATGTATACAGGGAGCCAGCGCTGGCAGCCTGTAAGCGCTGTAAGCTGGTAACCAGGGTAAATATCGGGTAACCAAGCAAAGCGCTTTGCATAGTTAACCGATATTCACCCTGGCTACATGTGCAGGGAGCTAGCGCTGGCAACCTGTAAGCAGCGTACGCTGGTAACCAGAGTATCAGGTAACCAAGCAAAGCGCTTTGCTTAGTTACCCGATATTCACCCTCGTTACCAGCGTACGCTGCTTACGCAGAGTCGGTGCTCGTTGGTCTCCCGCTGTCAAACAAGCTGATGTGTGCTGCCCTGCGGGAGACCAACGAGCAAAAAATGAACCAGAACAGTGTGTAACGATCAATGATTTCACAACAGGGGCCAAGCTGCTGATTAGTGTCACACACAGCGAGATCGCTAATGAGGTCACTGGTACGTCACAAAACCTGTGACTCAGCAGCGATGTCACTAGCAATCTCGTTATGTGAGGAGTACCCCTAAGGCATGAATCTCATATCTGTGCTTCTGAGTATGGACCGCTATGTATAGACAGGCCTTGGACCTCCGATCAGAACGTATAAAGCTGGCCAGTTCGGTCAGGAGGCCCATGGCCAGTCCACACATCATGGTCTGTATTTGAACCATGAAACATGGATGTGTGAAAGTGTGGTGGGCTAAAAAGATGAAAAGTCTGCTAGGTAAACCATCTTTCTAAGAAGACAGCAGAGAACTTCTTCTTAAATTGATTTAATTAACAAAGAAATTCTATATACTGTATACAAGTAACATCTTTAATAATGTATACTAGTATGGACAACGTATACAATGTTCAGAGCTGTTTTTCCAGGTCTGATAGTAGGTTGTATGCAGACAGTTTATACATAGATCAATACACAGTATACTCATGGGACACACATCTCCTTGTGCGCCCGCACACAGATGGCGTTATTTGCTACTAGGAGAAACCCAACCGTCGCAGGCTCACTGACTAATTAGGGTGCGGCCGCTCTCTGTCCTCTATCCTGTCACACAGCAATGTTTTCTATACATGGTGGTATAATATTCCGAGAACTTACTATAGAGGCTGAATTTAACTAATGATAAAATTACTATCTGGAAAAATATCACAATTGCTGATTTTTACTGCAAAATTGAATCAATATGATGCTCCACCTTGGTACTGCTGCATCTAAAATGGCCATTGCAGAAAGGGGCAAAAGGGGGCGATTTAAATTGTGTTTTTTTCATTTTTTAATATATATTTTTTCCACTTCTTTTTCACTAGTTTCCTTAGGAGACTTGAAGCTGTGATCTTCCGATCGCTTGCGCTATGCAGAGTAGTGCATCAGCACTGCTCTGTACAGCACAAATGCTGATCCCCTGTGAATGCTGGCGCTCAGCCGGCATTCACAGGAACTATATCATGACCATGACAGGGGTCATCAGCTGATGCCTGACTGTCATGTCTACCCATCGGCGCCCCACGATCATGTCATGGGGCCTCTGATGGGAGTGGGAAATGACGCGCTACTCGATGGCACGTGTTAGATTCTGCTGTCAGAGTTTGACAACGGGATTTTACTAGTTAACAGGCGTGAGTGGGTTAAAGTTTCTCTTCTTCCAACACTTTTATTACTATGGTCTTGTATATACAGTTAGGTCCAGAAATATTTGGACAGTGACACAAGTTTTGTTATTTTAGCTGTTTACAAAAACATGTTCAGAAATACAATTATATATATAATATGGGCTGAAAGTGCACACTCCCAGCTGCAATATGAGAGTTTTCACATCCAAATCGGAGAAAGGGTTTAGGAATCATAGCTCTGTAATGCATAGCCTCCTCTTTTTCAAGGGACCAAAAGTAATTGGACAAGGGACTCTAAGGGCTGCAATTAACTCTGAAGGCGTCTCCCTCGTTAACCTGTAATCAATGAAGTAGTTAAAAGGTCTGGGGTTGATTACAGGTGTGTGGTTTTGCATTTGGAAGCTGTTGCTGTGACCAGACAACATGCGGTCTAAGGAACTCTCAATTGAGGTGAAGCAGAATATCCTGAGGCTGAAAAAAAAGAAAAAATCCATCAGAGAGATAGCAGACATGCTTGGAGTAGCAAAATCAACAGTCGGGTACATTCTGAGAAAAAAGGAATTGACTGGTGAGCTTGGGAACTCAAAAAGGCCTGGGCGTCCACGGATGACAACAGTGGTGGATGATCGCCGCATACTTTCTTTGGTGAAGAAGAACCCGTTCACAACATCAACTGAAGTCCAGAACACTCTCAGTGAAGTAGGTGTATCTGTCTCTAAGTCAACAGTAAAGAGAAGACTCCATGAAAGTAAATACAAAGGGTTCACATCTAGATGCAAACCATTCATCAATTCCAAAAATAGACAGGCCAGAGTTAAATTTGCTGAAAAACACCTCATGAAGCCAGCTCAGTTCTGGAAAAGTATTCTATGGACAGATGAGACAAAGATCAACCTGTACCAGAATGATGGGAAGAAAAAAGTTTGGAGAAGAAAGGGAACGGCACATGATCCAAGGCACACCACATCCTCTGTAAAACATGGTGGAGGCAACGTGATGGCATGGGCATGCATGGCTTTCAATGACACTGGGTCACTTGTGTTTATTGATGACATAACAGCAGACAAGAGTAGCCGGATGAATTCTGAAGTGTACCGGGATATACTTTCAGCCCAGATTCAGCCAAATGCCGCAAAGTTGATCGGATGGGGCTTCATAGTACAGATGGACAATGACCCCAAGCATACTGCCAAAGCTACCCAGGAGTTCATGAGTGCAAAAAAGTGGAACATTCTGCAATGGCCAAGTCAATCACCAGATCTTAACCCAATTGAGCATGCATTTCACTTGCTCAAATCCAGACTTAAGACGGAAAGACCCACAAACAAGCAAGACCTGAAGGCTGCGGCTGTAAAGGCCTGGCAAAGCATTAAGAAGGAGGAAACCCAGCGTTTGGTGATGTCCATGGGTTCCAGACTTAAGGCAGTGATTGCCTCCAAAGGATTCGCAACAAAATATTGAAAATAAAAATATTTTGTTTGGGTTTGGTTTATTTGTCCAATTACTTTTGACCTCCTAAAATGTGGAGTGTTTGTAAAGAAATGTGTACAATTCCTACAATTTCTATCAGATATTTTTGTTCAAACCTTCAAATTAAACGTTACAATCTGCACTTGAATTCTGTTTTAGAGGTTTCATTTCAAATCCAATGTGGTGGCATGCAGAGCCCAACTCGCGAAAATTGTGTCACTGTCCAAATATTTCTGGACCTAACTGTATTATAAGGAAACAGCAAGAAGAGGAATCTCAGGGTCTGATTTTGCTACAATGATTTTAATGGGATTTAGAAATATGTCTATATTCCTGTGTGAAAACGGCTAACTCAGACTGATGTGCCAATAAACAGTCAATGGTATGTCTATCGGAAACCAAAATTTATGCTTGGAAACTCAACCTTAGGCCCGTTTCACACGTCAGTGAAAAACACTGACGTTTTTCACTGGCGTGTAAAACACGCACATGTCCCTGCGTGTGCCGTGATTCACGGCACACGTGGGTTGTCTAAGTGCAATCCGGGCTCCGTTCTCCGTGGCCCGTGATTGCACTTAGAAAACAACTCACCTGTGCGCGCTCCCGCTGTCCATGGTGCTGATCACTCCCGCGGTGCAGCATCCGGCCGGCGCTGACCCCCGCAGCAGCTGCTTTGGGTCGGCTCTGTCGCGCATAATGAATATGCGCGACAGTAATCAGCCGGCTCAGAAGCAGCCGGCAGAACGGGCTGCAGAGGACTTCGCTGGAGCCGGGTGAGTTAAAATGTTTTTTATTTTAAAAGCACGTTTTTTTCTGGCACGTGTTTCACGGACCACACCACTGCGTGGTCCGTGGGACATCAGTGATGCCAGAAAAAAATTGACATGTCTCCGTGCAGCAATCACGCACACGCGGGTACGCCGCACGGAGACACGTGCAGTGAAAAATCACTGACGTGTGAGCAGACCCATTCATTATAATAGGTCTGCGTATGTCAGTGATTCTGGTACGTTTAAAAAAAAGCACAAACGTCCCAGAATCACTGACGTGTGAAAGGGGCCTTAGACTGGGGTCACACTAGCGTAGAGCAGCAGATGCTATATGCTAATGACACTCAGCTGAAACTCTGCTTCGAGAATATTTAAGATATTTAACAACATAGCGTTTTTCCAATAATAAGCCCTCCTCTCCCCAATAAGCCCTAGCAGGAATTTTCAGGCTTTTTGGAGCAAGGCTTAAATATAAGCCCTACCCTGAAAATAAACCCTAGTAACGGTTAAATAATAAAGTGTCCATGCAGCTAAAAAAGTTAAAGAATATCCTCTCCTCTATCCTCCCATCCTCTCCTCTATCCCCCATCCTCGCCTCTATCCTCCCATCCTCTCCTCTATCCTTCCATCCTCTCCTCTATCCTCCCATCCTCTCCTCTATCCTCCCATCCTCTGCTCTATCCTCCCATCCTCTCCTCTATCCTCCCATCCTCTGCTCTATCCTCCCATCCTCTGCTCTATCCTCCCATCCTCTCCTCTATCCTCCCATCCTCTCCTCTATCCTCCCACCCTCTCCTCTATCCTCCCATCCTCTCCTCTATCCCCCATCCTCTCCTCTATCCTTCCATCCTCTCCTCTATCCTCCCATCCTCTCCTCTATCCCCCATCCTCTCCTCTATCCTCCCATCCTCTCCTCTATGCTTCCATCCTCTCCTCTATCCTCCCATCCTCTCCTCTATCCCCCATCCTCTCCTCTATCCTTCCATCCTCTCCTCTATCCTCCCATCCTCTCCTCTATCCTCCCATCCTCTCCTCTATCCCCCCATCCTCTCATCTATCCCCCCATCCTCTTCTCTATCCTCCCATATTCTCCTCTATCCTCCCATCCTCTTCTCTATCCTCCCATCCTCTCCTCTACCCTCCCATCCTCTCCTCTACCCTCCCATCCTCTCCTCTATCCCCCCATCGTCCCCTCTATCCTCCCATCCTCTCCTCTATCCTCCCATCCTCTCCTCTATCCTTCCATCCTCTCCTCTATCCTTCCATCCTTTCCTCTATTCTCCCATCCTCTCCTCTATCCTCCCATCCTCTCCTCTATCCTCCCATCCTCTCCTCTATCCTTCCATCCTCTCCTCTATCCTCCCATCCTCTGCTCTATCCTCCCATCCTCTGCTCTATCCTCCCATCCTCTCCTCTATCCTCCCATCCTCTCCTCTATCCTCCCATCCTCTCCTCTATCCTCCCATCCTCTCCTCTATCCTCCCATCCTCTGCTCTATCCTCCCATCCTCTCCTCTATCCTCCCATCCTCTCCTCTATCCTCCCATCCTGCCCTCTCCCTGAGGCTATGCCCTCCTCTCACTCATCAGTCTGCCTTATTGCTCTCTATTATATAAGTAGCATGCTTTATACACGATTTGTAAAGATTAACCCTTCCGTGTTCTGTGCTATAAAGTATGTATGACGTTCCGTGTGGTCAGCAGCGCCCTCCTCACTGTATACGTCGCTGATCTGGTCCCCACAGATGGAGAGCACTGTATATGCAGAGGAGGCCGCCAGCAGCACTCCCTCCCACCTGCCCGGCTCCGGCCTGTCCTCCCGTCTACAGACCTCCTCCCACCCAGCGGCCTCTGCTATCACGAGCTGCCGGCTGCCGCACCGGCCGGGGGCGTGGCCTCTCCAGTAGACCTTCGGGTGGTTCGGGGGCGTGGCCTCACTGTCAGAACTCTGTTGGATGGGGCGTGGCCTCTAACCGACCTTCGGGTGAGGGCGTGGCCTCAGTGACAGAGCTCCGGATGGTCCAGAGGCGTGGCCTCACTGACACCTTCGGGTCGGCTCCACTGATGACAATTGGTTTCCGCCCCTGACTGCTCGGGATTGGACTCTTCTCGGTAGTAGGCGGAGCTCCGGAGTCCGGCCGCTGTCGGTGTAGGTGTAAGCGGAGGCGGTGGAGAGGCTGACAGGATGCGGGGAGATCCCGCTGCGGCCGGACACAGCATGGAGACCGGGGTGCGGAGAGACGAAGTGAGTGGCCGGAGTGCGCGGCACGGTGTGTGTCGGGGCAGGGGGCATGTGTGCGCTAGGTGTATGGGGCCCGCGCTCCTCACGTCGTGTGGCAGACCTGCAGCAGGGCATGCCCAAAGGGTTAATATCCGGGCTCGCTGCTTGTCCTCCCGTGGTCCTAGAGGGCGGATCTGGCTCTACTGCGCAGAGTGGGTGACCCATCAGGGGGTCATACTGGGAGCACTGGCACTGTGGGAAGCATTGGGTCAGGCAGCACTGGTACTGTGGGAAGCATTGGGTCAGGCAGCACTGGCACTGTGGGGAGCACTGGCACTGTGGGGAGCATTGGGTCAGGCAGCACTGGCTCTGTGGGGAGCACTGGCACTGTGGGGAGCACTGGCACTGTGGGGAGCATTGGGTCAGGCAGCACTGGCACTGTGGGGAGCATTGGGTCAGGCAGCACTGGTACTGTGGGGAGCATTGGGTCAGGCAGCACTGGTACTGTGGGGAGCGCTGTCACTGTGGGCAGCACTGGGTCAGGCAGCACTGGCACTGTGGGGAGCACTTTCTCTGTAGGCATCACCGTTCCTGTGGGGAGCATTGGGTCAGGCAGCGCTGTCACTGTGGGCAGCGCTGTCACTGTGGGCAGCGCTGTCACTGTGGGCAGCGCTGTCACTGTGGGCAGCGCTGTCACTGTGGGCAGCGCTGTCACTGTGGGTAGCGCTGGCACTGTGGGTAGCACTGGCACTGAGGGCAGCACTGGTACTGTGGGCAGCACTGGGTCAGGCAGCACTGGCACTGTGGGGAGCACTTTCTCTGTAGGCATCACCGTTCCTGTGGGGAGCATTGGGTCAGGCAGCACTGTCACTGTGGGCAGCGCTGTCACTGTGGGCAGCGCTGTCACTGTGGGCAGCGCTGTCACTGTGGGCAGCGCTGTCACTGTGGGCAGCGCTGTCACTGTGGGCAGCGCTGGCACTGTGGGTAGCACTGGCACTGAGGGCAGCACTGGCACTGTGGGCAGCACTGGGTCAGGCAGCACTGGCACTGTGGGCAGCACTGGGTCAGGCAGCACTGGTACTGTGGGTAGCACTGGGTCAGGCAGCACTGGTACTGTGGGTAGCACTGGGTCAGGCAGCGCTGGCACTGTGGGGAGCGCTGGCACTGAGGGCAGCACTGGTACTGTGGGTAGCACTGGGTCAGGCAGCACTGGCACTGTGGGGAGCACTTTCTCTGTAGGCATCACCGCTCCTGTGGGGAGCATTATTTCAGGCAGCACTGGCACTGTCTGCACTGCTTTCACTGCGTTGTCTTGTAGTCCTCAGCCACTTTGTGAGGTTTGTCTAATTCCAGTCCCCATTCATAGCTCTGACCATGAACAGTGCCAGTCCTCCTTGGCAACCATGGCAGTTTCTCAATTGCACTGCAGAAACAGTGGTTTGTGACTGGTTGCTATGGAGATCAAGGGCACTCTTCCTGGGAGACGTTTTGGTACCTGATGTGTTTAATACAATATCTAAAATCCAGATGGAGTCAGCTGCGCTTTATTGTCAGCGACTTCCCTGTAACGCTTGTGATGGGGATATTGTTGGGAATTGCTTTTCGGTCTCTTACACGTCACAATGATGACTCCTAGTGAGGCTTTCATCTAGGGCTCGTTACCAGAGGGTGACTTCACCCTATTAGCAAGTTCTGGTACTTCATGGCCCCCTCCATATGTCCGTAGAGAAGTGGCCCCCCTCCATATGTCCGAGCAGACGTGCCCCTCCCCCTTTTCTTAGGAGACTTTGCCCCCGATCTACGTCGGTTTAGGTGGGTTATACACACATATTTGGGTATGTTCACATTGCATCTTTTTCAGCTGTCTTCCATGGCCAATTCAGAAAAGAGCATATGAAGAAAGAAAAAATGCTCAGAAACAGTAAAAAGAGTCTTCAGGTACAGAACTCAGTGAGGGGAGTTTCCTTAAGTGTGTTATCTTTGAAAAATGGCCTTTTTTGAGTGAAAAGACGCAGTGTGAACACAGCCTTATAGCACATATTTGATTATGTTTTATGGCTCAGTGTTCTTACCCAACGCGGGCCTGAGATAACATCACAGCGGGGAATCAACAACAGTTAGGTTTCCTTTATGGAGCCTATTGTGCAGGATACAGATGGGCCTTGGGTTGTTTGCCCTATAAATACGTTTCTATATGGGGTTTATTTCACCACCGCAGTCCGGCATACTTAAGACAATCCACTTTGTAGTTCTGAGCCATGCGGGCCTGTTGGCATGATCAGGGGCAGACAGAGATGAAGAGGCCCCTGTGTAGGAGGAATATGGGCCCTTTAGTCCTGAAGCTCATCATAATGCACAATCCCACCTACTTTGGAAGTTGTAGTGGCCCCTTACCCCCCGGGGGTAGCAGCCTTTTAATAGTGTGGTACAGTGCAGTTGTTGGAAAGCGAACCCCCACCTGAGGATTAACCACCAGTCAGACCACCCTGAGGACACGTCGGACCACCCTGAGGACACGTCGGACCACCCTGAGGACACGTCGGACCACCCTGAGGACACGTCGGACCACCCTGAGGACACGTCGGACCACCCTGAGGACACGTCGGACCACCCTGAGGACACGTCAGCCCCCCCTGTGTGTGTGTATGGCCAGTGTCAGGGCTGGATTACTGTCACTGTTGTCAGAGCTTGCCATTTCCTACCATGAGGAGATGGTGTCACTTTCCTGGAAGTGTGATATTCTCGGTGATGGGCACTGCAGTCAGGCTTTTAAACGCTTTTATTTGCAGCCACTTGGCTTTAGCACAGTAATGACATTAGATTTCAGGAGTTAATAATTCATGTGTTCCAGCAGTACTTTGATACTTGTGTAGGTTTAGGCAGGGGGTTATGTAGTGCTCTTAGCCAGGGAGTTGTCGTGCTCTTAGCCATGGGGGGGTTACGGTGTGCCCTTAGCCATGGTGGGTTTACGGTGTGCCCTTAGCCATGGGGGGGTTACGGTGTGCTCTTAGCCATGGGGGGGGTGTTACGGTGTGCCCTTAGCCACGGGGGGGTTACGGTGTGCCCTTAGCCACTGGGGGGGGTTACGGTGTGCCCTTAGCCACGGGGGGGGTTACGGTGTGCCCTTAGCCACGGGGGGGGTTACGGTGTGCCCTTAGCCATGGAGGGGTTACGGTGTGCTCTTAGCCATGGGGGGGGGGTTACGGTGTGCCCTTAGCCATGGGGGGGTTACGGTGTGCTCTTAGCCATGGAGGTGGTTACGGTGTGCTCTTAGCCTTGGAGGGGGGTTACGGTGTGCCCTTAGCCACGGGGGGGGGTTACGGTGTGCTCTTAGCCATGGGGGGGGGGGGGGTTACGGTGTGCTCTTAGCCATCGGGGGGGGTTCGGTGTGCTCTTAGTCATGGGGGGGAGGGTTCGGTGTGCTCTTAGTCATGGGCGGGGGGTTCGGTGTGCTCTTAGTCATGGGCGGGGGGTTCGGTGTGCTCTTAGTCATGGGCGGGGGGTTCGGTGTGCTCTTAGTCATGGGGGGGGTTCGGTGTGCTCTTAGTCATGGGGGGGGTTCGGTGTGCTCTTAGTCATGGGGGGGGGTTCGGTGTGCTCTTAGTCATGGGGGGGTTCGGTGTGCTCTTAGTCATGGGGGGGGGTTCGGTGTGCTCTTAGCCATGGGGGGGTTCGGTGTGCTCTTAGCCATGGGGGGGTTCGGTGTGCTCTTAGCCATGGAGGTGGTTACGGTGTGCTCTTAGCCATGGGGGGGTTCGGTGTGCTCTTAGCCATGGAGGTGGTTACGGTGTGCTCTTAGCCATGGAGGTGGTTACGGTGTGCTCTTAGCCATGGAGGTGGTTACGGTGTGCTCTTAGCCATGGAGGTGGTTACGGTGTGCTCTTAGTCATGGTGGGGTTACGGTGTGCTCTTAGTCATGGTGGGGTTACGGTGTGCTCTTAGCCATGGAGGTGGTTACGGTGTGCTCTTAGTCATGGTGGGGTTACGGTGTGCTCTTAGTCATGGTGGGGTTACGGTGTGCTCTTAGCCATGGAGGTGGTTACGGTGTGCTCTTAGTCATGGTGGGGTTACGGTGTGCTCTTAGTCATGGTGGGGTTACGGTGTGCTCTTAGCCATGGTGGGGTTACGGTGTGCTCTTAGCCATGGAGGTGGTTACGGTGTGCTCTTAGTCATGGGGGGGGGGGTTCGGTGTGCTCTTAGCCATGGTGGGGTTACGGTGTGCTCTTAGCCATGGAGGTGGTTACGGTGTGCTCTTAGTCATGGGGGGGGGGGTTCGGTGTGCTCTTAGCACTCTTGATCAATTCTAGACATTGTTTCTTTTGCTGTGGCTTCCACAACATGGGCCTCTAAAAGCTGGTATTTGTGATTTCTTCCCCTCTAGCTGAATCGCTTCACCAGTCTGTTCTCTCGGCCGCTCACTTTTTAGATCATCATGATAACTTGTCAGGTTCATGTCTGTATGACTCTGCCTACAGGTCTGCAGTAACATTGCTGGCTCTGCTACATCTTGGTTCTGAGGTACAAGCAGGGAAACGTTGTCTAGGAAGTCTTTGACCTTTATAGGGGAATGCTACCCCGTGCTAGCCATCCGGGGTGCCTTCCCTCACAGCAATTATACCTGAAATCAAAATCGGATTAGGCAGAAGCACTTTTAAAGGGAATCTTGCAGCAGGTTTTTGTTATGTTATCTGAGGACAGCAGCATGATGTAGGGACAGAGATCCTGATCGCAGCGATGTCACTTGTCTATCTGGTTACAGCAGTCAGACTTCTGATGATGCTCTATGGCTTTTAGGGGTGTTTGTACGTGACTTGATTCCATTCTTCTATTTATAGAGTATGATGTACTATATGACAGCAGTTTTCTATCCATTAACTATATGGCTTATTTTCAAGTATTTGATTACATAGGTATTCATTGCGGGTAAGGTGGCCGTATTCGCACGGATAGTGAAGGAGCTACGTGATGAAGTCAAGTCCTGTCACTATGCCCTGATACAGACACTGATTAGTGGACACCCTCTGTCTATTTTTAATGAGGTTATCCCCCAGTGGACAGCACTGGTGTGCAGAACACAATACCTCCTGGACCAGCTGCCCTTCCCCTGATTCCTAGTTACAAGATGTAAGACAAAGTTGTTTTTTTGTTGTTTTTTTTTCCATTCTGTGCTGCACGGCAGAGCTATTAAGACAAACTCTGTAAACTTGACAAGGAATCCAGCCTGGATAAAGAAAGGGGAAACCCCCCGCCCCCCAAAAAATGGATTCACTCTGACAGTCTATGCCGGACTGGAAAACATGATGCCATGACCACCAAGGACTGAACCGCTGAAAACACTGAATGTCCCTGGCACCAGGTGACTGGTGGTTGGATTGTCATTGCTTCCAGTCCAGTGGGGGCTTCCTCCTTTTAAAGATATACAAGACTGCCTCTTTGAGGCTGGATTCACATGATGGTATGGCATCAAATGCGATATGCTAATGATCCTCAGCTCGGGGTCTGCTGCCAGCATGAGCCGAGTGTCATGTAACTGTGATTGGATCACAGCTGCGGAGGAGAGGGAGGGACTAATCCCCCCTTCTTTCATTGTCAGCTGATGTGATTATCACACTGCACTTACATGTCATACGTGTGCAGTGCGATGTTTCTCTCGCACTCATAGACTTGTATGGGTGCAAGTGACTCTGCTCTCGCAGACAATTACAGCATGCTGTGACTTTTCTCTCATCCAGAATCTGGTTGACCAACATTCAATGAGATTTCCTCGCATTGCACTCATCTGATTTATACACTCGTGTGAGCGTAGCTTTAGCCTGGTCATTTTATTTTTACATTATTTATGTATATTTTGACCTTCAATGAGTCATGGTCGATAGGCTACAATACAGCTGATATCAGTTGTTCACAGATTTAAAGGTGTGGTTCAAGACCTTTACATCGGTGGCCTATCCTTAGGATGGATCATCAAAATCTGATGCGTGTAGGTGTGACATCCTTCATCACTGCCGCTCAGTTGTTCACAGCACCGAAGGCCGGAAGCACTCAGTTGCGGAGCTGCCCTCACAGTTCCATCAACTGTATAGTGGCCGCGGCTGGGTACTACACATCTGCCCTCTTGCCTGAAATGGGGGGCAGATGTATAGTACCTGGTTGTGTTAAGGAGAAATTCCACAGTTTTGGGAAAGAAATCTCCTTCTTCCAGTGAATGTCTGCTGTAATATCAAATTGAAGGTCACTGAGCGCTGGCAGAGAAATTCAGACCATACAAATGCTGCTGGTATAAATTCCTTTCTCAGTGAAAAGCAGGTGCACATGTGACATGCTTTATTATTACAAGCTTTTTTTATAGAACAGTAATGGGTTAATCTTTTAGCAAAATTCCTAAGTATGCCATTGGTTATATTAAAAGCATATACAGAAAGCATGTAATATTTGTCCATATTTAGAATTTCCTCTCCAGCCCTTCCTGTTTTCAGACCCACCATAACTCGCAGGGTCCTTGTCACTTATCTCACAGTCATGGATTCGAACTTTGTAGACAGTCATCATCATTATCAATTTCTTCATTTCTGTTCCCTTATATTTGATATCAGCTGCAGGCTCCATCTTGTTACTCATATACAAAAGAAAGCATGGTTATAGAAAAGCATATAAAAGAATATATAATGTATTGTTTTCTCACAGTAAAAAGTATATAGAAAAATATATTATATTCTCACAGTTGCAGCCACTGTACCCTCACCAAAGCTGTGCATGCAGCGCCGAAAATGAGCACTTCTGGCCGGGGGCCGGGTGTCACACACCCACCAATTAGGATATTGATGATCTATCCTAAAGATAGGTCATCAATATAAAAGTCCACAACCCCTTTAATTTCGAATAGTGATCTAGAAACAAACACTAGTGATGTAGAAATAATAATAATTACTGCTTTGGGTAAATACGCCTGGGTTACTTATTAATTAGGCTCAATCCATTCTCATTCCTCTGTACTCTACTCCCCTTGGCTGCTGTCTGGGGAACACTCACCTGCAAATATTGCAGAAATTGAAGTATTTGCGGATAGTGATGTCTCCTAGCCCTAACTGTGTGTCACATAATTCTGACAATGTTCTCCACAAGATTACTGTAAAGGTTGATATGTAGTGCAGGCTTCTGCTGTCTTTGACAGGCCGGTGCAATTCAGCTTCATTCAGAGTCTATTATGGCTCTAGAAATTTTAGAGGTGTTTGTATCTCTTAATTATTCTAATTTTTGAGGGTGTATGGAAATAGTGTTTTGTCTCTGGCATTAATGTACCTTATTGCAAATGATCATAGTGTTTTTTTATTGATGAAAAAAATAACTATTGATGTAGGAACAATAACTGGTAATGCGTGAATAACTGCTAACAGAGAAATAGCTATTGATATAGGAACAATAATTAGTGATGAGCGAGCACTACCATGCTCAGGTGCTCTGTACTTGTAACTAGTAGTGATAAGCGAGCTCTATCATGCTCAGTATTCGTAACGAGTAGTGATGAGTGAGCACTATCATGCTCAGTATTCGTAACGAGTAGTGATGAGTGAGCAGTACCATGATCTGGTGCTCAGTACTCATAACTAATGATGAGTGAGCACTACCGTGCTCTGGTGCTCAGTACTCATAACTAGTGATGAGTGAGCACTACCATGATCTGGTGCTCAGTACTCATAACTAGTGATGAGTGAGCACTACCATGCTCTGGTGCTCAGTACTCGTAACGAGCAGTTGACGGTATCCTATTATACTTGTGTACCGAATATAATGGTAGTCTAAGGGAACTCGTGCATTTTTCCAAATTTCTCCAAAAAATGCTAGTGTTCACCATTGACTTCCATTATACATAGATTCTCAAGTCGAGCCCGTCAGAGCATCCAACTGCTCGTTACTAGTACTGAGCACCTGAGCATCGCAGTGTTAACTCATCACTACTCGTTACGACTACCAGCACCTAATAATGGTAGTGCTCTCTCATCACTACTTGTGCTGAACATTGTAGTGCTCACTCACCATTACTAGTAGTATAGACGTAATAACTTTTCATAATGAAATAACTGGTAATTTATGAATAATAGCTTATAATATTAAAATGACTAGTGATATAGGTACAATAACGGGTCTTATAAGAAATGCTATGCTGTTAGTGGCCTATTAATGTCCTGGCTGATCAGCCTTCGGTTGAATCCCCCTGTAGAGCATTGATATGACTGTGACTGATAATCTTGTTAGACATTATACTGTGTGATTCTTTGTGACCTGAATCTTTTTGCTCTCAGCCACAGCTTCAGACTTTCCTTCACTGAAAATACATTTTTCTCTTGTCTTTAAGTAAAAGAAACAATAAAACAGATCTCAAGGTGAAGTTGCCAGGCGTTGAATCTGAGAAGTGAAAGAACGTCATTATGTTGTGTGTAAATGGAAGAGCTGAGCGTTCCCTGTCCTGCCAGATGAGGCGGTGCCATTGATGCATTCCCAGCGCTGTGTAAATACAAGTTGTACCTTTTTCACTTTTTCATCGTTGATACCTAGAAAAGACATTCCTGAACCACTGTGATGGTGCAATGAAATGAGGCTCCGAAATGGAACTGTGGCCACCGCGTTAGTGTTCATCACTTCCTTCCTTAGCCTGTCCTGGTACACTGCCTGGCAAAATGGGAAAGGTAGGTTGTCGGTTACAGTTCTAATTTTCTACCATACAAGAATGTATAGTTATACCATGTAGTCTCCTATCGTATCATTGAACTGCTCCCAGCGATGTACTATGATTGATCTGCGCTGTAAGCCTAGTTCTTCGGTATGTACATGGGCGTGAAACGGTAGCCCATAGCAGACCGTCCACGACCTAATCCGGCATCCCAGGGCTGTCTGATAAGTATCGCAACCATACTATATCCAATCTCTAACATATTTCTATACAGACTAATGTTCTTCCATATACACATATTTCAGAGCATTGTAAAAAATAAGTGGCTAAGTAATTACATTTTAATTGGATGTATAAATAAAACATAACAAAAAGATCACATTATTTTTATTATTATTTTATTTAACTTTTAAAGTAAGATTAAGAAATGTTACAAAAAGTAAAATATACTTTTAAAGGGAAGGTCTCTCATAGTATTTTTTTTTTTATTAATTGAAGCCAAATATTGGTAAAAATCTTTGGTTTTTTTTATACTTTTTCATTTTGTTTTCTGAACAAAACATAATAAAATTGACATGTTTCAAGAAAATGTTTCACATACAGTATATTGTTTTGTACAAACTGATTTTTTTCCTCCTGTGCTCTAATGGTAGACTTTTTAAAATGTTGTTTTCTGTACATGATTGTTGTTTTATATAAATACTGACATGTAAAAATAGGTTTTAAGGGGCGTTTGTTGATTATGTGGAGGTTTTTCTACCTTTTTAATGTATATTTATTAAAGGTTAAATTTTAGTAATTTTTGCTGTGCTCCTAGAAATTGAATGACTATTGAATACACCAATTGGTATTTGGGCTATCATAACTTTAAGGAGCTTTTCAGAATATGGCTGGCCTTAAGGAGCTTTTCAGAAAATGGCTGGCCTTAAGGAGCTTTTCAGAATATGGCTGGCCTTAAGGAGCTTTTCAGAATATGGCTGGCCTTAAGGAGCTTTTCAGAATATGGCTGGCCTTAAGGAGCTTTTCAGAATATGGCTGGCCTTAAGGAGCTTTTCAGAATATGGCTGGCCTTAAGGAGCTTTTCAGAAAATGGCTGGCCTTAAGGAGCTTTTCAGAATATGGCTGGCCTTAAGGAGCTTTTCAGAATATGGCTGGCCTTAAGGAGCTTTTCAGAATATGACTGGCCTTAAGGAGCTTTTCAGAATATGGCTGGCCTTAAGGAGCTTTTCAGAATATGGCTGGCCTTAAGGAGCTTTTCAGAATATGGCTGGCCTTAAGGAGCTTTTCAGAATATGGCTGGCCTTAAGGAGCTTTTCAGAATATGGCTGGCCTTAAGGAGCTTTTCAGAATATGGCTGGCCTTAAGGAGCTTTTCAGAATATGGCTGGCCTTAAGGAGCTTTTCAGAATATGGCTGGCCTTAAGGAGCTTTTCAGAATATGGCTGGCCTTAAGGAGCTTTTCAGAATATGGCTGGCCTTAAGGAGCTTTTCAGAATATGGCTGGCCTTAAGGAGCTTTTCAGAATATGGCTGGCCTATCTTTAGCATGGACCTTCAGTATCTAAACGATAGTGGTCTGATTCGTCACACTCCCAATGCTTGAAGAGGGGTCTTGTTGCTCAGGAAGGGTAGCGGACTCTTCTGCTCTTTGTATTGTCACTGAGAATAAATCCGCCACTCTCTCAAGATTTGATTTTTATTTTTTTTTGTGAACACACACCAAAAATAATGCAATAGAAAATGAAAAAGCGACAGAAGAAAGGGACCGACGTTTCCACCTTGTTGCAGGTCTTCGTAATGGAGTCACTGTATTCAAATAGATAATTTCTTGCTTGAGGAAAGGGCAATATTGTCCCATTCACTACAATAGGATGACTGCAGTATGAAGCAGCTTCACATGCATTGTAGTCTGCAGTATAAATGCAATAAAATAGTAATCACAGTGCGTTATATTTCACATGATGTGTAAAATCTCCATCTGACCTACCAGGCTGTATCCTGAAATCTAGGTTATTGTGTGGTGTGTTATTAATCACACCTAAGCTGCCCCTCCTGCCATAGGCAGATGTTTATCCCAAGGTTATAGAGCAATGAATGAAAACGTCTAGGCCCAGATTCTTCATGTGAATTGTTTGTTTTTTTTTTTTGTCTTCTAGGATTCGTTATCGTTTTTAAACCAACTCTTTGAAAATAGCTCACGCGTTTCATGAATTTTGTGCGCAGTGAAATTTTTAGTAAATTTGAGACACAGTGGTGAACTAGTAAAAAAAAATAGATGAATATGGTGCAAGCAAAAAAAAAAAAAAGCCAAAACACTAAAACTTGAAAAAAAAATGGAGTAGTGAATCCGGCCCATAGTGTTTCACAACACTGTATATTCTTGAACATTTTGACACCATGTCTCCTGACTTGGAAACTTTCAGTTCCCATCCTCTGCATCTTATTTAGGGGTCATTAGCATGAGAGAGGCTTCTGCAGTGTTAAGTAATCATCCATACTTCGATTACCGGTAATTCTAGTCCAAAGAAAGCTTTATTTAGGGCTTGCTTGTTTTTTGACCTAATTGTCCCACTTCCAACTAGGACACGGTCTCTTAGCAGGCAGACAAACACCGTATCAGTACTACCGATACTCCCACACCTGCCTGACATTCCTGTCTGGGTGTGTAACCTATGTATTTGGCAGTCAGGGCATGTGCTCTGGAGCCTCCACCACCTTCCCTCTCGTATGTTCATGAGGTTTGGAGATGATCACGCATACACTTATTTAATCTACAGTCTAAGGGAATCTTTGGTTTGGCTTTCTCCATAGCTTCCATAGACCGCATAAACATGCCAGCCACCTTTTCTATATGTTGCTAAGGTGAGTCAATAGGGGGTCCAGAACACAGAAGTGGTCTGTTGGTCCCTACCAAAATTTTGACCGGGATCCTTCAACAAATTTAGTCCTGTAATTCTAGCCATAAATGTCTGTGGTGAGAGAAGTTTTTTAATGTGTTTTTTTTAGTTTAGTTTTGTTTTTTTTTTTTTTAATTGTATTTTTTTCAATTACAAAACTGATGTTACAATTGTATTTATTTATTTTTATTCATTTATTACAGGGATTGTCCTGTCTAAATCCATAACTCTGAAGTCACTCTATTTGTCACTCTATGCTACTGCCGACTAGTGAATCCTCACATTGTGCACACTATGCGCTGTGAGGACTCACCGATGTTCTAGCCGGGAACGGCGGTCATGTGGCCAAGAGTATGCAATATGTATGCTCCTGGCCAGAATCCGACTAGAGGGGCGCGACCTAGCATAATACAATTATATTAAGCAAGGTCGCCCCATCTAGTCAGATTCTGGCTGGGAATTTGTATATCACATACCTATGACCACTGTTTCCAGCCCTGACACCAGCAAATCCTCAGAGCACAGTGCGTTACAGAGTGACAGAGTGACACATAGATTGACTGCAGACTTGTGGATTGAGATCAGACAACCCCTTTAACAGTAAAAACCCCATAATGGTCCTCAGGAGTCTGCGAAAGACAGATGTGAACATAGCATTACTGCTAGGCTAACATGGAGACATTAAGATCAGTGTTGCATTGCAACATCACACATAAGGCTATGGCTACACAGTGTCACATGTCATTGCATCTATTTATGTTCTATCGCATCGCTTTGTAACCTACAATGACATTGTCGTAAATGTTTCCTAATGTGTTTCGGTTTTCTGTTGCTGGACACTTGCAACATATTTGGCATAGACTTTATTGTGTGTGTGTTTGTTTTTTTTTGTTTTGTTTTGTTTTACAGCAAAATTACAGGTCTGAGGCAAGTTGCAAAGGTCCATTATCTAATAATTCCTCACAGATTGGCAAGAGTCAAGTTTTATTCAATCTTCAGGAATTGTCCAAACACGACAGTTATGTTATGCTGGTTTGGAGCGTGCACCTGATGAAGCATCAAAGGCCGAAACTGCCTTTGTTCTAATTTTGGAAAGTGAGCCTGCTCCAGGTCACTGTAATGTGAGCGCCATTTTTCTGAAATTAGCAGAAACAATTAATGAAGATTGGTGGGTGCTAAGCTTTTACCTATGAGACATCCTTTTAGGCTAGTCCTACAATGGCGATTCTTGCCTCTGCAACATCACTGTGTAATGCTAGGTAATGAGATCACATTGCGACTCACAATTTGCTACGATCCAGCAAGTCACAAAAATCCAACTTGTTTCTACTTGGATGTCACAGTACCTTGTAGGTTGCAGTGCGACTCCATTCATCTGAGTTAGGCTGTGATGAAACCGCGGCATAGCGCAATCTTTGGCCACATTATCAATGTTGTGGCCTAAATTCCCAAAGGGTTTGTTCAGACAACTGGATTCAATATGTCTGTTGTAAGTATAGAAGTAATAGGTAAGGGGGGCAGCGGCTTCTTTAGATGGCCCTCTATTAGCCAGAGCATCGGGCTAGTACAAAGATCTCGCTCTGAAATGCCCAATATTGTTAAGTGGCATAGTCAGTATTTTTTGTTTTACTCAGCATTGCTGCTGGATCCTGGAGATTTTGCTGCTTTTTTGGTTAACACGTTAAAAATCCTGGTTCCCTTTAAATTTATTACAGATTAAGAATGATCACATAATATATACAAACAGATATTGAGAAGATGATATTTAGCTTGACAGCAGCGTTGGCAGGCATGGAAGATTTTCCTTGGCACGTCCTTACTGCTTCTGTTGGATAAGTACGTCCATGGTAATCTTAATGCATAGTTTTCTTTTTAAGAAGCCACAAATATCCTCTTTCCTTATATAATTTACTGTCCTAATTCTGAGTGTCGCGCAGGCGTGATAAGACGTGATTGGGGTGAGAAGCTCAGAACTTTCATGCTTTATAATGCACGATGAAATCTCTGGAGCCGAAGAAAATCCTTTGACTTTTCCAGGTGCTTCTGGTCATTGCACGCACAGCTAAACCTCAAGAAGACCACCTCCATTTTCAGGCCAGATTTCTGGTGACTGATCATTTTGAGAGGACCACCCTGTAGAAGTGTCTACTTTATTATACAGTTGTTGCAACGAGGTTTAACTGTACGTTACAGTGAATAGTTTGATCTGGAATCAAAATGTAACATTAGACAAATGATAAAGACTTTCTTGCAGCGCTGTGCGCGCTCTGGAAGATGGATTATGTCTCTAATCGCTGCTGTCCTGCTACTACGATAATATTAAAACCTAATTCCTCAAAAAACTGAAGATTCAGGTATGACTGATGTGACTCCAACATCACACTCCTCCTGTTCTAGAGGGATCCATCACGTTGAGATGTTTAGTGGGGTCTTCACACTGTAGAGAATACCTTTTATTACTATCTAGCGTGAGGGTAGACTGTTGAAATCAGTTGGCCATTACCTTGGCTATCAAAATAGTGGACTGTCCTTCATGTCACGGACACATGTAATAACAGCTAAAGTCTGTGGGAGTCATCAACAAAACAAGTTTCACATGAGGATCATACGATAACATGGTAAATGGCACTTAACCTAAGTATTTATGCTTTTATACGGTGTAGCATGAAGTATTATTGTAGTATTGTAGAGTATAGTAGTCCTCAATAGTAATAAGTGTATTTTATCCTCTTGCTTCTATCTGTTTTGGCCCTTTTGTGATTAGGGAAACCACATGTCTTTACCGTGGCTCCAATGTACAAACCGGGGGTCAGTCTCATCCAACATGTCTGACTTCAGGTGGACGGCTTTACTGTACTCCCAAGTGATGGCCGCCTTCTCACATGCTGTCCACCTGTATGACGTGCAATGCAACCCCGCTTCCCATAACTAATAAATGTTCACACCCATAATAAAATCAATTGTCAGTATTCCCCAGCTTCTGTATACTGTTGTTAGGTTATTTTATAGCAGTATCTGTGTAATTGACCTTTTTGAAAGTAAGTAATTAGATAAAATGCATTGTTTAAATCAGGTTCTTGTTGTTAAGGTTTGTTTGGGCAATATTTTTTCCATATATCACAATTTGTGTATTGCAATATTTTTAATTATATATTTTTATCTTTACACTGGCCACTGTTGTTTTGTTTTTTTTTTGTATTTTTTTTTTTTGTTCTCGTCCCCAAGAATTTAACGTTGTTGTTTCAGGAAACAACACCTGTACATAGGGTCTGAGTCTGACCATTGCAACACTCTTAGGCCCGTTTCACACGTCAGTGAAAAACACTGACGTTTTTCACTGGCGTGTAAAACACGCACATGTCCCTCCGTGTGCTGTGAATCACGGCACACGTGGGTTGTCTAAGTGCAATCCGGGCTCCGTTCTCCGTGGCCCGTGATTGAACTTAGAGATTAACTCACCTGTGCGCGCTCCCGCTCTCCATGGTGCTGATCGCTCCCGCGGTGCAGCATCCGGCCGGCGCTGACCCCCACAGCAGCTGCTTCCGGGTCGGCTGTGTCGTGCATCATGAATATGCGCGACAGTAATGAGCCGGCTCAGTAGCAGCAGGCTGCACGGGCTGCAGAGGACATCGCTGGAGCCGGGTGAGTAAAAATGATTTTTATTTTAAAAGCACGTTTTTTTATGGCATGTGTTTCACGGACCACACCACTGCGTGGTCCGTGGGACATCAATGATGCTAGAAAAAAATGGACATGTCTCCGTGCAGCAATCACGCACACGCGGGTACGCTGCACGGAGACACGTGCAGTGAAAAATCACTGACGTGTGAGCAGATCCATTCATTATAATGGGTCTGCGTATGTCAGTGATTCTGGTACGTTTAAAAAAAAGCACAAACGTACCAGAATCACTGACGTGTGAAAGGGGCCTTATGTTGAATTGTCTATAGAGCATGTGGGGTCATTGGGAAGGAAGGGGAAGTTATACCATCACTATTGTGATTAGTGGATCATTTGTGATGTGTAAATAAGTGTTGCCTATCATTGTAAAACTACCTCTGATGATAAGGAGCCTGCTGAAAAATCTTCATGACAGGACGGGAAGTATAAGTGTAAAAAAAGCGTCTCATAACCCTCATAACCATTAGGAACATTGGAGGATCACTAAGTTGTTTGTTGTTTTTTTGTTTTTGTTTTTTTTTTTAAGTAAAGAACATTATATGAAAAATTGAAATTTTTTTAAAAAAAACATACATGTTACACAATGTATATTAAACTACAGGTCATTTTATGATTACGCCCTTTTAACCCTGAAAAAGACAGGATCTTTTGTGTGCTTCTTGACAAGGATGGCAGTGTGCATTTTGTCAATCTTGATTTGGCCAGGTTTTGATTCTGTAAAGTTTTGCTTAAAGGGGTTGTCCAGGACCTTTTTTTTTTCTTCTTTTTTTTTTTTTTTTCTTCTATGGGCCGAAGAAAAAAACAGGCAGGTAGTTGCTAACTACCCGCCTTTCTGCCTTTTTCTACCTGTCACCAGACTAGAGCGGTGAAGGACCACTCCTACTGCTGATTTACCGTCTTCTGCTGACCTTACATCGGAAAAGCAACTTATTCTCTTCCGCTCTGCTCTGTTGGAGGAACATGATTTCCAATGTCATTCTGATAGGGAGGAGCGGGACCCATCACCATGATGTAGGCAGTCATCCCACATTGACAGAGCAGCCTGGAAGACGAACAGCTCCTCTGATGACGGGAAGCAGCAGAATTGCCGGCAGGTGCAGTCCTAGACTGCTCTGATCCCATAATATGTATGTATGTGTGTGTGTGTGTGTGTGTGTATATATATTGTGAGGCATTGACAGGGGTAATATTTGAAGACCGCTATGTGTCCCTCAGAATGTGTCTGGAAACCCTCTGAGTTTGCTATAGCTATTACTGGGAGTATAGCACAAAGGGTAACAGGGAGACAGATCCCTCCTCCCAGTCCAGGTTTTGTAGCAATCCTCATGTCCAGCATTTTCGTTTAAATCATGCCTAGCACAGCAGGGTGTGTCTCAGTTGAGAGCCAGGCTTGGTGAAGCTAACACATGCCGTGTGAGCTGGGCTGGCTCTGTGTGGAGTGAACACAGGCCAAGAGTGTGAGCCTAGGAGAACCTTATACAGATCCCTGCGGTTATCGGGGTCCTAAGGTAACAAGACTTTTTGATGCAAAGAATTTGTCTATATGCACCGGCTGTGATCCGGAAGAGACTTTGACTGTGGGAAATTGGATCTATTTATGCTGCAACAATAAATAGACTGTTGGTGTGAACACGCTGCTGCCTCACTGCCTCACGTTTTTGCCCAAACAACGCTGCTACCTCACAATATATATATATGTATGTATGTATGTATGTATGTATGTATGTATGTATATATGTATGTATATATATGTATATATATATATATGTGTGTGTGTGTGTGTATATATGTGTATATATAGATATATATATATAGATAGATAGATAGATAGATATGCTGTACTACTGCTGTTAACAAAATAGAATGTATTACCAAAAATGTATTCTGCACACAAAAACCACAAAACAAATAGAAATGTAATTATTAAAAGGCAAAAACTAAGCTAATAGAAGCATTTCACAACATATATTTCAGCACCACAGATATTCCACACAGATTTAACATCCTATGACCTCACACATACTGAGAATGTCCTTTGTTGCCTATATTAGCCAATCAGAGCTCAGATTAATTAACTGTAGCAAAATAGAAGCTAAGCTGTGATTGGTTGCTATTGGCAGCCTGATAAATCTCCAGGTAACAGAAAGCCCTCCTCCTGACAGTATATATTAGCTCACATATACACATATAGACAGGTCATGTGACTGACAGCTGCCGTATTTCCTATGTGGTACATTTGTTGTTCTTGTAGATTGGCTGCTTATTAATCAGATTTTTATTTTTGAAGGATAATACCAGACTTGTGTGTGTTTAGGGCGATTATGTGGTGAGGTTGGTGTATGTGTGGTGAGATGTGTGCTTAGGGTGGTATATGTGTTCAAGCACGTGGTAGTGTGTGGCACATTTTGTGTGTGTGTTCATATCCTCGAATGTGGTGAGTATCCCATGTCGGGGCTCCACCTTAGCAACTGTACGGTATATACTCTTTGGCGCCATCGCTCTCATTCTTTGAGTCCCCCTTGTTCACATCTGGCAGCTGTCAATTTGCCCCCAATACTTTTCGTTTCACTTTTTCCCCATTATGTAGATGGGCAAAATTGATTGGTAAATTGGAACGCACGGGGTTAAAATTTCGACTCACAACATAGCACCCGGCGCTGCCCGGGATAGTAACTGTCTCTCTGTTTCTCTCCCATTCTCTGTCTGTCTCCCCCTCTGTATATATCTCTGTCTCTCTCTCTCTCTCTCTGTCACTTTCTGTGTCTGTCTCTTTGTGTCTGTGTCTGTCTCTTTGTGTCTGTCGCTTTGTGTCTGTCTCTTTGTGTCTGTCTCTTTGTGTCTGTGTCTGTCTCTTTCCCTGGCTGCATTGTGACATGCCAACATTCCATATAATTGCGTGGCTGCGCATTCTTCTGAAGTTCTGGCTGCACTATGGCTCCCAGCTCCATTCGCTTTAATGGAGGCAGGTTTTTTGGCGAATAACTGTAAAGGGCGGGGTTAAAATTTGCCCTTGAAACATAGCCTATGACGCTCTCGGTGTCCAGAAGTGTGTGTGCAAAATTTTGTGGCTGTGTATGTGTGTGTGTGTGTGTATATATATATATATATATATATATATATATATATATATATATATATATATATATATATATATATATATATATATATATATATTATATTTGCCTTATTCTGTCTGTCTGTCTCTGTCTGTCTTGCTCCAAAATTGTGTCCTTACGGTGAGACAAAGCTGATTGGCCGCTGGGCTCGCCATAGCCCTGCCCCCCCCGTACGGATTGGCCGCTCGCCTAGGCTCCGCCCCCCCACGGATTGGTCGCTCGCCTCGGCCTGGCCCCGCCCTCCGCATGGATTGGCCGCTCGCCCCGGCCCTCCGCACGCATCGCCAGACATAACCTTGTGCTGCTGGGATCGTGACGGAGCCGGTGAACGCTGGTAACCATTATACACATCGGGTAACTAAGGTCCCTTGGTTACCCGATGTGTATCATAGTTACCAGTGTACACCGGCTCCGTCACGATCCCAGCAGCGCCAGACATAACCTTGCGATGCTGGGATCGTGATGGAGCCGGTGAACGCTGGTAACCATTATACACATCGGGTAACTAAGGTCCCTTAGTTACCCAATGTGTATCATAGTTACCAGCGTACACCGGCTCCCGGTACACATGTGCAGGGAGCCGGCATTATACTCCTCTCCCCCCAGGACTACTCCTCCTATTTTATAGTCCTCCTATTATACTCCTCTCTGAGTATAATAGTAGAACTATTATAGCATGGGGGATGGAGCACGATGGGGAATGCGCAGCATGGGGGATGGAGCACGATGGGGAGTGCGCAGCATGGGGGATGCAGCACGATGGGGAGTGCGCAGCATGGGGGATGCAGCACGATGGGGAGTGCGCAGCATGGGGGATGCAGCACGATGGGGAGTGCGCAGCATGGGGGATGCAGCACGATGGGGAGTGCGCAGCATGGGGGATGCAGCACGATGGGGAGTGCGCAGCATGGGGGATGCAGCACGATGGGGAGTGCGCAGCATGGGGGATGGAGCACGATGGGGAGTGCGCAGCATGGGGGATGGAGCACGATGGGGGGTGCGCAGCATGGGGGATGGAGCACGATGGGGGGTGCGCAGCATGGGGGATGGAGCACGATGGGGGGTGCGCAGCATGGGGGATGGAGCACGATGGGGGGTGCGCAGCATGGGGGATGGAGCACGATGGGAGGTGCACACCTCCCCCCAACACACACACACACACAACACACCACACACACACACACTGGGAACCGCAAACACCGCCCTACACAGACACCCACACACACAGACAACGCCGCACACACACAACACCCAACACACAAACACCGCGGCATACATAAATATACGCACATACCGCACAACACACATTGCACAAAACATACCTCCCCCCCAAAACACACCACACCCACACAAACCGCGCAACACACACACCGCTACAGACACACAGCGCTCCACAAACAATGCAACACACGCAACACACATACAACACCGCTCTCACCCCCCGCCACACCCAGAACATGTACAGCGCCCTACATAAACACTTGGTAAGTACACACAACAACATTATATATATATATATATATATATATATATATAAAATATATATATATATACAAAAATCATACATGAACTACACAATACGTAAATTCTAGAATACCCGATGCGTAGAATCGGGCCACCTTCTAGTATATATATATATATATATATATATATATATATATATATATATATATATATATATATATATATATATATATATATATATATATATATATATATATATATATATATATAATATATATATAATATATAATATATATATATATATATATATATATATATATATATATATATATATAATGTATGTGTATATGTATTTATTTTCTTAAATAGTAGTCTCAATGTTTAGTAGACCGGCATTTAATACCATTAGTTTTCTTATGCCTTACAGCTTTGTACTCTGTGTAAATTTCTTTTCATGACTATATCTATAGGTTTCAATGATCATTTGTGAAGGGGGGGGGGGGGGTTTTACTGATATTTTCGGTTATTTTGTCACATCTTTTTCTCTGTTGCCTGTGTGGGAGGGGAGTAGAAAGCTCTTCTTTATTCTTGGTCGGTGGGTACCACGTCCAGCTGTGAGATGTGTGTGATACTGTGTGGCGCGGCTCGGGTAAGCGTACAGCGTCCCACTCTAAATAAGTTTCTTTCTAAGAGTGCACATTTTCACAGTGGAAATGCAAACATTGCAGAATGTGAAATGAATCAATCTATTGACGCGCACTGAATAAAGGCCTCCTTTCAGCTCTCTGTTTTTATAGAAAAACTGGAGTACTTAACAAAAATGATATGTTCCAAAGGTAAAGTCTTCATTTCTGGAAGCTTTCTGCTTGGGCTTGTGAAATGGCAGAAAAGCAAACATCACATGCTTATTTCCTGGAAAAATAATGTTGTGACTTTATTAATATGATGTGGCATAAGCTAAAGCCTGAGCAACCCTGGTGGGCACACTATCTGCCAGGATGGCATGCCAGATACCCACTTTGGCTTTAGAGGATTTGGGATTTCATGAAATAAATATAAATCCTGTTTTATTATAAGACAGGCCTGGGCTTAAAGTATATAACATATCTATTGACGTCAACAGAAATTCCATAATGTCGGAATTGGAAATATATATTGCCCAATCCTGATTACACAACAGCCTGTTTGCTTTACTAATGAACGTGTATGTTGGGTTAGAAATTGATATATTCCTTGGTATTAAAGAATATAGTTTTTACACCTCCACTTCCAAATGGTATTATGTACATGTACACCAGTAACGTCTCTATAATATTAGCAAAGGCAGAGCTGTCGCAATTTTCATTACCAACCAATCGGCTTTCATTTTTCAGGATCTTAAAATGGAGGCAATCCATTTTTACAGGCAAGGTCTTCACTTTGTCTGCTATACATAAAGTATTCATTGTTTTTCATAGCTGTAGTTAAGACACACAGTAAGCCGCACATCCAAAACGTCTACATTAATCTGTTGCGACTAAGCAAAAGTTTACAAAACTAAACACAATGTCCTTTAGGTTAAGTCTGATCAGACTGTATAAAGACCAGTACCACGTCACAGTGAACCTCTCGGTGGGTCCTTGACCTTCAAGGTGCGGTTCCATCCGCCGACCACCACTACAGCGATAGCGCAACCTCGTGTGGAGCAACCTGGTACTCCACAGTGCCATTTCTGCAAGGCTTAGCCCCCATGATTCCACAGACACAGCACTACAGCCACGTTGGCCACCATACAGAACCAATACTAAGTGAAAGGAGCTAAAATATGTTACCAATATTTTTCGAATATGTTGTTATTGGTAGCAGACGTGTTTTTAATACATGTCCTGGATTATAATATAGAGCTGGTGTACAATGCAAAACAACCAACATATTCTCTCCTAATGTGAAGCAGGTTAATATAATTGTATGTTTCACCTGGGGAGGTGCATCCTCAAAGACACTGGTCCAAATCAGTAGATCTTGAGCAACGCGGATTTTCTGCGCTGCTGCAGCTGGATAGCTGCTCGGGGTGTAGTGGTTTTGAAAATTTAACAGACTGCAGAGGAAATGCTGAACCGGTATTTGATTGCTAATGTAGCCAAACTGGGGTTCAATAGCTAAAGCATCAGAGCTGGAACAGCATGGGTAGGCTCATGTGGCATGGCTGGATCAAAGTGGTGGGGGAGCTGATATGGCATGACTGGAACAATGTGGTGTGGGAAGGTTGACGCGGCGCTGCTGGAACAGTGTGGTGTGGTGGTAGGGGAAATGATGCGGCATGGCCGAAACGGCGTGGTGTGGTGGGGGGCTGATGCAGCTCGGCCAAAACAGCATGTTGTAGCAGTGGGGGGGCTGATGTGGTATTGCCAGGACAGCCTGGTGTAGTGGGAGGGGGGTTGGGGGGGGCTGATGCAGCATTGCCAGAACCGCATGTTGTAGTTGTCCTAGTAGCAAGATGCCAACTGATAGCGAGCATCTCATGATACAGTAGAAGAGAAGACAATCCAAAACTGCCTATAACAAACGGTGAGATTCCCGCTTTAACGTTTGAGAAGCTCTAATCTGTGTCATCATAAAGAAAGGTGGCTATATCAGTCACTAATTTTTTGGGGGTTTTTTTACATGTCAGAATTTTGTTTTCTAAATTTTGTGCAGTTATATTGGTTTACCTGGTGAAAATAAACAAGTGAGATGGGAATATATTTGGTTTTTAAGTTGCTTAATAATTCTGCACAGTAATAGTTACCTGCACAAACAGATATCCTCTTAAGATAGCCAAATCTAAAAAAAACAACCACTCCAACTTCTAAAAATATTAAGCTTTGATATTTGAGTCTTTTGGGTTGATTGAGAACATAGTTGTTGATCAATAATAAAAAAAAAAATCCTCTAAAATACAACTTGCCTAATGATTCTGCACACAGTGTATATGTGAGTATTAGCCGTTCCTTTACATAAAGGCTTAGGCTGCTTTCACACTACGTTTTTTTAACATGCGTCATAAACGTTTTTTTTGTTGAAAAAGCGGATCCTGCTTTTACAGCAAAAAAACCGCATGCAAACGCATGTTATTTTGTAGGATCCTGTCACTTAAAGTTTATGGGCGGGCATTGGAGTCATTTGATCGGGAGTCAGTGGAACTGAACGTGATAGACTGGGAGCCGGCTTCTGACAGCTGCCGAGGCGGGGGGGGGGGGGGGGGGGAGAGAGAGAGAGGAGAGACAGGGAGGGAGGGGGAGAGACACAGGGAGGGAGGGGGAGAGAGAGACTGATCACGGAGGCTGGTTTCTGGGCATGCTCAGTAGAGCAAGCAGAATCCTGTCTATCAGCATGCCAGCGTTCACATGCGTTTGTGTGCAGTATAGTCAGGATCCAGCAATTTGCAGTATTTGGACGCAGCTCAAAAACGCTACAAGTAGCGTTTTTGAAAAATGTTAAAAAACTGCAAGTCGCTGGATCCTTACTATAACGCACGCAAACGCATGTTGACGCGAGTCCATTGCAAATGCATTGAAATGAAAACGCATTTGCACTGGATCCAACTTTGCATTAAAAAAACGTTCAGGACGTATGTTAAAAAAACGTAGTGTGAAAGCAGCCTTAGAAAGTGTTACATTCAGCTTAAGTGTGTTTAAAGTTTTTACATTTTTGTGATTTCTGGAAGACTTCATGTGACTTATACGTTGCACATTAAAAATTAATAAAAATACACAAATATTTTACGATGTACCAATATGGTGATTTGCCCACCTCCTACATTAGTTTATTTTTTACAATTTTTTTTTTTTTTTTTTTTTTTTTTATACCCATTATTCCATATACACTTGTTTGATGCATACAGGCAACACACTATTCCCACTGGATCGTTGTGCTGAAATTCTAATTATTATGGGTCTGCAGGCAGCTTTATTCAGTACGCTGTAAAGTCGCTGATCACAGAATTCTGCACTAAAATTGTCCACTTTGTTCTGATTCTGCTTACAGCGTATATTTATAAACCTCAAAGACAAAAAGAGAAACGCTGGCAAATAACGGGAATTTCACACGGGACGTTCGGTTAACCATGTAGTGACTCTGAAAATGAAAACATCCTGTAGTGAATTGTAGACTACTCTATGCCTTCCTGTGGACAATTTTTTATTTATTTTTTTTCTGTATGGAGAGGTGTTGCCCTAACCCATGGGGGAGGTAAGGATATAGAAAGGAAATGACACTCTATACGGATGTGTAGAAGCGTATTGACATGCAAACAGCTGTCGACTGCACGCATCCCACAAACTCCCATGCTGCCTGTTTAAATTTTAATGGATGCTGGATAAGCTAATCAGTTTGGATGACGAGTGCCGCTTCAGTTCTGTATCATTACCTTTTCATGATATTATGACCCGGAAGTAAAGATTCAAGAGAAGAAAGAATTTTTGTATCAGCTCACCATGTGTACCTCGTATGTCTTGGTACTCCTCACTTCGCACGGAAGAGATCTTAGTGGGGTATATGTCTTTACCAAAAAAGTGAGAACCTCCAGTGATAGTGAGAAACCAATCCACGGTGAAACGCTTGTATAATGAAACGTCACATTTATTTTTCCATATTAAAAGAATGATCTGTCCATGCAATCAATCAGTAGTGAAAACCACAGACTAAAAACCACGCTTTTCAGTTATGCCTTATTCATGGTTTCTGAAACCATGAATAAGGAAGCAGAGATTGTGCCAAGTGGTTTCTACTATTTTGTGGGATTGTCTAGCCTAAAGGGTATTAGGGCCGCTTTACACGCTACGACATCGCTAGCAATTGCACCCGCCCCCATCGCTCGGCCGATATGTGGTGATCGCTGCCGTAGCGAACATTATCGCTATGGCAGCGTCACACGCACATACCTGCTCTGCAACGTCGCTGTGACCGGCGAACCGCCTCCTTTCTAAGGGGGCGGTTCGTTCAGCGTCACAGCAGCGTCACTGAACCGCCGCCCAATAGAAAAGGAGGGGCGGAGATGAGCGGCCGGAACATGCCGCCCACCTCCTGCCTTCCTCCTTTTCCGGTGGACGCAGGTAAGGAGATGTTTGTCGTTCCAGCGGCGTCGCACATAGCAATGTGTGCTGCCGCAGGAACGACAAACGGCATCGCTACTGCAGCAGCAACGATAATTGAGGGTAGGGGGGCATGTCACCGATGAGCGATTTTGAATGTTTTTGCGACGATTCAAAATCGCTCATAGGTGTCACACGCAAAGAAATCGCTAACGAGGTCGGATGTGCGTCACAAATTCCGTGACCCCCAACGAGAACGCTTTAGCGATCTCGTAGCGTGTAAAGCCACCTTTCGTCTAGTTTTCTGCACCCTTTTGGCACTTAACAGCTTATGTGCCCACAAGGCATCATCACCGAACTTCTGCCAAACAATCCCTTAGAATATGCTTAGGTTGACACCATGGTTTTTTTTTTTTTCTGGAAAATTGTGTCAAAAAATGCAATAATTAAGACAATCTGTATATGAACTTTCTCTCAGCTGCACATGGTATAGATATCCTACCATACGTGGCACGTCCATAGTAACATACCTTGCATGGCTCATAGAGAGGACAGCTATTAGATGAGGCTGGTGACTGATTCCCCTTACTGGATTTTAATATATTATACTGTGTACATTCTAAGTAATAAAGCACATTTCAAGTAAATAGTTTCAGTACTTATACTAACATAACTAAAGAATATATAGCATACCGCATCCCATTGGGTGATGAAATAAGTCTAATCTTTAGCGTAGCGTTCCTATATCCGCACACATTTTGTTTTTTGTAGAGACACCTGTTGGTAGGGATTATTCTCTCTTGTGATAGTGAAGGAGGAAAACTAATATTCATTTCTGTCTAAAATGTAATTAATTGAGACCTATTGGCATGCCTTTTTCTGCAGAGAAGTTGATTGCTTATCAGCGGGAATTCCATGCTCTGAAGGAACGCCTACGAATTGCTGAACACCGAACTCTCCAGCGCTCGTCTGAGCTCCATGCTATCCTCGATGAGTTCCGTCGGGCAGTGGCGGAGGCAAACGGGAGCAGAGATGCTTTAAGTCATTTTTCAGGTAAACTGGGCTGTTTTGCTGTTATGTTCCTTTTATTGATGGGATTTTCAATTTCCATTATGGACAGTTATCCAGTGAAAATACCTGACAGTTAAGATTATTAAAATATGACCCCAAAACCCAATTTTAGAGCCCTACATCTCTATTCCTTGTGCTTTTTCAATGCTTTCCGTTCTGTCGTATTCTTTTTCAATTGCAAAAAGTTTCTATAAATAAATATAATCACAAGTCCAGCATTTCCGCTGCGCCATTGTTTTTGGCAGGTTACAGAATCCAGATGTTATTTTGTGATATACATGCCTCTATGTAATGCATGTCTGTTTAATGCATTTGTGTTTGTGCATGGATTTGTGAGAGAATGGATTCCATTAAGAGGTTTCTTTTCTTTAGAAATGCCAACAAGCCGGCTACTGATTGCCTGCAGTCTCAGCAGCGTATACTGACTGGAGCTTATACATATCTACAGATGTCACATTAAATACAGGCCAGTGATTTGAGATGACATACAGTAGGAATCCCCTGTAGGGCATTATTTAAAAATCACTTTGTGTTCCAGGATTTATCTAATGGGATAGGTCTGCTGACTGTGCAGAATGAAATGATGAGATCATTACTTGGGTGCATAACTACATTAGGCATAGTACAATGTCGAAATGAAATGTAACATTCACACTTAAAATGCATATATATTACACAAACAGCAGGTGAAATAATTATTGAACATGTCACCAATGTTATAAGTAAATATATATCTGATGGAGCTGTTGACATTAATTTCTCATCAGGTGACTGTAACAAAAAATCCAATCCAAACAGGCAAAGAAATCAAACCATAGACACTAATACATTTAGGTTATGTGTAATAATGAGAAATGACACAGGAAAAAAAGTCTTGAGCACGTGAAGAGAGAGAGGTGCAAAAAAACCATGGAAAGTCATAACACCAGTTGAAATCTATCATTAATTAGAACCAATCCTGCCACTTAGTGTAAAATATTAACTGGTTCAACTGATGGATATAAAAAGGTGTCTCATTAGCAAGATGCCACACAAGAAACCTCTTATGTGTAAAACCAGTGAGCTGTCTCAAGACTTTCACAACCTTATTGTTGCAAAACATATTAATGGTATTGGTAATAGAAGGTTTTCTATACTACTGAAGCTTCCAGTGAGAATTGTTGGGGCCAAAATCTGGAAGTGGAAAAACATCATTCCATCATGAACTGGCCACGACCAGGTGCCTCCTGCAATATTTCAACCAGAGGAGTGAAAAGAGAGCGTTACAGAAAGACATGGAATCAGCAAGTACAGTAGCCATGAGTAATGCAACAACATTTACACAAGCCTGTGATATACTAGGAGAAAATGCCTGTCAGATGAGACCAAAATTAATACCATAATACACACAATGCTCCCTTTAAGGACTGATACATGGAGAAAAGTGATTTATACAGTGCCTACAAGTAGTATTCAACCCCCTGCAGATTTAGCAGGTTTGATAAGATGCAAATAAGTTAGAGCCTGCAAACTTCAAACAAGAGCAGGATTTATTAACAGATGCATAAATCTTACAAACCAACAAGTTATGTTGCTCAGTTAAATTTTAATAAATTTTCAACATAAAAGTGTGGGTCAATTATTATTCAACCCTTAGGTTTAATATTTTGTGGAATAACCCTTATTTGCAATTACAGCTAATAATCGTCTTTTATAAGACCTGATCAGGCCGGCACAGGTCTCTGGAGTTATCTTGGCCTACTCCTCCATGCAGATCTTCTCCAAGTTATCTAGGTTCTTTGGGTGTCTCATGTGGACTTTAATCTTGAGCTCCTTCCACAAGTTTTCAATTGGGTTAAGGTCAGGAGACTGACTAGGCCACTGCAACACCTTGATTTTTTCCCTCTTGAACCAGGCCTTGGTTTTCTTGGCTGTGTGCTTTGGGTCGTTGTCTTATTGGAAGATGAAATGACGACTCATCTTAAGATCCTTGATGGAGGAGCGGAGGTTCTTGGCCAAAATCTCCAGGTAGGCCATGCTATCCATCTTCCCATGGATGCGGACCAGATGGCCAGGCCCCTTGGCTGAGAAACTGCCCCACAGCATGATGCTTCCACCACCATGCTTGACTGTAGGGATGGTATTCTTGGGGTCGTATGCAGTGCCATCCAGTCTTCAAACGTCACGTGTGTGGTTGGCACCAAAGATCTCGATCTTGGTCTCATCAGACCAGAGAACCTTGAACCAGTCTGTCTCAGAGTCCTCCAAATGATCATGAGCAAACTGTAGACGAGCCTTGACATGACGCTTTGAAAGTAAAGGTACCTTACGGGCTCGTCTGGAACGGAGACCATTGCGGTGGAGTACGTTACTTATGGTATTGACTGAAACCAACGTCCCCACTGCCATGAGATCTTCCCGGAGCTCCTTCCTTGTTGTTCATGGGTTAGCCTTGACTCTTCGGACAAGCCTGGCCTCGGCACAGGTGAAAACTTTCAAAGGCTGTCCAGGCCGTGGAAGGCTAACAGTAGTTCCATAAGCCTTCCACTTCCGGATGATGCTCCCAACAGTGGAGACAGGTAGGCCCAACTCCTTGGAAAGGGTTTTGTACCCCTTGCCAGCCTTGTGACCCTCCACGATCTTGTCTCTGATGGCCTTGGAATGCTCCTTTTGTCTTTCCCATGTTGACCAAGTATGAATGCTGTTCACAAGTTTGGCGAGGGTCTTAATTAGTCAGAAAAGGCTGGAAAAAGAGATAATTAATCCAAACATGTGAAGCTCACTGTTCTTTGTGCCTGAAATACTTCTTAATACTTTAGGGGAACCAAACAGAATTCTTGTGGTTTGAGGGGTTGAATAATAAATGACCCTCTGAATAAACTTTTCACAATTTAAAAAAAAAAAATAAAAATAAGAAATAACATTCTTTTTTGCTGCAGTGCATTTCACACTTCCAGGCTGATCTACAGTCCAAATGTCACAATGCAAAGTTAATTCCGAATGTGTAAACCTGCTAAATCTGCAGGGGGTTGAATACTACTTGTAGGCACTGTAATTCTTATGTAATTATAAACTGGAGATCTGAGCTCCATACAAACTGAGCTCCATATAAATATATGTAATGAAAGCACAGAATCATGAACATAACTTTGGGATATTCATGCCTGGAGGCACTATATCACAGTAAGCATTGAAGCTACCAGCTGTCGGGAAGTCTTGGCCTATATGAACAATCTGATTGTGCTAGGGAATGCATTGCTTTGTCAGCAATGGTTCACAATTATTGAGTGTATCACATGATTCTAAACTTCAATGTTTTCTCTTTTTGTTTTTTTAGATGAAGCTCAGAAATTGTTAAAGGATTTAAATTACAGAAAATCTCTTCAAGTGCCAAATATTTACTACCATATGCCTCATTTATTAAACCATGAAGGAAGCCTCCAGCCTGCTGTGCAGGTTGGTCTTGGAAGAACAGGAGGTACGAACTTCCAAGATAAATGCAGAACTCGTATCTGCCAAAACCATCAATACCGTGTTTTTTTCTCATTTTTCCTTCTTTTAGAATGCTTTTTTTTCATATTTCATTTCTTGTTTATCCCTTTCACTTCTGTCTTTTCTTTAGCAGGATTATGCTTTTTTACGTAAAGTGGGCATAAATACTTGTTGGCTAATCCAGATCTTCTCTTTACTTTGGTTTTGTAATGTGAAACATAAGCATCTGTGCAGATCCATCAAAATTACCTGGATCTGTCCACTCATGATAAATCTTCATGGGAAAGAATTGCTGTGGATTTGTGCAGTTGAAAACATTTTACGAGTTTCATTCTCATGCTGCGTGGAAATATTAACATGCTGCAGAGTTTTAAAAATGCAGCTTGTTCATTTGCTGGGGATTTGCCTCATATTTTGAACACTGTTTTTCCTGTAAAAGGGGCAAAATCTGCTGTGAATTTTCCAGAAAATCGGCATGTCTTGTGGGGAAATCCACATCAGACAAATCTGTCCTGCGTGGACTGAGATGGTAGCATGCATATTGCTTCTACATAGTTTGGTCCAATCTTTTGGAATGACAGTGATGGTATTTGCAGGGTTCAGGATTATAGTGTCATAAGTGTGTCATTGCCTGATGTGACCTCGGGGGAGATCTGGGATCAGAATGTCACAGCATATTGTTTATCGCAGATCCGCTTTACTGCCCGCTCGTCGTTTACCACCCTGACTTGGAGTGTACTTAACCCCTTCAGTACCAGATAGTATTAAGGTTAATTTATTTTCTACGGTGATCTAACAGGTAGTTGTAACCTCAGCTGTGGCCACTCCCTCCTGCTATAAATATCCGCTCCTCACTCCACCCTATGCTTATACCTATGCTGTCCACTTGGAAGGAGCCAGTCTCTGGAGAAAGCTGAGGTGTCACTTCAGTTGCAGCTGAGAAGTTCCTGCTGGAGGGTTATTTGTTGTCTTCCCCCACCTGTTTATCTTACCCACCTCCATGTTTTATTGCAATGGTGAGACTGGTCTCCCTGGCCTTTACTAATCTGGGGGAGTTCAGGGCCAGCAAGGGTTTAAGCTCATGATTGGCTTACGGGGGGGTGCCCAGTCTAGGGATGTTAGGAAATGCAGTGATAAGTCTCAGGTCAGTTTAGGACCCAGTTCCCCTCTTCCTAGAACCAGGGCCCGCTGTTGTTTGTTTTCCTGGTGTTCCCTCTGTTGCTCACCGGGTGTATTCTGGGACCTGGCACGACAGTTGCAGTCACATCCTGACACACAGATTCCATTGCTACCAAAGTGGTTTTTTGTTGTTTTTTTTTTTTTAGCAAGATAAAGAATGATGATAATGATGTTTTGCATATAATCCCAGGATAATTTTACAAGGATTATACAGATTAATTGAACATGCTCCCCTTTGCGGTTGTGAGTGTGATCAAAATGAAAGTCCAACAGATTTGTGATACTATGTAGTAAGATTTTTCATTAAACCTATACCGTATGTAGGAAAAATAATATCAAATAAGCTCAATACAGATAGGTGAAATCCTCCATAACAGAAACACTTCAGTGAGTAAATCCCTATACAAATCTGAGACTAATATGACCTCAGAGTTAAGAAATCCAAGAAGTGATAACTTTAAAAATAGGAATTTTATTAAGATACATTTATATACAAAAAATAAGTATAAAATATTAGCAAAGTGCCTACAAGATTGGGGATGTGAGATTATACCAGCAAATATATTCCGGTAAATATACAATCCGTATGGCTGCAGTATGTAGATTGTCTGAATAGCCACATATATTGTACCGATCTAATAGGCATAGATATAAAGTGCTAGCTATAGTGCTCAAGATAATAATGATGTAAACAATATGACCTGGAAGTATAAAGACAGCTTCCTGTGAAGTAAATGGTGTCACGTCCCTCCACCCCCGACTTGCGTTTTACCCTGCTTCATTGGGGGACGTTTGACATGTCCACCCCTGAAGAAGCAGGGCGAAACGCAAGTCAGGGTGGAGGGACGTGACGCCATTTACTTCACAGGCAGCTATCTTTAATTTATCTCAACAAAATTCCTATTTTTAAACTTATCACTCCTTCGACATTTTAGCTCTGAGGTCATATTAGTCTCAAATTTGTGTAGGTATGTAGGAAAAAGAAGGGGAAATTGATGTTATGTATGTCTAAAAGTGGAAGGGACAATGAGCTTTAAGGGCGCTTTAAACGCTACAATATATCTTACGATGTGTCGGCGGGGTCACGTCGTAAGTGACGCACATCCGGCATAGTAAGTTACATTGTAGCATGTAACAGCTACGTGCGATTGCGATTGAACGGTAAAACGTTCATCGCATGCACGTCGTTCAATTCCTAAAAATTGAACGTCAGGTTGTTCATCGTACCCGGGGTAGCACACATCACAGTGTGTGACACCCCGGGAACGATGAACAGCAGCTTACCTGCGTCCTGCGGCTCCCGCCGGCAATGCGGAAGGAAGGAGGTGGGCGGGATGTTTACGTTCTGCTCATCTCCGCCCCTCCGCTTCTATTGGCCGGCTGCTGCGTGACGTCGCTGTAACGCCGTACGTCCCTCCCAATCCAGGAAGTGGATGTTCGCCGCCCACATCGAGGTCGTATGGACGGGTAAGTACGTGTGACGGGGGGTTATTCGTTTGTGCGACACGTTCAACAAATTAAACGTGCCACACATACGATGGGGGCGGGTACGATCGCATACAATATCGTATGCTGGATCGTATGGTGTAAAGCAGGCTTTACAGTCCTGTTTTTCTAAATATTGCCTCGTTCCGATGTTTTCGAGTTAGCTGTTTGCTGCCAGATTCCAGTCTGTGAAATCTTCTTAGTAATGCAAATACACTTTGTTACAAGGAGCTGACACGTCATCTTGTACCTTGTAGGTTATCTTTCAAGTAAAAAAAATACTGTGATTCTGAATTGTTTGTGAATGTAAGCATTCTTTGGTTTGATTGTGTACTTATGTTTTCGTTCTTCCTAGTGTCAATTGTAATGGGCATCCCAACTGTAAAAAGGAAAGTTAAGTCTTACTTGAGCGAGACTCTGCATTCACTAATTGATAAATTGTCTCCAGAAGAAAAGCTTGACTGTGTTATAATAGTCTTCATTGGAGAAGTAAGTACATCCTAAATATATAATATACAATCTTTTGTATAGTTTCCGTTGGTTGATAATGGAGAAAAGAAGGACCCAGCAGTGCCCATGCACCGCAGTTATTACCACTCTTGCCTTGCAGCTCTGTGGTTCAACCGGTGGCAACGTTTGCATGAAGTCTGTAAATTATCTGCATAAATTATAATTTATAGGCAGTATGACCAAAAGTGCATTATTTTATTTTTTTTTTTTTTTTTTTTGCTATATAGCCTTTTCTTAGAGTATTGAAAAATATTCCAACTGTATTCTAAGAATCTGCTCACACTGCTATTGTAGTGGAGGTATGATATATTCCTACCATACACAGCTCTGGCAAAAATTAAGAGACCATTGCAAAATTGTCAGTTTTTCTGATTTTTCTCTTTATAGGTATATTTTTGAGTAAAATGTAAATTGTTCTTTTATTCTATAAACTACTAACAACGTCTCCGAATTTCCAAGCAAAAAATGTTGTATTTATTTTCTGAAAATGAGAAATGGTCAAATTTACCGTATTTTTCGCTTTATAAGACGCATCTGATTTATACGACGCACCCCAAATTTGGTGAAGGAAAAGAGATTTTTTTTTTTTTAATGTTAACCCCTTCACGACCATGGATGGATCTTTCCGTCATGGATCGTGTCCCGGTAAGCCCCGCCCCCTGCCGCGGGCAGGCGGCGTGGATCGGCACACATATCAGCTGTTTTCAACAGCTGATATGTGTGCCTACATGTTCCGAGTGGAATCACATTCCACCCGGAACATTAACCCCTTAGATCTCGCTGCCAAAGTCTGGCAGCGAGATCTATATGCGCGCGGCCATCTTTTTTACTTACCGCCGCCCCCTCCGGACGTCACGTGAGTGATCACATGACGTTCGGTGGTTGCCATCGTAGCACAGGGTCATGTGATGACGCCTGGTGCTACGAAGTTTCACTTTCATTCTTCCTCGGCACAGAGCAGAGGAAGAAAGTAAGTGACTATTTCTGCTGTTTACAGCGGTATAGCTGTGATCAGCAGATAGCGATCAGCAATCGGATTGCTGATCGCTATAGCCCCCTAGGGGGACTAGTAAAATAAAATAAAAAAAGTAAAAAAAAGTTTTAAAAAATTTAAAAAAAAACAAAAAACCTAAAAGTTCAAATCACCCCCCTTTCCCCCCATTGAAAATTAAAGGGTTAAAAAAATAAATAAATATACACATATTTGGTATCGCCGCGTTCAGAAATGCCCGATCTATCAAAATATAAAATCAATTAATCTGATTGGTAAACGGCGTAGTGGCAAAAAAATTCCAAACGCCAAAATTACGTTTTTTGGTCGCCGCAAGTTTTACGCAAAATGCAATAACAGGCGATCAAAACGTAGCATCTGCGCAAAAATGCTACCATGAGAAACATCAGCTCGAGACGCAAAAAATAAGCCGTCACTGAGCCATAGATCCCAAAAAATAAGAACGCTACGTGTTTCGGAAAATGGCGCAAAACGTGCGCCACTTTTATTGGACAAACTTGTGAATTTTTTTTAACCCCTTAGATACAAGTAAACCTATACATGTTTGGTGTCTACAAATTCGCACCGACCTCAGGTATCATACCCACACATCAGTTTTACCATATAGTGAACACCGTGAATAAAACATCCCAAAAACTATTGTGCCATCACACTTTTTTTGCAATTTTTCCACACTTGAAATTTTTTTTCTGCTTTCCAGTACACCATATGGTAAAACTTATGGTTTCATTTAAAAGTACAACTTGTCCCGCAAAAAACAAGCCCTCATATGGCAAGATTGACGGAAAAATAAAAAAGTTACGGCTCTCGGAAGAAGGGGAGCAAAAAACAAAAACGCCAAAACGGAAAGTGCCCCGGGGCTGAAGGGGTTAAATGGGGTCCGTCTTATAATACCAGTGTCCGTCTAACAAATCATATAGGGTATATGTCCCTCGTAGCCCCCATCCTAAAATTAGCCCCCTTAATCTGGATATGGCCCCCTTATATTGAATATGTCCCCCAGTGATGGCACACGTCCCCTGTTGCTGGCACACGTCCCCTGTTGCTGGCACACGTCCCCTGTTGCTGGCACACGTCCCCTGGTGCTGGCACACGTCCCCTGTTGCTGGCACACGTCCCCCTGTGCTGCCCGTGGCGCCCTATGGATGGCACATGTTCCCGTGTGCTGCCCGTGGCCCCCTATGGATGGCACACTTTCCCGTGTGCTGCCCGTGGCCCCCTATGGATGGCACACTTTCCCGTGTGCTGCCCGTGGCCCCCTATGGATACACAAGAGTGGGAGGGCACTAGATACAAATAGCATATAGAAATCAAAGAGGGATCATAAAAAACCACTAGCACATTTTAGAAAAGACTAGAACAATAAAAAAGGAGAGAAAATGTGCAAAAAGTGGGATCACCAATATAACAAATAATATCATTTATTAGACACAAAAAAACAAACATGGACATACATTAAAAACAATTAAAAAAGCACAAGCTTATATGAATACATGTATTTGGTGTCAATGGTATATGGCACCAAAAGCACCCCACACCCTCAACAAGCCAAACAACCCAATGAAAAGGACATAGCCCAGCATAAAGGTTCAGACAATTATAATACAATAAGGCAGGTGATTAAAATGCCACACCAAAAAATGCCCAGACATAAATAGAGTAGGTAACTAACTAGCAATGCATTGCAGTAAATAACACACATGGGCTGAAACACAACAATCACCTGTCCCAAGAAAGTGTGTAGAACCAGAAAGATGCAAAGGCGCACGTCAGTAAGAATGAGGGCTGGAGGCGAGGAAAATGCAGAAAAGGGGGTGGGGTGGTGACCCCTCGCGTATCGCTACAGGATACTGTAGCATATGGTTCATATGCTAATTGTCCTTCCCTGCTCTTTCTGTTCCCTTCTTTCCCTGTGTCTTCCCCGAGTCAGTATTGTATATCTATGCAATTTTCTGTTTCTGATGTCTTAATGAAAATTCTGGTCAATAAATAAACAGTTTAAAAAAAAAAAAAATAACAAAAAAATGCATTGCTTTCAGACCTCAAATAATGCAAAGAAAACAAGTTCATAATCATTTAGAAACAACAATACTAATGTTTTTTAACTCAGGAAGAGATCAGAAAACAATATTTTGTGGAATAACCATGATTTTTAATCACAGCTTTCATGTGTCTCTGCATGCTTTCCACCAGTCTTTCACACTGCTATCGGGTGACCTTATGCCACTCCTGATGCAAAAATGTAAGCAGTTCTTCCTTGTTTGATTTGCTTGTGACAATCCATCTTCCTCTTGATTACATTCCAGAGGTTTTCAATGTGGTTCAGGTCTGGAGATTGTTGTTTCTAAATGATTATGAACTTGTTTTCTTTGCAGTAGTGTCTTAATTTTTGCCATTGCTTGCAAAGCACAAACTGTATTCTGCGACACAAAGATAAACATGCTGTTGATTTTGACATGTTTTTTTATTTCTCTAGACAGACCTTGAGTATGTACATAGTGTGGTCGGCAGCTTGGAGAAAGAGTAAGTTCATACTTAATAAATGCATCTTCATAAATAGCATGCACTCTCCACAGTTCATTATCAGCCAGGACATTGATGAGAATTTGCACTTGTTACTTATTCATGAGTGTTTAGTACAAGCTTCTAACATTTCTCCCAATGCTTTTTGAAAACTGATTATTAATTTATTATAGTTTGTGTTGGCAGATGGTCTGTCAATTTTTCCCATACTTGCATGGGGGGTTTAATTTTTTTTTGTTTTTTTTCTTTATTTCCTGTACCATGCACAGCCATGATATGGATGGCTTATTATTAATGCTTAAAGGGGTTTTCCTACTATCAAAATACATTTTAATTACTAGATCTTAGAATCAAAATAAGTTCCACTCTTGGATGTGTTCAAAAATAAAACAAACAAACAACTTTTCTTATGCTGTGATAATCTTATACACTTGTCCCTGCTATATACTGTGTAATGGCTGATTCTGACCGTACAGGAACATGTTCTGATTATACCACATCTCCTGGGCAGGGGAGAACATAAAGTATACAGACATTATAGTATGTGATCATAGTTGATGCTTTCTGTTAGGTAAAACATTTAATTACCTGTTTAACACCCTTGACCCCTGGGCGATTTTTCTGTTTTACTTTTACTTTTTTTTTTTTTTTTTTTTTTTCTCCCTTTTTCCAAGAGCCTAACTTTTTTTTTTTTTTGTCAGTATAGCTGTATAAGGACTTGGTTTTTTTGTACTTTTTTTTTTCCTTTTTTTTTATAAATTCTTTATTTTAATAAGACAGGGAGAATAACACTGATTCCAACTAAAAGACCAGTACATGTTAAGAACAGTTTCAATCACAAATATCAAACAACTGAAAGGTAGAAAGAGAAAACTAAAAACAAGTATCCTGTGTAGTTTTTATAAATTCTTTACATAGAGGAAAAGAAAGGAGGGAGATCGGGGAAGAAAATATAGAGAGAAGGAAGGGGGGGGGGGGGGGGGAAGGGAAAGGGAAGTGCAGGAAAGGTACTTTAGGGGGGGCTAGGGTGGTGAATGTGCTCTAATCGTGTCTGTGGACTCATCGTAAACTGTAAACCTGTGTCCCCTGCATCTCCCTCCACGCACACATAATGTGTCCCCTGCATTTCCTTCCACGCACATAATGTGTCCCCTGCATCTCCCTCCACGCACACATAATGTGTCCCCTGCATCTCCCTCCACGCACACATAATGTGTCCCCTGCATTTCCTTCCACGTACATAATGTGTCCCCTGCATCTCCCTCCACGCACATAATGTGTCCCCTGCATCTCCCTCCACGCACATAATGTATCCCCTGCATATCCCTCCACGCACACATAATGTGTCCCCTGCATTTCCTTCCACACACATAATGTGTCCCCTGCATCTCCCTCCACGCACATAATGTATCCCCTGCATATCCCAAAACCTGTGCAGAGAGAGATGCAGCGAGCTCATTAGCTGTGAGTCTTTTGGTAGGCAGATAAAGTACTATTGACGTTCTTACTGATACGTAAGTGGCATCTACATTTAACACTTGTTTTTTTGTTGTTTTTTTTTTGCGTATTTAAAGTGAAATATTTCATATTGACACAGAAATCAACTGCAGTATAAATGTTTAATCTTAATGTGCCCCCTGCATCTCCCTCCACACACAAAATGTGTCCCTGCATCTCCCTCCATGCATATGTGTCCCCTGCATCTCTCTCCACGCATAAAATGTGCCCCCTGCATCTCCCTCCACGCGCATGTGTCTCCTGCATCTCCCTCCATGCATGTCTCCTGCATCTCCCTCCATGCATATGTGCCCCCTGCGTCTCCCTCCACACACGTAATGTGCCCCCTGCATCGTTCTTTCCACACATAATGTATTCCTTGCATTTCTCTCCACACACACAATGTGCCCCCTGCATCTCCCTCCACACATACAGTATAATGTGCCCCCTGCATCTCCCTCCACACATACAGTATAGCGTGCCCCCTGCATCTCCCTCCAAACACAGTATAACGTGCTCCCTGCATCTCCCTCCACACATACAGTATAATGTGCCCCCTACATCTCCCTCCACACACATAATGTGTCTCATTGCATCTCCCACCACACAAATGTGTCCCCTGCAGTTCCCAAAACCTGTGTGGAGAGGGATGCAGGGAGCTGAATAGCAGCGAGTATTTTTGGTAGGCAGATACAATATATTCTCTAGAGCTGAGATATTTGCTGTTGATTGAGTTCCTGATGTACGCTGTAGAGTAACCGTAAAAACCTCTCTGAAACGAACACCTAAAATTGCATTGAAAAATGTTATTTCTTTATCGTTCCTTATGGGAGACCCAAACCATGGGTGTATAGCTACTGCCTCCGGAGGACACACAAAGTACTACACTCAAACGTGTAGCTCCTCCCTCCGGCTATATACACCCCCTGGATGACAATCTACCCAGTTCATTGCTTTGTGTTTCAGGAGGTCACACACACTTGTATTCTCTGATATTTTTCATTTTTATTTTTAAAGATTTGGAAGAAAAGCGGGTCCAGTCTGGACTCCCGGCATGTCCCTTCACGCCCCACTCTGCGGGGTGCTGTTAAGGTTGACTTTAATAAGGCTGAAGCCTTCACATGCCGAGCTCCTTCGCATCCTCTGTCGAGGCTCTGTTTGAAGTGGGAGCCATCACGGTCCTCTCTGCTTGCAGGAGGCCGGCTCCATCCGCAGCCCTGTCTGGTCCCTGCTGGAAGGAGCGTTTACCCCCCTCTCCAGGGACATCTCCCTGCGTCTCAAGAGCTAAGTATTGAGACGTTTTTCAGGGGTCCCGGGTACTTTTATTTGGGGGACAGTATGTGTTGTAACTTTACTGTAAATTTCGGCCGGTTCTGGGAGTTTCCTCTGAGAACCGCGCCGAAGGTGCCTGCTGCTCGGCCGCGTTTTGAAATCTAGGCCCCGGCTTCAGTTTGGGCCTAGTTTCGTTTTCGGCTCCCTGCATGTTTTGCATACGGCGCCGCCCACCGCCCGGCCAGCAGAGGGGAGGACTCTCCTCTCTGGAGAGATGTGCCCTCCCCTGTACCTCGTCCTGTATCTCTCTGCCCTCCGTTTTTTCCGCTCCTGGGCTTATACACGCCCCCCCCTCCTCCTCCCAGCGCCATTTTCTCAGCGTTCTTACACTGGACGGCGCTGGGAGCTGCAGCTGTTGCTGTTTTGGGAAAGCTGTCGCTTCACTGGGACTTGGAGCGGTGGAATCCGGAGGGCACACAGAGAGTGGTGTGGTAAGCCACAACCTCTGGTTGTGGGCTTTTTATATACACTTTCAGGCATTCTACAGGAGTGTTTTTATTGCTGCAGAGCCCCCCCATCAGCAGCATGTCTGTCACCCGGAGCATGGCTGCAAACATGTATGCTTTTTGCACTGCATGTAAGCGCATTCTGCCAGAGCCGAGCACATTCCCACATTGTGATGCCTGTGCTAATATGGTTGTGTCTCAGCCTGGAGCCTCCTCAGGGGTCCCCTCGGCTGCTCCGGCCCTGGTAGCTGAACCCCCGGCTTGGGTAGCCTCTTTTTCACAAGCTATTTCCCAGTCTTTTGCCGACTCCATGGGGCAGCTGTCCCGGACACTGCTGTCTGTGCATCAGCCCCCCCCTCAGAGTGTCTCTGCTGCTCAGAGCTCTGCGGAGCCCTCAGAGCATGTTCTAGGTCCCAGTCCCCCTAAACGGAGACATAGGGACCCTTCTCCTCCCTCGTCCCACGGCTCTGATTCACGTGCCGACGTGCAGGGCGAGGGGGATTCGTTTACTGTGGGCTCAGACGCTACTTCTATGTACCCCATTGATTTGTCTGAGGGTGATGCGGATGTTAGTGACTTGATTGCGTCCATTAACTCCGTTCTGAACCTCAACCCACCAGAGTCAGAGGAACAAACCTCTCTGGTAGAGATTCACCAGTTTACCTCACCTAAGAAAGCTAAAAGTATGTTTTTTAACCACTCCAGCTTTCAGACCACTGTTAACAAGCCCAGGGCCTGTCCTGACAAACGCTTTCTGAAGCGTAGTTCAGATGACCGTTTTCCTTTTCCACCAGAGGTGGTTAAGGAATGGGCCCAGTCCCCAAAGGTAGACCCTCCGGTGTCCAGAATCTCAGCCCGCACAGTCGTAGCTGTGGCTGATGGCACTTCTCTTAAAAATCCCACTGACCGCCAGGTTGACCTTCTGGCCAAGTCTGTATATGAGGCGGCAGGAGCCTCGTTCTCCCCGTCTTTTGCGGCAGTATGGGCTCTTAAGGCAGTCTCTGCCTCTCTGGCGGAGATGCATTCCCTCACCAGGGACTCTATTCCTGAGATGGATGCCTTAACTTCTCAAGCTTCGGCTTTTGCATCCTACGCCATGTCTGCCATCCTGGAGGCTTCTCACCGCACGGCGGTGGCCTCCGCTAACTCCCTCGCGATCCGCAGGATCTTGTGGCTTCGAGAGTGGAAAGCAGACGCTTCTTCTAAGAAGTACCTTGCGAGTCTCCCTTTTGCTGGGTCCCGGCTGTTTGGAGAACAGCTGGATGACATAATTAAGGAAGCTACTGGCGGAAAGAGTACTTCCTTGCCGCAAGCTAAGGCCAGGAAACCGGTCCAGAGCAGGAACCAATCGAATTTTCGTTCCTTTCGTTCCTCTAACTGGTCAGCCTCTAAGCCCTCGACCTCGTCCACTACCGCAGCCAAGGATCGTAAACCCAACTGGCGCGCAAAGCCGCGTCCTCAAAAGGCCGGAGGAGCCGCTGCCACTAAGGCAGCCTCCTCTTGACTATCTGGCTACGCCAGCAACGTCCTTGGTCGGTGGCAGGCTCTCCCACTTTGGCGACGTGTGGTTTCAACACGTCTCCGATCAGTGGGTGCGGGATATCATCTCCCACGGCTACAGGATAGAATTTTCTTCCAGCCCGCCAAACAGATTTTTTCTGTCCACCCCCCCCTGCTCCAAAGCCGCTGCCTTCTCTCAGGCCGTGGCATCCCTGCAGGCCAACGGTGTAATTGTTCCGGTTCCCGCCCGGGAACGGTTCAGCGGTTTCTACTCAAACCTCTTTCTAGTCCCCAAAAAGGACGGTTCCTTCCGGCCCATCCTGGATCTCAAGCTTCTCAACAAGCACGTTCAGGTGCGGCACTTTCGCATGGAATCTCTGAGATCGGTCATTGCCTCAATGACCCAAGGAGATTTTCTGGCATCCATCGACATCAGAGATGCCTATCTGCATGTTCCTATTGCGGTTTCGCACCAGCGTTGGCTACGCTTTGCAATCGGAGAGGAACATTTCCAATTCGTGGCTCTCCCCTTCGGCCTAGCCACGGCCCCTCGAGTATTCACCAAGGTCATGGCAGCAGTGGTTGCGGTCCTGCACCTCCAGGGGTTGGCAGTGATTCCTTACCTGGACGACCTTCTAGTCAAGGCCTCATCCAGTGCAGACTGCCAGCGGAGTGTCTCGCTCACTCTCGCCATTCTAGTCCAGTTCGGGTGGCTTGTCAATTTGCCCAAGTCCACTCTGATTCCAACCCAGAAACTCGAGTACCTAGGGATGCAATTCGAGACTCTGCCGGCACTTGTGAAGCTGCCCTTAGTCAAACAGCAGTCTCTTCGTCTGGCGGTACGCTCTCTGCTGAGGCACCGCCGTCATTCCATCAGACACCTCATGCGGGTGCTGGGTCAGATGGTGGCGTCAATGGAAGCGGTTCCCTTTGCCCAGTTCCATCTGCGTCCCCTGCAGCTGGACATCCTCCGCTGTTGGGACAAGCGGATCTCTTCCTTGCACAGGCTGGTGGCTCTGTCGCCACAAACCAGGAGCTCTCTTCAGTGGTGGCTTCGGCCCCTCTCTCTGTCACAGGGACGCTCCTTCCTGACTCCGTCCTGGGTAATCCTCACCACGGATGCCAGTCTCTCCGGTTGGGGAGCAGTATTTCTCCATCACCGAGCACAGGGCACTTGGACTTCGTCCGAATCAGCCCTCTCAATCAATGTGCTGGAGATCAGAGCTGTGTTTCTAGCTCTCCTAGCCTTTCACCACCTGTTGGTGGGCAAGCACATCCGAGTCCAGTCAGACAACGCGACAGCGGTTGCCTACATCAATCACCAGGGCGGGACTCACAGCCGTCTGGCGATGCTGGAGGTTCAACGAATCCTCCAGTGGACGGAGGACTCGAAGTCCACCATATCTGCAGTCCACATCCCAGGCGTAGAAAACTGGGAGGCCGAATATCTCAGCCGTCAAACCGTAGACTGCGGCGAGTGGGCCCTGCATCCGTCAGTGTTCAAATCACTCTGCCGCAAGTGGGGCACTCCAGAGGTAGATCTAATGGCATCCCGGCACAACAACAAGGTTCCGGTTTACGTGGCTCGCTCCCACGATCCTCAAGCCTTCGCAGCAGACGCACTGGTTCAAGATTGGTCTCAGTTCCGTCTGGCCTATGTGTTTCCCCCTCTAGCGCTCTTGCCCAGGGTTCTGCGCAAGATCAGAATGGAGGGCCGTCGAGTCATGCTCATTGCTCCGGACTGGCCCAGGCGAGCGTGGTACCCAGACCTGCTCCGTCTGTCCGTAGAGGTGCCGTGGCGTCTCCCGGACCGCCCAGACCTTCTCTCTCAAGGTCCGTTCTTCCGCCAGAATTCTGCGGCTCTCAGATTGACGGCGTGGCTCTTGAGTCCTGGATCCTGACGGCTTCAGGCATTCCCTCTGAGGTCATCTCCACCATGACTCAGGCTCGGAAGTCTTCCTCGGCCAAGATTTACCACAGGACTTGGAAAATTTTCCTGTCCTGGTGTCGTTCGTCCGGCCATGCCCCTTGGCCATTCTCCTTGCCGACCATCCTGTCTTTTCTACAGTCCGGTCTACAGCTAGGACTGTCCCTCAATTCCCTTAAGGGACAGGTGTCTGCTCTGTCGGTATTGTTCCAGCGGCGTATCGCCCGACTGGCTCAGGTGCGCACCTTCATGCAGGGCGCATCTCACATCATTCCTCCTTACCGGCGGCCCTTGGATCCCTGGGACCTTAATCTGGTCCTCACGGCCTTACAGAAACCCCCCTTTGAGCCTCTCAGGGAAGTTCCCTTGTCTAGACTTTCACAGAAAGTTGTTTTTCTAGTAGCCATAACTTCTCTCAGGAGAGTTTCGGATTTGGCTGCGCTCTCTTCAGAATCCCCCTTTTTGGTGTTTCACCAAGACAAGGTGGTTCTTCGTCCGACTCCGGACTTTCTCCCTAAGGTGGTGTCTCCTTTCCACCTTAACCAGGACATTTCATTGCCTTCTCTTTGTCCGGCCCCGGTGCATCGTTTTGAGAAGGCGTTGCACTCCTTAGATTTGGTGCGGGCGCTCCGAATCTATGTGTCACGCACCGCTGTTTTTAGGCGGTGCACATCTCTTTTTGTGCTAACCACTGGTCAGCGCAAGGGTCTCGCTGCTTCTAAACCGACTCTAGCTCGTTGGATCAGGTCGGCTATCTCCGATGCCTACCAGTGTTCTCAGGTGCCTCCCCCGCCGGGGATTAAGGCGCACTCGACCAGAGCTGTCGGTGCCTCCTGGGCTTTCAGGCACCAGGCTACGGCTCAGCAGGTTTGTCAGGCTGCCACATGGTCCAGTCTGCACACTTTTTCGAAGCACTACCAGGTGCATGCTCATGCTTCGGCAGATGCGAGCTTGGGCAGATGCATTCTTCAGGCGGCTGTCGCCCATTTGTGAAGTTAGGTTTTGCCTACTTCTCAGTTGGTTTATTTCCCGCCCATGGACTGCTTTGGAACGTCCCATGGTTTGGGTCTCCCATAAGGAACGATAAAGAAAAAGAGAATTTTGTTTACTTACCGTAAATTCTTTTTCTTATAGTTCCGACATGGGAGACCCAGCACCCTCCCTGTTGCCTGTTGGCAGTTTTTTGTTCCGTGTGTTTCACCGGCTGTTGTTAGTAGACAGAGTTCTGGTCTTTCCGAGTTTTACTCTTTCTCTACTTATGGGTGGATGTCCTCCTTCAGCTTTTGCACTGAACTGGGTAGATTGTCATCCAGGGGGTGTATATAGCCGGAGGGAGGAGCTACACGTTTGAGTGTAGTACTTTGTGTGTCCTCCGGAGGCAGTAGCTATACACCCATGGTTTGGGTCTCCCATGTCGGAACTATAAGAAAAAGAATTTACGGTAAGTAAACAAAATTCTCTTTTTTTATGGGATACTTGTGAAGAGGATCCTGATGGAAACCTCTGATCTAGAGGATACTGTGTTGTAGACGCAGTGTCATCCCTCCTGCGGAATCACTAGTGTTCTCTGCAGGGGACCGCAGCTGCCTGTTCCCACGATCAGGGTTTGGGGCGCTGCAGACGTTAGCTCTATTCTCCCTCTAGAGAACACTTGCGTCTCCACAACATAAATTGACCTGCTGAGGTTGAGGAAGCCGCACCGCAAGTCAGCTTATGCTGCATCGAAAAAAAAGCACTGTGGGCATGGGATTTCTATAAATCCAATCCACTGTACTTGTACTGTAAAATGCAGCATTTTGGATTCAGCGGAAATACACTGCGTCCTTCACGCTACTTAATCCTGATCTTGGGAACCCAGTCTTAAAGAAAAGAAACTCCTTCAAAAACTCCCTCAAAAAGGAACGTTTCCTAAAGCCACTTCACCTTGGAAAACTCATTGGTTTTGAATGCCTTAAAATAATTCAGTGTGCACATTACAGTCAATATCCTAAATATTTGCATTTTTTATTAGATTCTCCACAGAAATCAACGATGGTTTAGTGGAAGTGATTTCTCCACCTGCTACTTATTATCCAGACTTAACAAATTTAAAAGAGACGTTTGGAGACTCGAAGGAAAGGGTTAGGTAAGTGATGAAAAGTAAATGCTGCAATTCTAGTTAAATAGATATTTACTAATTGTGTGCTTTGCCAGCATGTCAATGATTCTTTACTCTGTACACTAAAGGTCCAGTCACACTAAACAACTTACCAGCGATCCCAACAACGATAGGGATCGCTGGTAAGTTGCTAGGAGGTTGCTGGTGAGATGTCACACTGCGACGCTCCAGCGATCCCACCAGCAACCTGACCTGGCAGGGATCGCTGGAGCGTCGCTACACGAGTTGCTGGTGAGCTCACCAGTGACCAGCCCCCAGCGCCGCGTGGAAGATGCTGCGCTTGGTAACTAAGGTAAATATCGGGTAACCAACCCGATATTTATCTTGGTTACCAGCGCACGCAGCTACACGTGCAGAGAGCAGGGAGCAGCGCACACTGAGCGCTGGCTCCCTGCTCTCCTAGTTACAGCACACATCGGGTTAATTACCCGATGTGTGGTGGAGCTAAATGTGCACAGAGCAGGGAGCAGCGCACACCGGGTGCAGCTGCACAGGGTACATATATAGGGTATAGAGTACAGGGTGCAGCTGCACAGAGCAGGGAGCAGCGCACACCGCTTAGCGCTGGCTCCCTGCTCTCCTAGTTACAGCACACATCGGGTTAATTACCCGATGTGTGGTGGAGCTAAATGTGCACAGAGCAGGGAGCAGCGCACACCGGGTGCAGCTGCACAGGGTACATATATAGGGTATAGAGTACAGGGTGCAGCTGCACAGAGCAGGGAGCAGCGCACACCGCTTAGCGCTGGCTCCTTGCTCTCCTAGCTACAGCACACATCGGGTTAATTAACCCGATGTGTCCTGCAGCTACATGTGCACAGAGCAGGAGCCGGCACTGACAGTGAGAGCGGCGGAGGCTGGTAACAAAGGTAAATATCGGGTAACCAAGGACAGGGCTTCTTGGTTACCCAATGTTTACTGTGGTTACCAGCCTCCGCAGAAGCCGGCTCCTGCTGCCTGCACATTTAGTTGTTGCTGTCACACACCGATCTGTGCTTCACAGCGGGACAGCAACAACTAAAAAATGGCCCAGGACATTCAGCAACAACCAACGACCTCACAGCAGGGGCCAGGTTGTTGCTGGATGTCACACACAGCGACATCACTAGGAACATCGCTGCTACGTCACAAAAGTTGTTCGTTAGCAGCGATGTTGCTAGCGATGTTGCTTAGTGTGACGGGGCCTTAAGCTGGGTTTACACACTGCAACATCGCAAACGACATCGCTGTAACGTCACCGGTTTTGTGACGTTACAGCGACCTCCCCAGCGACATTGCAGTGTGTGAAACCTATCAGCGACCTGGCCCCTGCTGTGAAGTTGTGATCGCTACAAATCGTTCAGGACCATTCCTAGGTCCTTTGTTTCCCGCTGTGCAGCATGCATCGCTAGCAAGTTTCAGTGTGTAAAGGGGACTTTACAGCGACTCCGCGGCTCTGTCTGTGTAGCGTCCTGATTAGCGGTCACGGGTGAAGGATTCAGCGTTGACCGCTAATCCCCCGAGTGACTGAAGTGTCCCCCCCCCCCCTCTCTCATACTCACCGATCCCCGATCACCGGCGCTGCACGGCGTTCCCTCTGCTCCAGCGGCTTTTACTGTTTTGAAAAAGCCGGCCGCTCATTAAACAATCTCCTATTCCCTGCTTTCCCCGCCCACCGGCAAATATGATTGGTTGCAGTGAGACACGCCCACACGCTGAGTGACAGCTGTGTCACTGCACCCAATCACAGCAGCCGGTGGGCGTGTCTATACTGTGCAGTAAAATAAATAAATAAATAATTAAAAAATCCGGCGTGAGGTCCCCCCCCCAATTTTAATACCAGCCAGATAAAGCCATACGGCTAAAGGCTGGTATTCTCAGGATGGGGAGCCCCACGTTATGGGGAGCCCCCCAGCCTAACAATATCAGCCAGCAGCCGCCCAGAATTGCCGCATACATTAGATGCGACAGTTCAGGGACTGTACCCGGCTCTTCCCGATTTGCCCTGGTGCGTTGGCAAATCAGGGTAATAAGGAGTTATTGGCAGCCCATAGCTGCCAATAAGTCCTAGATTAATCATGTCAGGCGTCTCCCCGAGATTCCTTCCATCATTAATCTGTAAGTTACAGTTAAAAAACACACACCCGAAAAATCCTTTATTAGAAATAAAAAACACTAACAAATTCCCTCATTACCAATTTATTACCCACAACAAAGCCCTCCTTGTCCGGCGTATTCCACGGTCCTCCAGCGTCGCATCCAGCTCTGCTGCATGCAGGTGACAGGAGCAGCAGAAGACACAGCCGCTCCTGTCACCTGCACGCAGCTAATGAAGAGAGCCGTGTGATCGGCTGAGCTGTCACTGAGGTTACCTGGAGCCAGCGGTGGATGCAGCGGTGGCCGCGGGTAACCTCAGTGACAGCTCAGCTGATCGCGCTACTCACCGCCGCTCAGCTGATCGCGCTACTCACCGCCGCTCCGGTCAGGTACACGCAGCAAATGATGTGAGTAGCGCGATCAGCTGAGCTGTCACTGAGGTTACCCGCGGCCACCGCTGGATCCAGGTAACCTCAGTGACAGCTCAGCCGATCACACGGCTCTCTTCATTAGCTGCGTGCAGGTGACAGGAGCGGCTGTGTCTTCTGCTGCTCCTGTCACCTGCATGCAGCAGAGCTGGATGCGACGCTGGAGGACCGTGGATTACGCCGGACAAGGAGGGCTTTGTTGTGGGTAATAAATTGGTAATGAGGGAATGTGTTTGTGTTTTTTATTTCTAATAAAGGATTTTTTCGGGTGTGTGTGTGTGTGTTTATTTACTGTCACTTACAGATTAATCATGGAAGGAATCTCGGGGAGACGCCTGACATGATTAATCTAGGACTTATTGGCAGCTATGTGCTGCCAATAACTCCTTATTACCCCGATTTGCCAACGCACCAGGGCAAATCGGGAAGAGCCGGGTACAGTCCCAGAACTGTCGCATCTAATGTATGCGGCAATTCTGGGCGGCTGCTGACTGATATTGTTAGGCTGGGGGGCTCCCCATAACGTGGGGCTCCCCATCCTGAGAATACCAGCCTGCAGCCGTATGGCTTTATCTGGCTGGTATTAAAATAGGGGGAACCGCACGCCGGATTTTTTAATTATTTATTTATTTATTTATTTTACTGCACAGTATAGACACGCCCACCGGCTGCTGTGATTGGGTGCAGTGACACAGCTGTCACTCAGCGTGTGGGCGTGTCTCACTGCAACCAATCACATTTGTCGGTGGGCGGGGAAAGCAGGGAATACGAGATTGTTTAATGAGCGGCCGGCTTGTTCAAAAAAGGAAAAGCCGCCGGAGCAGTGTGAATGCCGTGCAGCGCCGGGGATCGGTGAGTATGAGAGAGGGGGGGAAATCACCAGCAAATGAGGTGAGTAACGCGATCAGCTGAACTGTCACTGAGGTTACCCGCGGCCACCGCTGCATCCACCGCTGGATCCAGGTAACCTCAGTGACAGCTCAGCCGATCACACGGCTCTCTTCATTAGCTGTGTGGAGGTGACAGGAGCGGCTGTGTCTTCTGCTGCTCCTGTCACCTGCATGCAGCAGAGCTGGATGCGACACTGGAGGACCGTGGATTACGCCGGACAAGGAGGGCTTTGTTGTGGGTAATAAATTGGTAATGAGGGAATTTGTTAGTGTTTTTTATTTCTAATAAAGGATTTTTCGGGTGTGTGTTTTTTAACTGTAATTTACAGATTAATCATGGAAGGTATCTCGGGGTGACGCCTGACATGATTAATCTTGGACTTATTGGCAGCTATGGGCTGCCAATAACTCCTTATTACCCCGATTTGCCAACGCACCAGGGCAAATCGGGAAGAGCCGGGTACAGTCCCAGATCTGTCGCATCTAATGTATGCGGCAATTCTGGGCGTCTGCTGGCTGATATTGTTAGGCTGGGGGGCTCCCCATAACGTGGGGCTCCCCATCCTGAGAATACCAGCCTGCAGCCGTATGGCTTTATCTGGCTGGTATTAAAATAGGGGGGGACCGCACGCCGTAATTTTTAATTATTTATTTATTTACACGGCACACAGAGCCACGCGGCATTAAATGAAGTCGGGTGAAGTTTACCTGCTTTTTTGACACGTCCCCAACGACCAGCTAGTCGCTCTGCAGGTCCGGATCGCTGTTAGGTCGTTGGCCAGGTCTGCCTGTTTGACAGCTCACCAGAGACTTTGTAGTTTGTAGCGATCCCGGCTAGGTTGAGTTCGCAGGTTGGATCGCTAGAAAGTCTCAGTGTGTAAAAGCAGCTTTAAGGTGAAGTCCACAAATGACGACTGATAAGAAAAGTCCTGGTTAAATAAACTGATGTACAAAGTGGCCACTTCAATGGGACTTTACTCTTGGCTCTATTTATTGTATACAGGCTTCCATTGATTCAGAGTTCAGTGGGTGGCCGGAGACCATCTGGCTAGGATGTGTCCTAAACACCATTGTAACTATTGATTTAAAATAACAAATTTTATATATATATTTTTTTTTTCTTTAATTTCACATTATAATAGAAATTGTGTCGATTTAGACACATCAATATATTTTACCTAGAGTGGCAGTTGCATAAAAATTTTGAATATCTAAATCATAAATCATAATATAAGCTAAATTTGTTGTGACCTGCCGAAATTCTGAAAAAAACTTAAAGGGAACTTGTCACCACTTTTTTGCCGTATAAGCTGCGGCAAGCACCAGTGGGCTCTTATATACAGCATTCTAACATGCTGTATATAAGAGCCCAGGCCGCTTTGTAGAACATTAAAAAAAAGTTTATAATACCTAAATCGGTTGCTGCGATGAATTTAGCTCAGATGGGCGCCTTTGTCCTCCGTTGCCGACGCCGCCTCTTTCGGACATCTTTGTCGCCGCCTCTGTCGTCCTTCTAAAGCCATGGTGCATGACGCGTCCGTCATTCACACTCACCGGCATTCAGGTCCTGAGCGGGGCAGATAAAAGTATTGTAGTGCGCTTGCGTGGGACCGGCGAGTGTGTATGACGTAGACGCATCATGCACACAGGCTTCAGAAAGAGGACGAAGATGGCCGAAAGATGAGGCGCCGCCACTGAAGAACGGAGACGCCCATCTGAGCCAGATCCACTGCAGAGCGACCGTTAGGTGAGTATTATAAAGTGTTTTTTATGTTCTACACAGCGGCCTGGGCTCTTATATACAGCATGTTAGAATGCTCTATATAAGAGTCCGGTGGTGATGGCCGCAGCTTATAGGCCAAAAAAGTGGTGACAGGTTCCCTTTTTAAGTGTCTTTATAGCTACAATCATGAGAAAAACGAAGTACAGTCTACTTGAATTGTATGTTTTATTTTATTTTATTTTTTTTTTTTTAAATCTGGTGCTTTAAAAGGCTTTAAAATTAGGTAAATACAACCTCGGATGAACATCATCACGTGACAGATTACATTGTGTCTTTGTTTATTTTACAAAAATTAAGGCCCCGTCACACTAAGCAACATCACTAGCAACATCGCTGCTAACGAACAACTTTTGTGACGTTGCTAGCGATGTTGCTGTGTGTGACATCCAGCAACAACCTGGCCCCTGCTGTGAGGTCGTTGGTTGTTGCTGAATGTCCTGGGCCATTTTTTAGTTGTTGCTGTCCCGCTGTGAAGCACAGATCGCTGTGTGTGACAGCGACAGCAACAAATAAATGTGCAGGCAGCAGGAGCCGGCTTCTGCGGAGGCTGGTAACCAATGTAAACATCGGGTAACCAAGAAGCCCTGTCCTTGGTTACCCGATATTTACCTTTGTTACCAGCCTCCGCCGCTCTCACTGTCAGTGCCGGCTCCTGCTCTGTGCACATGTAGCTGCAGCACACATCGGGTTAATTAACCCGATGTGTGCTGTAGCTAGGAGAGCAAGGAGCCAGCACTAAGCAGTGTGCGCTGCTCCCTGCTCTGTGCACATTTAGCTGCAGGACACATCGGGTTAATTAACCCCATGTGTGCTGTAACTAGGAGAGCAAGGAGCCAGCACTAAGCAGTGTGCGCTGCTCCCTGCTCTGTGCACATGTAGCTGCTGCACACATCGGGTAATTAACCCGATGTGTGCTGTAACTAGGAGAGCAGGGAGCCAGCGCTCAGTGTGCGCTGCTCCCTGTTCTCTGCACGTGTAGCTCCGTGCACTGGTAACCAAGGTAAATATCGGGTTGGTTACCCGATATTTACCTTAGTTACCAAGCGCAGCATCTTCCACGCGGCGCTGGAGGCTGGTCACTGGTTGCTGGTGAGCTCACCAGCAACTCGTGTAGCGACGCTCCAGCGATCCCTGCCAGGTCAGGTTGCTGGTGGGATCGCTGGAGCGTCGCAGTGTGACATCTCACCAGCAACCTCCTAGCAACTTACCAGCGATCCCTATCGTTGTTTGGATCGCTGGTAAGTTGCTTAGTGTGACTGGACCTTTAAGGTCCAGTCACACTAAGCAACTTACCAGCGATCCCAACAACGATAGGGATCGCTGGTAAGTTGCTAGGAGGTTGCTGGTGAGCTGTCACACTGCGACGCTCCAGCGATCCCACCAGCAACCTGACCTGGCAGGGATCGCTGGAGCGTGGCTACACGAGTTGCTGGTGAGCTCACCAGCAACCAGTGACCAGCCCCCAGTCTCCTAGTTACAGCACACATCAGGTTAATTAACCCGATGTGTGCTGCAGCTAAATGTGCACAGAGCAGGGAGCAGCGCACACTGAGCGCTGGCTCCTTGCTCTCCTAGTTACAGCACACATCGGGTTAATTGCCTGATGTGTGCTGCAGCTAAATGTGCACAGAGCAGGGAGCAGCGCACACTGCTTAGTGCTGGCTCCTTGCTCTCCTAGTTACAGCACACATCGGGTTAATTACCTGATGTGTGCTGCAGCTACATGTGCACAGAGCAGGAGCCGGCAGCACAGGCAGTGAGAGCGGAGGAGGCTGGTATCAAAGGTAAATATCGGGTAACCAAGGACAGGGCTTCTTGGTTACCCGATGTTTACATTAGTTACCAGCCTCAGCAGAAGCTGGCTCCCTGCTCACTGCACATTAGTTGTTGCTGTCTCGCTGTCACACACAGCGATCTGTGCTTCACAGCAGGACAGCAACAACTAAAAAATGGCCCAGGACATTCAGCAACAACCAACGACCTCACAGCAGGGGCCAGGTTGTTGCTGGATGTCACACACAGCAACATCGCTAGCAACGTCACAAAAGTTGTTCGTTACCAGCGATGTTGCTAGCGATGTTGCTTAGTGTGACGGGGCCTTTAGGCTAAGTAAGATGAAGTAGTTGTACACCTCTACAGCGTCAATAGGAAAGTAAGCAGTCAGGGATTGCTAATCAAATGCACCTTGATTGTTAATCAGCAAGTGTGACCACCTCTATAAAAGCAGACGTTTTGGCAGTTTGCTGGCCTTAAGAGATCAGGTGAGCCAAAAAGAAGAAAAACATAGCCGAAGATCTTGGAGAAACCGTGGTTGCTGCCCATCCATCTGAAAGTGTTAAAAGGCCATTTCTAAGCAAATTGGAGTCAGTCATTCTATAGTGAGAATGATTATTCACAAGTGGAAAACAGTTCACAATAATCCTTGAACTTGAAATCCCAGCAATTTACCCCAAGGTCAAGCTTTCCAGTGCCTGCAGATATTGCATTAAAGAAAAAACTATATACAGCTTGGACCATAAATACATCCGTTAGCATGTTAAATGTTCACGTTCATACAATTTGAAGTGGATTGAAAAAGTATGGATTGTTTGGAATGGTGGGCAGGAAAAAGCCTTACAATAAAACGTTATCAGTGTGGCTAAAATGAATAAATGAATAAACAAGATATCTGGCATGTGTGTTCCGGTATTACAGACAAGGAGGTATATTATCTGCGGTTTTAAAGGAGTATTCCCATCTCCAAGATCATATTTTAATATGTAATAGGTACAGTATAATAATATTAGTACATACTTCCAATTAGAAATGTAGTATAGTTCTTCTGATTCGCTGTCCCTTACCTGATGTTCAGGGCATTGCAGGACCTTAAGTATCCATTGTTACGGCCACCCATATAGTCACAGTTAGTTAGTGGCTAGTGGTCATAACCATGGATACCTAAGCTGCAATACCCTGCACATGTGGTAAGTGACACACCTAATCAGGAGAACTATACTACATTTCTAATTAGAGGTATTAGCTAATATTAATTTTTATTATTATTATTATTATTATTATTATTATTATTATTGCTACAACCTACTACATGTTGGGGATAGGATCTTGGAGATGGGAATATCCCTTTAAACATAATCGCAGTGCTCATAATTCCAGGACATCTAGGTGTCCATCATTCTTCAATGTTCATAGAGGGAATCGATGCCCTTATGCTGAACCTACAAGTATCAGATGAAGTAGCATGCTGCAATTAAGAGGAGATTAACTCTCGTTTACTCCAAAGGGATGCATATTGGATTTTTACTAAGGATTTCCTAACACCAGAAGGGTGAAATGAATAGCTCTGTGTAAATGTGTTCTTTCTTTATCGCTCCTAATTGGGAGACCCAGACGATTGGGTGTATAGCTACTGCCTCCGGAGGCCACACAAAGCACTACACTTAAAAGTGTAAGGCCCCTCCCCTTCTGCCTATACACCCCCCGTGGGATCACGGGCTCCTCAGTTTTTCATGCTTTGTGCGAAGGAGGTCAGACATCCACGCATAGCTCCACTGTTTAGTCAGCAGCAGCTGCTGACTATGTCGGATGGAAGAAAAGAGGGCCCATATAGGGCCCCCAGCATGCTCCCTTCTCACCCCACTTTTGTCGGCGGTGTTTGTTAAGGTTGAGGTACCCATTGCGGGTACGGAGGCTGGAGCCCACATGCTGCATCCTTCCCCATCCCCCTTAGGGCTCTGGGTGAAGTGGGATTTTACCGGTCTCCAGGCACTGAGACCGTGCTCCATCCACAGCCCCTGAAAGGAACTGCTGCATATGGAGCTGAGTATCGTCAGGGACAGGACCCTGCTTCATCAAGGTACTCTGTGTCCCCACACAGACGCAGACACACTGCAGCATTGCTGGGTGTGTTAGTGCGCCGGGGACAACAGCGCGCACGCTTGTGCCACTGCTCACTACAGCTCTGCTGAGGGAGTATATGTATTCGGAACTGCCGCGCCGGCCGCTGCTGTCAGTTTGCTGCGGCGCGGCTGGGACTTGTGGTGCGCCGGGGACTTCCGCGCTGGCCGTGCATGTATGACGGCTGCGCTTATTACTCGAGTCCCCGGCTTTTGCGGCCTAGTTTCGTTTCGTTCCCGCCCCCAGGCCTGCCAGTCAGGGGAAGGGCGGGACGCTGTGCAGAATGTCAGCGCAGAGGGCTGGAGTCTACTTTACATACTCCAGCCCTCACACTGGGCACAGTGGGACACCAGTTTCCCGCACTTTGTCTGAGGCACGCCCACGGTCCGCCCCTCTTCACAGAACGCCGGCAGCCATTCCTGTGTGCAGTCTGAGCTGGAGAGGGGAGACAAGTTTTGGGAGACCCAGTCACGGGATTCTGGCGACCACACACCCGCGTTTGAGCGGGCGGTTATCGGCGCCTCTGGTGCTGAACCCACTAGTGCCGAAGTGTACATTTGTATTTTTATGCTTGTACGCTATACATTGCACTGTACGGTCGCTGGTGCTTCCTGGCTATATACCCTCCTAGATTGCTCAGAGGAGACAACAGCATGTCATCCGCAAAAAGCAAGGGTGCCAAGGCACAGGCTTTCTATGCTGCTTGTACCGCATGTGAGGCTTCTTTACCGGCAGGTTCCACTGACCCCCACTGTGTGCAGTGCTTGGCCCCTGTGGCAACTGCTCGGCCGGGGCCTCTGCTAGAGGTGACCCAGGGAGAACCACCTGTGAATACTGTCCAGGTGACGGGGACAGAGTTTGCAGTTTTCGCTGATAGATTGTCTGTGACTATGACTAGAATTCTAGAAACGTTGCAGTCTAGACCAGTAACTCAGACCATGGGCACTGTTCAATCATTGCTCCCTGGTCCCCCTCTGTTGGAACAGCCCCGGGCTCCGGGGGTGTCCCATGCATCCCAGTGTGACGGCTCGGACACGGACGACAGTCCCAGACAGCCTAAGCGAGCTCGCTATGAGCGGCCCTCGATTTCATCACACTGGTCAGGGTCCCAGCAGGAAGGCTCTCTGTGTGATGAGGCGGAGGTAGCTGATCAGGATTCTGATCGTGAGACCGCTCTCAACTTGGATACACCTGAAGGGGACGCCAAAATGAATGATCTGATAGCGTCCATCAATAGAATGCTGGATATTTCTCCCCCAGCTCCTCCGGTGGAGGAATCCGCTTCACAGCAGGAGAAATTCCATTTCAGATATCCCAAGCGTAAATTGAGTTCTTTTCTGGACCACTCTGACTTTAGAGAGGCAGTCCAGAAACACCACGCTTATCCAGATAAACGTTTCTCAAACGGCTTAAGGACACACGTTATCCCTTTCCTCCTGACGTGGTCAAAGGCTGGACCCAGTGTCCCAAGGTGGATCCCCCAATCTCCAGGCTTGCGGCTAGATCCATAGTTGCAGTGGAGGATGGGGCTGCACTTAAAGATGCCACTGACAGACAGATGGAGCTCTGGTTGAAATCCATCTATGAAGCTATCGGCGCGTCGTTTGCTCCAGCATTCGCTGCCGTATGGGCACTCCAAGCTATTTCAGCTGGTCTTACACAGGTTGACACTGTCACACGTACATCTGTGCCGCAGGTGGCATCCTTAACCTCTCAAATGTCTGCATTTGCGTCTTACGCGATTAATGCTGTTCTGGACTCTACGAGCCGTACGGCAGTGGCGTCCGCCAACTCCGTGGTTTTACGCAGAGCCTTGTGGTTAAGGGAATGGAAGGCAGATTCTGCTTCCAAAAAGTGCTTAACCAGTTTGCCATTCTCTGGTGACCGACTGTTTGGTGAGCGGTTGGATGAGATCATTAAACAGTCCAAGGGTAAGGATTCATCCTTACCTCAGCCCAGACAAACCAAACCCCAGCAGAGGAGGGGACAGTCGGGGTTTCGGTCCTTTCGAGGCTCCGGCAGGTCCCAATTCTCCTCGTCCAAAAGGACTCAAAAGGATCAGAGGAACTCAGATTCTTGGCGGGCTCAGTCACGCCCAAAAAAGACAGCCGGAAGACCCGCTACCAAGGCGGCTTCCTCATGACTTTCGGCCTCCTCTCTCCGCATCCTCGGTCGGTGGCAGGCTCTCCCGCTTTGGCGACATTTGGCTGCCACAGGTCCAAGACCGTTGGGTGAGAGACATTCTGTCCCACGGGTACAGGATAGAGTTCAGTTCTCGTCCTCCAACTCGATTCTTCAGAACGTCTCCGCCTCCCGACCGAGCCGATGCTCTTCTGCAGGCGGTGTGCACTCTAAAGGCAGAAGGTGTGGTGATCCCTGTTCCTCTTCAGGAGCAAGGTCACGGTTTTTACTCCAATTTGTTTGTGGTGCCAAAAAAGGACGGATCCTTCCGTCCCGTTCTGGACCTAAAACTTCTCAACAAGTACGTAAAAACCAGACGGTTCCGGATGGAATCCCTCCGCTCCGTCATCGCCTCAATGTCTCAAGGAGATTTCCTAGCATCAATAGACATCAAGGATGCTTATCTCCACGTGCCGATTGCTCCAGAGCATCAGCGTTTTCTACGGTTCGTTATAGGAGACGAACACCTTCAGTTCGTAGCTCTGCCTTTCGGTCTGGCGACAGCCCCACGGGCCTTCACCAAGGTCATGGCAGCAGTAGTAGCAGTCCTGCACTCTCAGGGACACTCTGTGATCCCTTACTTAGACGATCTGCTTGTCAAGGCTCCCTCTCAAGAGGCATGCCAACACAGCCTGAACGTTGCACTGGAGACTCTCCAGAGTTTCGGGTGGGTCATCAACTTTTCCAAGTCAAATCTGACCCCGACCCAATCGCTAACATATCTTGGCATGGAGTTTCATACTCTCTCAGCGATAGTGAAGCTTCCGCTGGACAAACAGCGTTCACTACAGACAGGGGTGCGATCCCTCCTTCAAGACCAGTCACACCCCTTGAGACGCCTCATGCACTTCCTAGGGAAGATGGTAGCAGCAATGGAGGCAGTCCCTTTCGCGCAGTTTCATCTGCGTCCACTACAGTGGGACATTCTACGCCAATGGGACGGGAAGTCGACGTCCCTCGACAGGAACGTCTCCCTTTCTCAGGCGGCAAAGGAATCTCTTCAGTGGTGGCTTCTTCCCACCTCATTGTCAAAGGGAAAGTCCTTCCTACCCCCATCCTGGGCGGTGGTCACGACGGACGCGAGTCTGTCAGGGTGGGGAGCGGTTTTTCTCCACCACAGGGCTCAGGGTACGTGGACTCAGCAAGAGTCCACCCTTCAGATCAATGTTCTGGAAATCAGAGCAGTGTATCTTGCCCTACAAGCCTTCCAGCAGTGGCTGGAAGGGAAGCAGATCCGAATTCAGTCGGACAACTCCACAGAGGTGGCATACATCAACCACCAAGGAGGAACACGCAGTCGGCAAGCCTTCCAGGAAGTCCGGCGGATTCTGACGTGGGTGGAAGACACGGCATCCACCATATCAGCAGTTCACATCCCAGGCGTGGACAACTGGGAAGCAGATTTTCTCAGTCGCCAGGGCATGGACGCAGGGGAATGGTCTCTTCACCCGGACGTGTTTCAAGAGATCTGTCGCCGCTGGGGGATGCCGGACGTCGACCTAATGGCGTCCCGACACAACAACAAGGTCCCAGTTTTCATGGCGCGGTCTCACGATCACCGAGCTCTGGCGGCAGACGCCTTAGTTCAAAATTGGTCGCAGTTCCGGCTACCTTATGTGTTCCCACCTCTGGCACTGTTGCCCAGAGTGCTGCGCAAGATCAGGTCCGACTGCCGCCGCGCCATCCTCGTCGCTCCAGACTGGCCGAGGAGGTCGTGGTACCCGGATCTGTGGCATCTCACGGTAGGCCAACCATGGGCGCTACCAGACCGACCAGACTTGCTGTCTCAAGGGCCGTTTTTCCATCGGAATTCTGCTGCCCTGAACCTGACTGTGTGGCCATTGAGTCCTGGATCCTAGCGTATTCAGGATTATCTCAAGACGTCATTGCCACCATGAGACAAGCTAGAAAACCAACCTCCGCCAAGATCTACCACAGGACGTGGAAGATATTCTTATCTTGGTGTTCTGCTCAGGGAGTTTCTCCCTGGCCATTTGCATTGCCTACTTTTCTTTCCTTTCTACAATCCGGTTTGGAAAAAGGTTTGTCGCTCAGCTCCCTTAAAGGACAAGTCTCAGCGCTATCTGTATTTTTTCAGAAGCGACTAGCACGGCTTCCTCAGGTACGCACGTTCCTGCAAGGGGTTTGTCATATCGTCCCTCCTTACAAGCGGCCGTTAGAGCCCTGGGATCTGAACAGGGTTCTAGTTGCTCTCCAGAAGCCGCCTTTCGAGCCTATGAGGGATGTTTCCCTTTCTCGACTTTCACAGAAAGTGACTTTTCTAGTAGCGGTCACCTCTCTTCGGAGAGTGTCCGAGCTAGCAGCGCTGTCATGCAAATCTCCCTTCCTGGTGATTCACCAGGACAAGGTGGTTCTGCGCCCGATTCCGGAGTTTCTCCCTAAGGTGGTATCCCCCTTTCATCTCAATCAGGATATCTCCTTACCTTCTTTGTGTCCTCATCCAGTTCATCAATGTGAGAAGGATTTGCATTTGTTGGATCTGGTGAGAGCACTCAGAATCTACATTTCCCGCACGGCGCCCCTGCGCCGCTCGGATGCACTTTTTGTCCTTGTCGCTGGTCAGCGTAAAGGGTTGCAAGCTTCCAAATCCACCTTGGCTCGGTGGATCAAGGAACCAATTCTTGAAGCCTACCGTTCTGCTGGGCTTCCGGTTCCCTCAGGGCTGAAGGCCCATTCTACCAGAGCCGTGGGTGCGTCCTGGGCATTACGGCACCAGGCTACGGCTCAGCAGGTGTGCCAGGCGGCTACCTGGTCGAGTCTGCACACTTTCACCAAGCATTATCAGGTGCATACCTACGCTTCGGCGGACACCAGCCTAGGTAGACAAGTCCTTCAGGCGGCGGTTGCCCACCTGTAGGAAAGGACTGTTTTACGGTCCTGTCACGAGGTGTTATTTTACCCACCCAGGGACTGCTTTTGGACGTCCCAATCGTCTGGGTCTCCCAATTAGGAGCGATAAAGAAGAAGGGAATTTTGTTACTTACCGTAAATTCCTTTTCTTCTAGCTCCAATTGGGAGACCCAGCACCCGCCCTGTTTTCTTAGGGATTTTTGTTTTTTCGGGTACACATGTTGTTCATGTTAAATGGTTCAGTTCTCCGATGTTTCTTCGGATTGAATTTGTTTTTAAACCAGTTATTGGCTTTCCTCCTTCTTGCTTTTGCACTAAAACTGAGGAGCCCGTGATCCCACGGGGGGTGTATAGGCAGAAGGGGAGGGGCCTTACACTTTTAAGTGTAGTGCTTTGTGTGGCCTCCGGAGGCAGTAGCTATACACCCAATCGTCTGGGTCTCCCAATTGGAGCTAGAAGAAAAGGAATTTACGGTAAGTAACAAAATTCCCTTCTTATATGTTTTAAGATCAGTGCACAATATTTGTTACATTTTACCATTAAGATATTAAAATGTTATATTCTTTGCACTGACTTAAAAATGTAGGTGCATCATTAAATTGCATGGGCAAAATTGTTGGTATTCTTCTGTTTAAAGTAAGAGAAAAATGACACTGGTCTCCGAAATTACTTTTTGTCATTTTCATGTGACTTCAAATTTAAATTTACTGAAATATCAACAATTGAAAATCAGACATTGCTATTAAAATAAACTAATGAAAATGGCCTGGACACAAATAATGGTACTTCTAGAAAACATGGAAAATAATTTGACCATAGTGACATGTTAACCTAAGGTGGGTCCTGTACTTGCCATCACAGGTGTCTAAAAACGTACAAGTCACTTTGCCCATTTATTGATGAAACTTTGCTGTTTTATGTCATGTGTTCACCACACTGAACATGGCCCAAAGAAAGCTAAGGAGAGAGTTGTCTTAGGAAATTAGAAAGAGAAAAATTTAGACAAACATGTTGAAGGTAAAAGTTACAAGACCATCTCCAAACAGCTTAATGTTTCTGATCCCGTTGCACATATTATTCAGAAGTTTAAAGTTTTTGGGACTGTAGCCAACCTCCTTGAGCGTGGCCACAAAAGGAAAATTGAAGAGCCAAAAGGTAACCGAGCCCATACGAGATTATAGGTGAACAATGTCAAGATAGTTCAGTGTGAGATCTCGCCATCCATTGCTGTTTTGGTCAAAGTGGACTTCATGGAAGACTACCGAAAAGAGGAAACCATCGTTGAAAGAAAATCTTAAAAAAACGAGACTGAACTTTGCCAAAAGGCATATTGACAATCCACAAAGCTTCTAGGAGACTGTCCTTTGCACAGTTGAGATAAAACTGGAGCTTTTAGGCAAATCTCATCAGCTCTTTGTTTATCGACACAAAAAAAGAACATTATATCTACTGTGTAACATGGAAGAGGCTCTGTTATATTTTGGGACTGCTTTGCTGCATCTGGTGCAGGTTCTCTACAACAGGGTTCCCCAACTCCAGTCCTCAAGGCCCACCAACAGTGCATGTTTTCAGGATTTCCTTAGCATTGCACTGCTGTTGGAACCAGCACCTGGGCAAGTAATTACATTAACACCTGTGCAATACTAAGGAAATCCCAAAAACCTGCACTGTTGGTGGGCCTTGAGGACTGGAGTTGGGGACCTCTGCTCTACAATATGTGCAGGGTAGAATGAAATCTCAGGACTATCAATGCATTCTGGAGAAAAATGTGCTGCCTGGTGTCAGAAAGCTTGGTCTGAGTCACAGGTCCTCCAAAAGGATAATGACCCAAAACCTAAAAGCATAAAAGAATGTCTTTGAGCAAAACATTAGAATATTCTGAAGTGGCCTGCTATGAGACCTGATCTAAATCCTAGTGAATATCTGTGGAAGGAGCTGAAACAGTCTGGAGAAGGCACCCCTCATACATAAGACAGCTGGAGCAGCTTGCTCCCAATGAGTTTCCCAAAATACCTGTGGGCTGGTGGAGAAGTCTCATTGAGAGTTACAGAAATCGTTTGTTTGCATTAAATTGCCTTAAAAGGTTAAAAAAGAAAATATTAAGTTTAGGGTTCCATCATTTTTGTCCAAGGCATTTTCATTACTTTGGTGGTGAATAGTTTGGCCACATACAGCTGAGCTATCCCCATTCATCACTATACACTCTACAGTTCCTGGCAGCCTGCACTACATTTCCCCAACATCCCCAGACTTCGTGACTTCGCACAGGCGCAGGACTTGGTGTGTAGAGCAGAGGTGCAGTACGCACTTCAGGTCGGCTAGTATCCAGCAGCCGCTGTCCAAGAACAGTGATCTCATGCTCCACCGTCACCAGGATGTCTGTTTGCAGGTGCACAATGTGAGCACATCACTGCTTATGTTAACTGAAACCACAGACGTGTGCCAGCGTCCTGCATCAAGAAATGGTCTTCACCTGCTCTGCCCCGAATCACCACCCACTATAACATCCACCCCCACGACAAGGACAACAGATGGGAAGGTGTTGGTATGGCGCGTTTTGCAGAGGAGGCTGACGTGGTGGTAGTTGGAGGTGGCCCGGCTGGTCTCTCTGCAGCCATACAATTAAAACATCTCACGGCTGAGAGTGGTAAGGAGCTGCTTGTTTGCTTAGTGGAGAAGGCAGCACAAATTGGGGCTCACACCCTGTCAGGTGACTGTCTAGAGCCAAGAGCCCTGGAGGAAGGGTTTCCAGACTGGAAGGAGCGAAGGGCATCGCTGCACACAAAAGGTGATTGGCAATAAGTTTGGAGTCCTGACCGAAAAACACAGAATACAACTCCCTATACTTCCTGGACTTCCAATGAATAATCATGGCAACTATATTGTACGGCTTGGACATCTGGTCAGCTGGCTTGGGGAGCAGGCAGAGACTCTTGGGGTTGAAATCTACCCTGGATATACTGCAGCAGAGGTGCTTTTCCATGAAGATGGCAGTGTTAAAGGAATAGCAACAAATTATGTTTGCATTCACAGAGATGGCTCTCCAAAGGCTACATTTGAATGCGGGCTGGAACTGCATGCCAAGGTGACCATCTTTGGTGAGGGCTGCCATGGACACCTTGCCAAACAGTTGTACAAAACGTTTCTTCTTAGAACTGCGAACCACAAACCTATGCAATAGGACTAAAGGAGCTATGGCTTATTGATGAGAAAAAATGGCATCCAGGTGTTGTAGAACACACTATCGGCTGGCCATTGGAAAGACACACTTATGGTGGATCATTCCTTTATCACCTCAATGAGGGAGAACCACTTGTGGCTCTTGGTTTTGTGGATGGTTTAGATTAGCAGAATCCAAACATAAACCCATTCAGAGCATTTCAGAGGTGGAAACATCACTCTACTTTACTGTGTCCCTGACTCTGGAAGGTGGAGAACAAATTGCTTATGAAGCACGTGCTCTGAATGAAGGTGGGTTCCAGTTCTTGCCAAAGCTCACATTCCCTTGGGGTGTTTTGGTTGGGTGCAGCCCTGGCTTCTTGAATGTACCAAAGAGTAAAGGGACTCACACCGAAATGAAACGTGCTATGATAGCAGCAGACTCCATCTTTAAACCACAAACTGATGAAAACATTCAGTCAAGTACCCAAGGGCTTCAGTTCACAGATTATGAAGAAAATGTAAAAAAATCCTGGGTATGGAAAGAGCTTTATAGTGTGAGGAACCTTAGATGTTCCTGCCATGGATTTCTGGGATTGTACGGCGGCATGATATTTGCTGGGATTTTCTTCTGGAGACTAAGTGGAATGGAGCCTTGGGCATTAAAGCATAAAGGACTTGATAGTAGCCAGCTGAAACCTGCCAAGGATTACATACCCATTGAGTACCTTAAACCTGATTAGTTTTGATCTTCTTTCATCTGTGGCTCTGAGCGGTAGCAGTAGTAACCATGAACATGACCAGCCTGCACGTCTAACATTACGAGATGACAGTATACCAGTCAAAAGAACCTGGCTGTATACTATGGGCCAGAGCAGAGATTCTGCCCAGCAGGTGTCTATGAATATGTTCCTCTGGAATCCGGAGATGGGTCAGGATTACAAATCCATTCTCGGAATTGTGTGCACTGTAAGACCTGTGATATTAAAAATCCAAGTCAGAATATCAACTGGGTTGTGCCCGAAGGTGGCGGTGGACCAGCCTACAATGGAATGTGAGCGACCCACCCTGGAGAGCAGTATTTCTTTATCCAGTAACTGACTGGTACATTGCTGACACCAAAGTGGTTCTAGAAAATTTAATTTCGGGCTTTTAATCAAAGGCGAGTCAAAGACTGTGAATTTCCACCATTGCTTGTGGAATGACACCAACACTAATGTAGAACAGGTGTCTGGTTTCTGCTTTGGAAGGTGTTTAATTGTCCCAGTATATTGCCTTATTGTATTGGTGGGATTGAAGACTACTATGAGGCATGCTTAACACCAGCTATGGACAATGCCTTGCTTATACACAGAATGTTTAAAGAAAAGTTTCCGATGTTCCTTATTTTGATGCTTAAACAGACATTTTTGAATAAAAGTGAATAGTGGCCCCCAGTGTCGGAAAATCTCTGGGGTATGGGCTTCCTGTGGTAGATTTCCTGGAGATCATGATGCGGCCGTTTTATTCCAGTCACGTGATCGCCATTATACACCGAATAACTGAGATTGTGTTACAGTAAATGGCAGTGCCAGTAACCAATGATTTGTCTCCCACCTGGCATAATCAAACATGTCAGATGGGAGAGAAATGTCCTCCCCCGGTGTGGCCAAAGTACCCCCCCCCCCGGACTCTCTTCTCTTCCTGATCTCCTAAAATGGCGGGCACATGAGTTGTGCTCCCACTGCAATCATCCTCCTCTGATTTCTCTCTCATTTGACATGTCGGATGAGAGAGAAAAGTCCTCCCCAGGTCACCCCCGATTTTTTGCACCCTGAGCTGATGTTATGACTGACACCAATTGGGGGCAGATAAGATGTTTTTATCACCTCTTATTGCAATGTTGTGGCGGCCCAAAAAACGGAATTCTGGTGCTTCAATTTTTTTCTCGCAATGCCATTTACTGATCGGATTAATTTTATTTTATAGATAGATATATATTTATATATAAGATTTTATAGATCCGACTTTTACAAGCGCAGTGATACCAAATACGTGGGCGTTTTTTATTCCTGCCGGCATATCAGATTGATAGGCATTTAAGATGCTAACTTTAAGAGGCAGATGATGGCAGAATAATTTAACCATCATGGAAAGATGTAAGCCCGCGACATTAAACAATGACTGTGTAATTTGTCATGGTTGTATCTTCCGAGGAGTGGATTTGTTTCTTTTTTTTTTTTTTTTTTTTTTTTTTTTCCCCCAGTTTCCTGATATGTAAAACAATAGAGTTCATAGCGGGTGTACTTACGTTTTTCTCATGACTGTATACTAGTTAAGCTTGAAATAGTTGTTCCATCTTGAAATGCTTACAGCGTGTGATCTAACTATTTACCCTTCCGTTACAGATGGCGAACCAAACAAAATTTAGACTATTGTTTCCTAATGATGTATGCACAGAGGAAGGGTATTTATTACATCCAGGTGAATATATTTTGTCTTGATTCTTTTGTAGTCAGATATATAGTTCAAGCGTGTTATACCGTTGACTTGGCACATGATTTCATATGGCAGTCGTGTTGTCTTTCACATATCAATACTGAATTATCATTTGATGTTACTGAATTAATTGAGGGGATCATTTTCTGTATCTTTACAGCTTGAAGATGATATTGTTGCCAAGCAAAATTACTTCAGTACAATAAAGAACTTTGCACTTCAACTATCTAATGAAGAATGGATGATCCTTGAGTTCTCCCAGTTGGGATTCATTGGTAATTTTGGGAGTATTTTACGTTTCTAAAGTATTTTATTTTTAGCTAAAAAAAAGAAATGCTGTTCTAAACAATTAATAAGTTGTATATCTCCTTATAGGTATATATTGTAACATAATATAATCTGATTTATCGTTGCAGGGAAAATGTTTCAGGCTCCCGATATCACACTTATTGTCGAGTTCATCTTTATGTTCTACAAAGAGAAGCCCATTGACTGGCTTCTGGACCATATATTATGGGTAAAAGTCTGTAACCCTGAAAAAGATGCAGTAAGTTGTATTAAATTGTTTTATTTAAAGTGGTTGCCTTGTCTAAAATGACACATCTGCAGTCATTTTGAGCTCCTAGAGTTCACATGAGGTCATAGCTGAAGTACCGCTGGAGGTGATAGCTGTTTACATAAATCATGATGAGTTGGAGTTTTTATCGTTACCATTTTGGGCCACATAATGTTTTGATCGATTTTCTATTCCACTTTATGTGAGTCAGAATCAAGAAGAAACAGAAATTCAGGAATTGTATTTTTTTTTTTTTTTGTTTACGCCATTTACAGTGTCATAAAAGTGATAAGACAGCTTTATCCTTTGTCTCAATACAATTACAGCAATACCATATATATGTTTTGCCATTTTTACATCATAAAAGCGTTTATAGAAAACTTTTTTTTTTTCTTGCATTGCTGTATTCTGAGAGCTATAGCTTTTTTATTTTTTCACTGATGGAGCTATATGCCGGCTTGTTGGGACATGGTGACCTTTTCAGCAATACCATTTTTGTTTACATATGACTTTTTGATCACTTTTTATTTCACTTTTTTGTCAGTTGTATGATGAAAAGACAGTTTTTGGGGTTTTTTTTCAACTTTTTTTTTTTTTTTTTTACGATGTTCACTGACGGGGTTAACTTGTGTGATAGTTTTATAGATTGTTATGGATGTGGTGATACCAAATAATGTGTACTTTTTTATTTTTTTTTTTTTTTTACTTCGTCCTTATATGGGACATTTAGTTTTTGTTGTTCTGATCGCTCATATAATGTATTGCAATACACTACAGCTGTCAGTACAGCACTGACAGAAGCATCTGGGACCATGCTTCTGGCATGATTCCAGAGGCTTACCTCTGGTCACCATGGAAATGATAAGGCCTTTGCGATCACATCAAAGGCGAACCAATCGGTGCGGAGAGGGAGTGTGATCCCTCTCCCAGACCCCTAAATGCCGCAATCGATCCCAGCATTTAGGAGGCTAAATAGTCAGGGACAACTGGCAGTTACAGCCGAGGTTCGGCTGTCGGGAAAGCAGAGTCCTCAGTGACGATCGCATGAGCACAACTCCTGTGCCTCCACAATTGCCATTATGTACCCAGTAAGTCATGGGTCAGGGATTCCTATTTGACCATAACATACTGGGTAAGTCAAAAGTCGTAAAGGGGTTAAGAATTCAATCACATTTGCGTATAACTCCGCTGTGTGCAATGTGTTGTTCAGTGAGGCAGTGTTCATCTGCAAGTTTTGCCTCAGCTGTAATCTGGCTGAAGAAAAAAAAAATAGCAGCATGCTGCGTATAGTCGTGTAAAACGGCTGATATTCGTCATTGCGTGCAAGAAAAAAAACCGGACGGCACAGGCACCATCCATATGTCGTCCAATTTTTTAGTTCTCCTGCAGATATATCATTTCCGAACTCCTCTACATATAAGAAGTTTTCCCCTGTAGTGCCTTTCATGTTGAGTTTATTCTACAACTTTTTGTTTGTTTAACCTAATAAATAATTTAAGAAAACAACATAGGGTCCCTCTTATTTTTGATAACCAGCAAAGGTAAAGCAGACAGCTGCGGGCTCGTACTCTCAGGCTGGGAAGATCCATAGTTATTTGGCTTTTCCTCGCCTAAAAATACCAGCCCGCAACCGCCCCAGTAGTGGCACATCACATAAGATGCAATGTGCCTCATGGGGACTTTTGCCTTCTTTTGGATCAACATTTTAAGCCATAGGCCGAACTTGATGGTCTTGTGTCTTCTTTCAAACTTAAAGCTATGAAAAACTGCTTTCTTCTACGTTTGCGTCACAATAAAAAAATTATATAAATTATGCTGTAATTTATATGTAGCCCAAAACAGCATTATAAGTAATAGAATTTGTTCCACATAAAATGAATCTTCATGCAGATATGTCATTGAAAAAATAACATTATTGCTGCTGAAAAGAGGAGAGGCAAAAACAAAATATGCTGACTGTTAAGGCCAATTCAGGCCTGGTCACATACCGCCCCTTTTCGATATAGACTGACATAGGCTGATATTGATGAGTTGTCTGATTTATACGAGGTCCTCTCAACTGTCCCCCAAAAGATCATATGAAAGGATAGAAGGATCTGGCAAGTCCAATTTTAAGACTGCTGATCTTTTTATTCTCTAGAAGTAAGCCACTGCCAAAGATGTCTGAGAGCGACTTTCCCATAGGGAACACAGGTGCGTTTGGCATAAGGAAGCTCTCATATGTATGGGAGAAGCGGGAAAGACCGCTGCCAGCCAAACGATTGGCCATACTAAAGAGTATGAGGGGCTTAGAAGGGTATTACAGTGGGGCTATAAGCAAATCAATTAATAGTTTGTTTGTGATCCTGGACAATTGCTATCTTAAGGTGTTTAATGTTAAGGCCCCGTCACACTAAGCAACATCGCTAGCAACATCGCTGCTAACGAACAACTTTTGTGACGTAACAGCGATGTTGCTAGTGATGTTTCTTAGTGTGACATCCATCAACAACCTGGCCCCTGCTGTGAGGTCGTTGGTAGTTGCTGAATGTCCTGGGCCATTTTTTAGTTGTTGCTGTCCCGCTGTGAAGCACAGATCACTGTGTGTGACAGCGAGACAGCAACAACTAAATGTGCAGGCAGCAGGAGCCGGCTTCTGCGGAGGCTGGTAACCAATGTAAACATCGGGTAACCAAGAAGCCCTGTCCTTGGTTACCCGATATTTACCTTCGTTACCAGCCTCCGCAGCTCTCACTGTCAGTGCCGGCTCCTGCTCTGTGCACATGTAGCTGCAGGACACATCGGGTTAATTAACCCGATGTGTGCTGTAACTAGAAGAGCAGGGAGCCAGCGCTAAGCGGTGTGCGCTGCTCCCTGCTCTGTGCACATGTAGCTACAGCACACATCGGGTAATTAACCCGATGTGTTCTGTAACTAGGAGAGCAGGGAGCCAGCGCTAAGCATTGTGCGCTGCTCCCTGCTCTGTGCACATGTAGCTGCAGCACACATCGGGTAATTAACCCGATGTGTGCTGTAACTAGGAGAGCAGGGAGCCAGCGCTAAGCGGTGTGCGCTGCTCCCTGCTCTCTGCACGTGTAGCTGCGTGCACTGGTAACCAAGGTAAATATCGGGTTGGTTACCCGATATTTACCTTAGTTACCAAGCGCAGCATCTTCCACGCGGCGCTGCTGGCTGGGGGCTGGTCACTGGTTGCTGGTGAGCTCACCAGCAACTCGTGTAGCCACGCTCCAGCGATCCCTGCCAGGTCAGGTTGCTGGTGGGATCGCTGGAGCGTCGCAGTGTGACATCTCACCAGCAACCTCCTAGCAACTTACCAGCGATCCCTATCGTTGTTGGGATCGCTGGTAAGTTGCTTATTGTGACTGGGCCTTTAATCACTTTGCAACATTCATGCCATCTCTAGTCATTGAGGTATTTACAATGCAAAATAATCCTGCTGAGAACTATAGCAGCCTACCTGCACTGAGCGATCTAGAATAGAGCTCTCTGTGCATCGTTTGCTTTGGTCTGCCTGTGCAAACAACCACTGAGCAGTAAAAGTTTACTGGTTGACAGTCCTATCATGCCACCATTCAGGCCATATTAATGTATCTTGACTATGGCTATTGTTGATTGGTAGTAATTATTGGGAAAGTTCTTATTTTAGTTGAGCACCCTGGTCTTATGTTTTTTTGTTTTGGGGAAACTGACGTAAAGGGGTAAGATACAACTTCTTATGTGTTTATAATTGTTATTAATAATTTGATTTCCCTTTTTAATTTCATTTTTAAGAAACATTGTGACAGGCAAAAATCCAATCTTCGAATCCGGTTTAGACCTTCGCTTTTTCAGCATGTCGGTCTGCACTCGTCATTAGCAGGGAAAATACAAAAACTCACAGTAAGTATAAGCTTAGTTTTGAGCATAATACTGACCTTTAATGTGCTAAAATTACCCAGCAGTGCAATTACGCTGTTGGCAAGTGACAATAGTCACATGGATATTTTTTGCAAATGATATATACTAATACAACGATCAGTAAAAGTCGCTGCCATTTTCCATCATAACTAGTAGCGCTACGTCACTGTACAGCACAGAAGAGACGCTTCTGCACTGAGGAATGTGGTCTCGCTGCTCCAAGCAGATACCATGTTCAGTGTTGAATAGAAGGAAAAAATATCGGCACATCCAGCGTTAAATAATTTCTGTCTTTATTTTCACCTAGTATTAAAAAAGTCCATCCATATTAGAAGACCCTAGGGTCTTTCCTTCTATTCTCAAGATATAGTCCACCTGGCGGACTTCATATCGTTGCACTCCCTGGATGTGTGGGGACCTTTTCCATTGGGCGTGTCAAGCTTTCATTCACCCTGTTTGTTCATGTTCAGTGTTGTGTATTGAACGTGGGCTCTGCTACCGGGGACATGCTGCTACTTTATTTATTGTAAAATGTTTCCTTGCCATTTTCCAGCTTTATTGTAAGATTTTATTTGCCACTCTTTAGCTTCACTTTCTATTATTGTCACACATGTTCGTGCTGTGTTCAGAGTGAAACCACTCCTATCACAGCAAAGACCAGTGTGATAATGATAGACAGGTAAGCTGGAGAGCGGCAGAAAAAAAAACTGTAATACTTACCACTGGCAGAGTGGTGGTAAGTAGTGATGAGTGAGCACTGCCATGCTCAGGTGCTTGGTACTCGTAATGACTAGTGATGAGTGAGCACTACCATGCTCTGGTGCTCTGTATTTGTAATGAGTAGTGATGAGTGAGCACTACCATGCTCGGGTGTTCAGTACTTGTGAAGAGCAGTTGGACAGGCTCAAATTATTTACTGAGTATAATGGAAGTGAAGGGGGAACGCAAGCATTTTTCCAGAAGATCATCCAGAAAAATGTTTGAGTTCCCCATTGATATCCATTATACTCTGTACACAAGTCGAGCCCACTGAGCATCCAACTGCTCGTACCAAGCATGGTAGTGCTTGCTAGTCACTAGTGGTGAGTGAGTTTTTAATAAACTGGAGCGATGTTCCTGGAAGGCTCTCCTATGGTGACACTTCCTATTCTTTCCTCATTAGTCAGAGAGATCCTGTGATAATTGTCAAGATCTCCCTGTTTAGTGAGAAGAGAACAGGCACTGTTACCATAGGTCCGTCTCCCGAAGGACTTCACTACAGTTTTTTAGAGTATTGCTCACCTCCTCTCCACCGCCTTTCACGCCAATCTGGAGATTCCTATCAGTCATTAATATAAACACTAAGGAGGGAATTCATCATTGCTTTTCTGACACTTTTTGGCTTGAATATTTCTCAATTAATGTGATTTGTGACAAATTATTTTAATGACTTGTACCTTTTCGAATTTGTCTTTTGTTGCATAGTCAGATTTCTGATTTTTTTTTTTTGTTTTTTTTTAATCACTGTAGTTGTTCTAAAGATCCACAAATTCATAAAATGCAACATTACATTTAAAAAAAAAAATCACAATATTTGGTGCAACTCTACTTAATTCCCCACACCCAAAATATTTTTTTCATGTATGCAAGTTTAAATAGTTGAATTACTTTAGCCAAAACGTGTGCTTATTTGATAGAAGCATGAAAGCAATACTACATGGACATTTGATGTGTTTAGGAAATTCTATTACTTAATCATAGCTGAGCAAAAACTACAAGTCAATGTAGAAAAGGAACTTTAAAAAAAAAAATTCCAATGATGAATCAGGCCCGGTATGTTTCTCTTTCCGTGTTTCACTAGATATCTGCTTCTGCTTTTCCTTTTAGGATAAAGATTTCTTAAAACCATTGTTGCATAAAATTCACGTCAATCCTCCAGCTGAAGTTTCAACATCCTTAAAAGTATATCAAGGACACACCCTTGAAAAGACTTATCTGGGGGAGGACTTCTTCTGGGCTATCACTCCTGTGGCTGGAGACTACGTGCTGTTCAAGTTTGATAAGCCGGTGTATGTAGAAAGGTTAGTAGCTGTTGATGAACTCTGCTTCTTGGCGTCTAGTCATGTAGTGTTCCACTTGGGAACGCCCTAGAGTATTCAGACACTGGTGAAATGAGACCCTGAGTCTGTATATTATTTAATTGAGCGTTACCTCAATGTGGAATCGGCAGACAAAGAATATTTTGCCATTAAAGCAAATGATGAGCAAGATATGAAAAGAAATCACTTGTGTAGTTTATTCGTGTGCGCCGTAGATCAAGTCAACAGGCTGGCATAGATTTCTGCTAGAATTTATGTCCCTTGTGTATTTTTAAAAAATTGATGCGAATGGACTTAATCTGCAAAAAGACTTTGAAACAGATGTGCGCCAAGGAATTTTGCTTTTTCCAGAGATAATAGTTGTTTATCATATTGACAGTCCACAGTACGCTAATTAGCTTCCCTAGTGGTAGCTGCAGGCAGAATTTTGTCTTTTAAAGCCACACCCCAGCGTTTTGTTTCTATTTCACCGCTGGAGTGGTGCTTTTAATCAAAGGTCCAGGACCCTAATCTAATACTCGCCCTCTGGCATTTTCAGCTTTTATCACCACTGCTCCTTTTGGTCTCAGGCACTTAGTAAACTACCGGTTACTCCAGTGTTTCATGGAGCTAACCAGAGGTCACAACTCAGTGCAAGTCTATGAGAGCCATGTTCTTGCTCTCATAGACTTATATTGATAGCTTGCGACATAAGATCTGACTTCCAGCCAACCAGACGTTCCGGTCACAAGATGGTCCCGCAGTACTGGACTGGAACCCAAAAAAAGGGTGAAATGGACAGAGGTGAGTATAAGACATGGGGCAGGGACCTTAGATTAAAAGCACCACTCCATTGATTAAAAACAAAATGCTGGAGTGGTGATTTAACCTGATAATGACCTAGTGCCGTGAATTACAGCTTGGTCCTGTGCACCATTGTAAATTTACATCTGGATTAAAGTTCCTGCTGGTGATTAACCCCTTAACGACCGCCGATACGCCTTTTAACGGCGACAAATTAGGGTACTTCTTCCGATCCGCCGCTTTTTAACGGCGGTCGGAAAAAAGGGTCTAGTGCCCCCCAGAGTCAGAAAATTTCCGTGGTCTCAGCTGCCGGGGGTAGCTGAGACCCTGGAGATCATGATTCTGGCCGGTTTTTCCGGTCCCCGCTCACCTGATGACCGGTATACACCGTATACCGATGATCAGGTTACAGTAAATGACCGCGCCGGTAAAAAATCATTTATCTCCCATCTGGCATAAACAAACATGTCAGATGGGAGATAAATCTCCTCCCCCGGTCCTTTCGGGTCCCCCGGTGTCGCCAAAGTGTCCCCCCACCCCCCCTCCCTCCCGAAAATCTAACATGGCGCTGCACATACCGGCGCGCACAGCAGCGCGCCGGCCGCATTTCCCCCTTTCCTATGGTTTCTGTCGCATGTGCTATGACACATACGACAGAAACCTGCTCCCCAGGCCCTGGCAGGTCACCCCCTATTCCCACCCCGGTGTTCCCCGGTGTCCCCCGTACCTGTCAGCTCTGATCCCCCGTGGCCCCCTCCTCCTTCACAGTGCACGCCGGTCACGCGTGCAGAGCGCGGTTGACAGCTTCCTGTGTCTGACTCAGACGCTGGCTGCTGCTGCTGCACAGAGTCTGCAGCTGTGACCCGGGGAGGGTGGGTGCAAATTCTTTGCACCCACTCTCCTCAAATGGATGGTCTGCACTCCTAGAAAATGGGGGATACGTTCCCTGAACGTGCCCCCCATATTCTAGAAGGTCCAGAATCGCCGCGGGACTTTCACAATGGATTACAGCAGGGACACGATTTTTTTTTTTTTTTTTCTTTTTAATAAATTGGCCAAAGAGGGAATGTTTTTGGGGAGTGTTTTTTCAAATTTTTTTTTGTCAATTTTTTTTTTATTATTACTGTCAATTAGTTATGTCTGGTATCAAATAGACGCCGTGACATAACTAATTGCTGGGCTTGATGCCAGGTGACATTACACATCTGGTATCAACCCCATTTATTACCCCGTTTGCCAACGCACCAGGGCGTGGGATGAGTTGGGGCGAAGCGCCAGGATTGGTGCATCTAATGGATGCGCCACTTCTGGGGCGGCTGCGGCCTGCTATTTTTAGGCTGGGAAGAGTCCAATAACCATGGCTCTTCCCACCCTGAGAATACCAGACCCCAGCTGTCAGCTTCACCTTGGCTGGTGATCTAATTTGGGGGAACCCTATGTTTTGTTTGGTTTTTTTTTTTAATTATTTATTTATAAATAATTAAAAAAAAAAAACAGCTTGGGGAGCCCTCCAAATTGATCACCAGCCAAGGTGAAGCTGTCAGCTGTGGTTTGCAGGCTACAGCTGTCTGCTTTACCCTAGCTGGCTATCAAAAATAGGGGGGACCCCACGTCATTTATTTTAATTATTTTTTTTTCTTTTTGGGCTAAATACAAGGCTAGGCACCCTTTAGTGCCACATGAAAGGCACTAAAGGGCGCCAGCTTAGAATATGCAGGGGGGTGGGACGTTATATATGTTTGACATCTATCCATTCATCCATTGTAGCATTTTAGGCTATGTGCCCACAATCAGGGTTTGCAGCGTTTTGGGCGCAGAGTGTTTTCCCTGCGTCCATAACGCTGCGTTGTGCAGTAGAAGCACAGTGGAAGGATTTTTAGAAATCCCATGCCCACTGTGCTTCTTTTCTCCGCAGCATAAACTGACCTGTGGCGCAGCTTCCCGAGCCTCAGCATGTCAATTTATGCTGCGGAGATGAGTGTTCTCTGCAGGTAGAATAGAACTAAAGTCCACAGCAGCCTGAACCCAAATCATGGGCATGGGCAGCTGCGTTCTCCCGTGGACAACACTCACATCTCTGCAGGAAGGCTGACACTGTGTACTGGACGCCGTGTCGCTGGATCATGGCCACATAGCCTAAAAGTGAGAAATTTGTTGCTATAGCAACATTTTTGTGAAGTACCTGTGGATTCAAAATGCTTACTATACTCCTGAATAAAATCCTTGAGGGGTCCAGTTTCCAAAATGGAGTCACTTGTGGGGGGTTTCTAATGTATAGGTACCCAAGAGGCCCTGCTAATGTGACATGGTGCGCGCAATTTATTTCAACTTTTCCAAAATTCAAATGGTGCTCCTTCCATTCCAAGCCCTCCCATATATCCAAACAGAGGTTTTTGGCCACATATGGGGTATCCCTGCGCTCACAAGAAACTGGATAACAACCTGTGTGGTCCACGTTTTGTTGTTGCTTCTTGAAAAAGTGAGAAATGTGATGCTAAAGAAACATTTTTGTGAAAAAAATGAAAATTTTCAATATGGCAACCTAAGCTTATCAAATTCTGTGAAGAATTTGTGGATTCAAAATGCTCAATATACACCTAGATAAAAGCCTTGAGGTGTCTTGATTCCAGAATGGGGTCACTTGTGGGGGGCCTCCACTGTTTAGGCACTTTAGGGGCTTTCCAAATGCGACATAGCGTCCACTAATTATTCCAGCCAAATGTTCAGTCAAATTGCACTCCTTCCCTTCCAAGACCTGCCGTGTGCCCAAACAGTTGATTTCCACCACATATAAGATATCACCAAACTCAGGAGAAATTGCACAATAAATTTCATGGTGATTTTTTTCCTGTTACCCTTGTGATAAAAAAAGCTACCTGGTTGAAGTAACAATTTTGTGGTAAAATTTTATTTTTTTATTTTCATGGCTCAACGTTATAAACGTCTGTGAAGCACCTGGGGGTTCAGGGTACTCACCAAACATCTAGATAAATTCCTTGAGAGGCCTAGTTTCCAATATGGGGTCACTTGTGGTGGTTTTTTTGCTGTTTACGTACCTTAGGGGTCCTCCAAATGCAACATGGTGCCCGCAAGCTTTCAGCCAAATTTCCTTTCCAAAATTCAAATATTGCTCCTTTCGTTCCAAGCCCTCCCATTTGTCCATACAAAGGTTTCAGACCACATGTGAGGTATCACCGTGCTCATAAAAAAGTGGGTAACAAACATTTGGGTCAAATTTTTGGAATTACCTCTTGAAAAAGTGAGAGAATTGATGCTAAAGCAACATTTTTGAGAAAAAAATTACAATTTTCAATATGACAAAGTAACGTTATCAAAATCTGTGAAGTACCTGTGGGTCCAAAATGCTCAGTATACCCCTCGATAGAAGCCTTAAGGGGTCTAGTTTCCAAAATGGGGTCACTTGAGGGGGGTTCCTGCTGTTTAGGTACCTTAGGGGATCTGTAAAAGCAACATGGTGCCCGCAATCTGTTTCAGCCAACTTTGCTTTCCAAAATTCAAATATTGCTCCTTTCATTCCGAGCTCTCCCATTTACCCAAACAAAGGTTTCTGACCACATGTGGGGTATTGGCGCGCTCATAAGAAAGTGGGTAACAAAGTGTGAGGTCCAATTTTTGGTGTTACCTCTTGAAAAAGTAAGAAAAAGTAAGAAAATTAGTGCTAAAGTAACATTTTTAGGTAAAATGTTAATTTTAATTTTTTTTCATTCCACATTACTTTAGTTCCTGTGAAGCACCTGAAGGGTTAATAAACTTCTTGAATCTGGTTTTGAGTACCTTGAGGGGTGCAGGTTTTAGAATGGTGTCACTTTTGGGTATTTTCTGTCACCCAGGCCTCTCAAAGTCACATCAAATGGGATGTGGTCCCTAAAAGAATGGTTTTGTAAATTTTGTTGAAAAAATGGGAAATTGCTGATGAACTTTGAACCCTTCTAACTTCCTAACCCCAAAAAATGTTGTTTCAAAAATTGCACTGATCTAAAGTAGACAAGTGGGAAATGTTATTTATTAACTATTTTGTGTGACATAACTCTCCGGTTTATGGGCATAAAAATTAAAAGTTTGAAAATTGCAAGATTTTTAATTTTTTTGTCAAATTTCAGATTTTTTCACAAATAAAATAAAAAAATATCATCCTAAATTTACCTCTAACATGAAGCACAATATGTCACGAAAAAACAATCTCAGAATCACCGGGATCCATTGAAGCGTTCCAGAGTTATAACCTTATAAAGTGACACTGGTCAAAATTGCAAAAAATGGCCTGGGCATTAAGTACAAAACTGGCTTCGTCCTTAAGGGGTTAAATATCCATTTCCTTTTATTTACAATGCTTGAAATGTTTACTTATTGGAAAGGGCCATTAGCCATTAGTCCTTGGGGCCTTTGCCTTAATGGAAGTGTTCTGATCTTCAGTTTTTCTATTTTACAAAATGTATGTCTCAGGGTTGCAAGATGTCACCTTTTTCTTTTTCTTCCATTGACAAACCTTTTTGAAATGCAGTTTAATTTACCGTAATTTTAAAGATGTTGTCAATTACAATGTTTTCTGACCCATGGATGGCATTGGTCATACAACAATTACAGCAGAGAGCTGACCACTGGAGATTCCTACGGGTAGTGGTGGCGATGTATGTTACTCATGGATGCAGGGTATCAAAGTCCTGCATGCACAGTCTTGTCCTGCAAGGAGTCGCTGAGACAACCTACCACTTGATAGGCGATAATATATTCTGGTTGAAGTGTCCTTTTACCATTTGTACAGCCCAAGATATATATGAGACGCAGTTTTGTTGACTTTACAAGTGTGCTCTACAGCTTCCAGTCAGTTCACGGTTTGCTTGGTAAATGGTCTACAATTAGCTAAGTTTCTGCTTTCATTTCTAGGTATCTGTTCCGCAGTGGAAACACTGAACATCCTGGAGACTTGTTAACAAACACAACAGTGGACGTTTTACCTTACCAGGTATAATAATTCCACTTTGTTGGACATTTCACACAGTTTTTTGTAGTTATTATGCATAAATCATTGATAACTTTAGTAAATACTTTGAAGCTTCTCATAATGTCGAAAAGGGCAATTACAATTCTGCATGCTTCAGAGCTGAAATTTCCTTGATTTCCATTCTTGATCAACTGCATCCTAAGAAGTGTAGTCTGTACGTACTCTGTTCTAAGAAATACGGACAGTGCTACTGCATTATAAAAATATAGCTGAGCTTTTATGTGTAGACAAGACTGACAACTTCTCCCAGTGTGAGTGAACATTATTACTAGATATGCTTGTTATCCAACTGAGATGAACATCTGGAAGGAACATTTGGAGGAAATATGTTAAGGACGCAAAGTAGATGGCTGTCTGTTTAAACATTGGTTCAGCTGATCGTTAGTGCAATAGCAATCCCACCGGACCCTTTCCTACGCAGGCCCACCCGACCCTTTCCTACGCAGGCCCACCCGACCCTTTCCTACGCAGGCCCACCCGACCCTTTCCTACGCAGGCCCACCCGACCCTTTCCTACGCAGGCCCACCCGACCCTTTCCTACGCAGGCCCACCCGACCCTTTCCTACGCAGGCCCACCCGACCCTTTCCTACGCAGGCCCACTTGACCCTTTCCTACAGAGCAATTCAGATTAGAAGGAGACTAGCATCCGCAGATACTATATTAAAATCTTTGCTTTACTCTTCCATAAGTTAAAACCTGATAACAGAGAGTTTGATAGAAGAGGGTTTCTATACCGCGCCAAGGATCACAAGTCAGGATGTCAGATTAATGAGGCTTTATTATATCATAGGTCTACGCGTTTCAGGAGCGCTGTCCCCTTCCTCAGGACCATAAAATAGACCACATCAATAATAAGTTAAAACCTGGACACTGTCCAGGCTCCGCTTTTCGAACAAAAAAAACCATTCATAATCATGACACGATTGGTCACGAAAAATGTAGACCGAACGTTGTCTATGCTTTAATTTATGGAAGAATAAAGCAAAGGTTTTAATATACGATCTGTGGATGCTGGTCTCTTTCTAATCTGGATTGCTTCTGCTCACGAACCGGCCTGATATTTTTCTGTGCACCGCACATTCTGAGAGATCCTATCTATTATGGTGAGCTGAACTGGTCTCTTGTTTCTGTGTTGGCCTTTCTTACCCAGGCCCGCCCCCCCCCCCCCCCCCCGACCCTCTCCTACCCAAGCCCGTCCGACCCTCTGCTACCCAGGCCCACTCGTTCGGCTGAGTGCTTCTTTTTCTCTGAGAGAATCTCTACTAGACATGATGGCTTATGAAAAGTGATTGTCAAGTCAGAAATCGTACATTCACAATTGGCTTATCCGTAATCTGTTGTCCCCCATACACATTGGAGTGTTGGCCGAACACTTCAATATATATTATTGGGGGCTTTACTTACAGGTTCTTAAAAGATCCCCAAACTTATTATCAGCAATTAGGTTTGGCTGAGAGAAGGTAACATACACTGTGTTCCAAATTATTATGCAGAAAATATTTTTTCATATTTTCCTAAATTAACTTTATGAATTGCAGTCATTGTTATTTCTTCGGCGCTCCATTGGGAGACCCAGACGATTGGGTGTATAGCACTGCCTCCGGAGGCCACACAAAGCAATTACACTAAAAAGTGTAAGGCCCCTCCCCTTCTGGCTATACACCCCCAGTGGGATCATTGGCTCACCAGTTTTCTGCTTTGTGCGAAGGAGGTCAGACATCCACGCATAGCTCCACTGTTTAGTCAGCAGTAGCTGCTGACTCTATCGGATGGAAGAAAAGAGGGCCCATATAGGGCCCCCAGCATGCTCCCTTCTCACCCCACTTGCGGTTTGTAAGGTTGAGGTACCCATTGCGGGTACGGAGGCTGGAGCCCACATGCTGCTTTCCTTCCCCATCCCCCTGAGGGGCTCTGTGGAAGTGGGATCTTACCGGCCCCCAAACCCTGAGGCCGAGCTCCATCCACAGACCCAGAGACCCTGCTGGAGGAGCTGAGTACAGTCAGGGACAAGGCCCTGCAACGTTCAGGTACTCTGTGTCCCCGCACAGACAGGCCACGCACACTCCAGGCTTGCTGGGTGTGCTAGTGCGCCGGGGGCACTAGCGCTGCGCGCTCGGGTTAGAGTCACTGCAGCTTAGCTGAGTGATTTTATGTCTTGGGAACTACCGCGCCGGCCGCTCCGGGAGCGGCGGCGCCGCTGGGACTTGTAGTGCGCCGGGGACTCGCGCTGCCCGCGCTTTTACGGCGGCATCGCTCATAAATCTAGTCCCCGGCTTTTTGCGGCCTAGTTACGGTTCGTTCCCGCCCCCACCCTGTCACTCAGGGAAAGGGAGAGACGCTGTGCAATAGGCAGCGCCGAGGGCTGGAGCCTTATTTACATGCTCCAGCCCTCTCACTGGGCACAGTGGGGACGCAAGTTTCCCGCTCTTGGTCTCAACACGCCCAGGGCCCGCCCCTCTCCACAGGACGCCGGCAGCCATTCCTGCATGCAGTCTGGCTGGAGAACGGACACAGGCTCTGGGGGACTCAGACAAGGGACTCTGGCGACCACACACCCGCGTTTATGCGGGCGGTAAGCTGCACATAAGTGCTGGCCCCACTAGTGCCACAGTGTTATTTGGTGCATTTTTTCCCTGTACCATATATATTTATATTGCACTGTACAGTCGCTTCTTGGCTTATACCCTCATTGCTCTGAGGAGACAACAACATGTCATCCGCAAAACGCAAGGGTGCCAAGGCACAGGCGGTATGCACTGCTTGTGCCGCATGTGGGGCTAATCTACCGGCAGGTTCCAATGACCCCCATTGTGTGCAATGTTCCATCCCTGTGCCACTTCGTCAGCCAGAGTCTATGGTAGTAGTGGCCCAGGCAGAGACGCCTGTGAACCCTGCCCCGGTGACGGGGACAGAATTTGCAGTTTTTGCTGATAAGATGTCTGTGACTATGACAAAAATCCTGGAAACCTTGCAGTCCAGGCCAGTTTCTCAGACCATGGACACTGCTGTGTCTATGCTCCCCGGTCCCCCTCAGTTGGAACTAATCCGTACTTCAAGGGGGTCCCAGGCATCACAGGCTGAAGACTCTGACTCGGATGACAGTCCCAGGCAGCCTAAGCGGGCTCGCTGGGAAAGACCCTCGCCGTCATCACACTGGTCAGGGTCTCAGCGAGACGAGGCTCTGTATGAGGAGACAGAGGTGGGTGATCAGGAATCTACTCCTGACACCGCTCTCAATCTAGATACCCCTGATGGTGACGCTATGGTAAATGACCTTATAGCGGCCATCAATAGACTGTTGGATATTTCTCCCCCCAGCCCCTTCAGCAGAGGAGGCAGCTGCACAGCAGGAGAAGTTCCAGTTCCGGTATCCTAAGCGTAAATTGAGTACTTTTCTGGACCACTCTGACTTCAGAGAATCAGTCCAGAAACATCATGCTTATCCAGATAAGCGTTTCTCCAAACGTCTTAAGGATACACGTTATCCCTTTCCCCCTGACGTGGTCAAACGCTGGACCCAGTGTCCAAAGGTGGACCCCCCAATCTCCAGGCTTGCGGCTAGATCCATAGTTGCAGTGGAAGATGGGGCTTCACTTAAAGATGCCAATGACAGACAGATGGACCTTTGGTTAAAGTCTGTCTATGAAGCTATCGGCGCGTCGTTTGCTCCAGCATTCGCGGCCGTGTGGGCACTCCAAGCTATTTCAGCTGGCCTGGCACAAGTGGACTCTATCATACGTCCAGCAGTGCCGCGAGTAGCGTCCCTAACCTCGCAAATGTCTGCGTTTGCGACTTACGCTATCAACGCTGTCCTGGACTCTACGAGCCGTACTTCAATGGCGTCTGCCAACTCTGTGGTTTTGCGCAGAGCCTTGTGGTTAAAGGAATGGAAAGCAGATTCTGCTTCCAAGAAATGTTTAACCAGCTTGCCACTATCTGGAGACAGACTGGTTGGTGAGCAATTGGCTGAGATCATTAAACAGTCCAAGGGTAAGGACTCCTCCTTACCCCAGCCCAGATCGAGCAAACCTCAACAGAGGAAGTGGCAGTCGAGGTTTCGGTCCTTTCGAGGCTCCAGCAAGACTCAATTCTCCTCGTCCAAAGGGACTCAGAAGGAGCAAAGGAGCTCAGATTCCTGGCGGGCTCACTCACGCCCCAAGAAAACAACCGGAGGAACCGCTTCCAAGGCGGCTGCCTCATGACTTTCGGCCTCATCCCTCCGCATCCTCGGTCGGTGGCAGGCTCTCCCGCTTTTGCGACATTTGGCTGCCACAGGTCAAAGACCGGTGGGTAGCAGACATTTTGTCTCACGGGTACAGGATAGAATTCAGTTCTCATCCTCCGCCTCGGTTCTTCAGAACCTCCCCACATCCCGACCGAGCAAATGCCCTTCTGCAGGCGGTGTGCTCACTAAGAGCAGAAGGAGTGGTGATCCCTGTTCCTCTGCAGGAACAAGGGCAAGGTTTTTACTCCAATCTCTTCGTGGTTCCAAAAAAGGACGGCTCGTTCCGTCCTGTTCTGGACCTAAAGCTGCTCAACAAGCATGTGAACGCCAGGCGGTTCCGGATGGAATCCCTCCGCTCGGTCATTGCCTCAATGTCTCAAGGAGATTTCCTTGCATCAATAGACATCAAAGATGCTTATCTCCACGTGCCGATTGCTACAGAGCACCAACGTTTTCTACGTTTCGTGATAGGAGACGACCATCTCCAGTTCGTAGCTCTGCCATTTGGTCTGGCGACAGCCCCACGGGTTTTCACCAAGGTCATGGCGGCAGTGGTAGCAGTCTTGCATTCTCAGGGACACTCGGTGATCCCTTACTTGGACGATCTACTTGTCAAAGCACCCTCTCAAGAGGCATGCCAACACAGCCTGAATGTTGCGCTGGAGACTCTCCAGACTTTCGGGTGGATCATCAACTTTTCAAAGTCAAACCTGGCACCGACTCAATCACTAACGTATCTTGGCATGGAGTTTCATACTCTCTCAGCGATAGTGAAGCTTCCGCTGGACAAGCAGCGGTCTCTACAGACAGGGGTGCAGTCTCTCCTTCAGGGTCAGTCGCACCCCTTAAGGCGCCTCATGCACTTCCTAGGGAAGATGGTGGCAGCAATGGAGGCAGTCCCGTTCGCGCAGTTTCATCTGCGTCCACTTCAATGGGACATTCTCCGCCAATGGGACGGGAAGACAACTTCCCTAGACAGGAAAGTCTCCCTTTCTCAGACGGCCAAGGATTCTCTGCTATGGTGGCTTCTTCCCACCTCATTATCGCAGGGAAGATCATTCCTGCCCCCATCCTGGGCAGTGGTCACGACAGACGCGAGTCTGTCAGGGTGGGGAGCAGTTTTTCTCCACCACAGGGCTCAAGGGACGTGGACTCAGCAGGAATCCACCCTTCAGATCAATGTTCTGGAGATCAGGGCAGTGTATCTTGCCCTATTAGCCTTCAAGCAGTGGCTGGAAGGAAAACAGATCCGAATTCAGTCGGACAACTCCACAGCGGTGGCATACATCAACCACCAAGGAGGGACACGCAGTCGGCAAGCCTTCCAGGAAGTCAGGCGGATTCTGATGTGGGTAGAGGAAAGAGCATCCACCATATCAGCAGTTCACATCCCGGGCGTAGAAAACTGGGAAGCAGACTTCCTCAGTCGCCAGGGCATGGACGCAGGGGAATGGTCCCTTCATCCGGACGTGTTTCAGGAAATCTGCCGCCGCTGGGGGGTGCCGGACGTCGACCTAATGGCATCTCGGCACAACAACAAGGTCCCGACCTTCATAGCGCGGTCTCGCGATCAAAGAGCTCTGGCGGCGGACGCCTTAGTGCAAGATTGGTCGCAGTTCCGGCTCCCTTATGTGTTCCCACCTCTGGCACTCTTGCCCAGAGTGTTACGCAAGATCAGATCCGATTGCGGCCGCGTCATACTCGTCGCCCCAGACTGGCCGAGGAGGTCGTGGTACCCGGATCTGTGGCATCTCACGGTCGGCCAACCGTGGGCACTACCAGACCGTCCAGACTTACTGTCCCAAGGGCCGTTTTTCCATCGGAATTCTGCGGCCCTGAACCTGACTGTGTGGCCATTGAGTCCTGGATCCTAGCGTCTTCAGGATTATCCCAAGGGGTCGTGGCCACCATGAGACAGGCTAGGAAGTCCACTTCTGCTAAGATCTACCACAGAACGTGGAAGATTTTCTTATCCTGGTGCTCTGCACAAGGAGTATCTCCCTGGCCATTCGCGTTACCTGTCTTTCTTTCCTTCCTGCAATCTGGGTTGGAAAAGGGCTTGTCGCTCGGCTCCCTTAAAGGGCAAGTCTCGGCACTATCCGTGTTTTTTCAGAAGCGTCTAGCACGACTTTCTCAGGTGCGCACGTTCCTGCAGGGGGTTTGTCATATCGTACCTCCGTACAGGCGGCCGTTAGATCCGTGGGATCTAAACAAGGTCCTTGTTGCTCTCCAGAAGCCGCCCTTCGAGCCTCTGAGGGATGTGTCACTTTCTCGACTCTCACAGAAAGTGGCCTTTCTGGTAGCGGTCACGTCTCTTCGGAGAGTGTCCGAACTAGCAGCGCTGTCATCCAAGGCTCCTTTCCTGGTGTTCCACCAGGACAAGGTAGTGCTGCGCCCCATTCAGGAGTTTCTCCCTAAGGTGGTATCCTCTTTTCATCTTAATCAGGATATCTCCTTGCCTTCCTTTTATCCGCATGCAGTTCATCGGTATGAAAAGGATTTACATTTGTTGGATCTGGTGAGAGCACTCAGAATCTACATTTCCCGCACGGCGCCCCTGCGCCGCTCGGATGCACTCTTTGTCCTTGTCGCTGGTAAGCGCAAAGGGTCGCAGGCTTCCAAAGCCACCCTGGCTCGATGGATCAAAGAACCAATTCTTGAAGCCTACCGTTCTGCTGGGCTTCCGGTTCCATCAGGGCTGAAGGCCCATTCTACCAGAGCCGTGGGTGCGTCCTGGGCATTACGACACCAGGCTACGGCTCAACAGGTGTGCCAGGCAGCTACCTGGTCGAGTCTGCACACTTTCACCAAACATTATCAGGTGCATACCTATGCTTCGGCGGACGCCAGCCTAGGTAGAAGAGTCCTGCAGGCGGCAGTTGCCTCCCCGTAGGGGAGGGCTGTCTTTGCAGCTCTAACATGAGGTATTTCTTTACCCACCCAGGGACAGCTTTTGGATGTCCCAATCGTCTGGGTCTCCCAATGGAGCGCCGAAGAAGAAGGGAATTTTGTTACTTACCGTAAATTCCTTTTCTTCTAGCTCCTATTGGGAGACCCAGCACCCGCCCTGTTGTCCTTCGGGATTTTTGGTTGTTTTTCGGGTACACATGTTGTTCATGTTGAATGGTTTTCAGTTCTCCGACGTTACTTCGGAGTGAATTTGTTTAAACCAGTTATTGGCTTTCCTCCTTCTTGCTTTTGCACTAAAACTGGTGAGCCAGTGATCCCACTGGGGGTGTATAGCCAGAAGGGGAGGGGCCTTACACTTTTTAGTGTAATTGCTTTGTGTGGCCTCCGGAGGCAGTGCTATACACCCAATCGTCTGGGTCTCCCAATAGGAGCTAGAAGAAAAGGAATTTACGGTAAGTAACAAAATTCCCTTCTTTCCAGTCATCTATTCGAGTATAATTGAAATGTTTTTGATCAAACTGCCTATGAAAAAAGTATATTTTCAAAATAATAAACACTCAAAATGCATGTTCCAAATTATTATGCACAGCAGAGTTTAACCTTTTTTATTTTGAAAAACAAAATGGTCAATTATGAAATTATAAGCATTATCAGCTTATCACAAAATGAAATCAAACAGTTTTCAAGTCAAAACTTAATTCTAGGTGATGCTACATTTACACATAGGACCCCTTGTTTGAAAGAAGCTTCTGAACTCTCTCATCCATTGAATTTGTCAGTTTTTTGGATGGTTTGTGCTTCAATTGTTTTGCATGTGGACAGAATACCCTCCCAGAGCTGTTGCTTAGATGTGACCTGCCTCCTGCCATCATAGACACTCCTTTTGATGATGCTCCAGAGGTTCTCAATGGGGTTGAGGTCAGGGAAAGATGGTGGCCACACCATAAGTTTGTCCCCTTTTATGCCCATAGCAGCCAGAGATGCAGATGTGTTATTTGCAGCATGAGATAGTGCATTATCATTCATGAAAATGATCTTGCTGCGGAATGCACGGTTCTTCCTCCTGAACCATGGAAGGAAGTGCTGTTTTAGAAACTCCACGTAGATTATGGAATTCATATCTACCTCTTCAGGGATCCTAAAGGGGCTGACAATCTCTCTCCCCATGATTCCAGCCCAAAACATTACTCCACCTCCTCCTTGTTGGCACCTTAGCCGTGTTTTCATGGGTTGTCCATCAACCAGCCATCCTCCACTCCATCCATCTGGACCATCGAGCATTGCACGGCACTCATCGGTGAACAAAACAGTTTGGAAGTCAGTCTTCATGTATCGTTTGGCCCACTGGAGCCGTTTCTGCTTGTGTGCAGTGGATAGAGGTGGTCGACAGGATGGCTTACACACAGCTGCAAACCTCTGAAGGACCCTGCATCTTGTTGTTCGTGGGACGTTGGAGGCACCAGCAGCTTCAAAAACTTGTCTGCTGCTATGACAAGGCATTTTAGCATCTGCTCTTTTAACCTGACACAATTGCCTGTTGGAAAGAGTCCTCAATTTCTCCTTAGCACGCACACGTGTGTGCTGTGAATCAGCTACATACTTCTTGATTGATGATCACGATGAAGTGTCTTGGCAATGTTGATTGTAGTCATGCCTTGACCTAAATACTCCACAATTTGTTGCTTCTCAGCAGCCGACACATTCTTTTTCTTTCCCATTTTGACAAAAAATGTAGGCCGCTTAATAATGTGGAACAGACTTCTCAAGTAGTCTTGCCTTTATTTGGACACGCCTGCCAAACTAATTTGCACATGTATCTGCAATTGCTTTCAGAGATACAAAGAGCCATGACGCACATCACCAGCAATGAGTTTACATGACAAACAAAAAATGTCTAACCTTATCACTCCTAAACTCTTTTTGCATAATAATTTGGAACACAGTGTAAGTATTTCTCCTCCCATTTTTCATTTTTTGCCAAGCAGAGTATGAAACCACTTGATATCTAGCTCTGATGACTGTACAGTAATAGGTATTATTCTCCTGCTAGTTTGAAGGGGTTGACCACAAGTAGACAAGCCTTTTGAATGCCTCCAGTAGCATCGGTCCGGAAAAGATGTATGTTTGTTTGTTTTTCTTTTTTTTTTTATTAAGCACACTGGAGACATTCAAAAGGAAATGTCCATGGATGGGCAATCCCTTTTAACGCTGTATGGACATATTATCACTGCCATTGTTTTTTAAAATATCTCTCATGAGAAAGCTGCTTTTAATCCTGATAATATTAAAAGGGTGATTCTTCTTTTTAGAAAGACATTTGGGATTTAGGCAAAGAAACCAAAGACAAGCGCCTTTCAGATGCGTTTTTCAGAATAGGTAAGATTTTGGTAAAAAAATCTTTGCTTTTATATTGTATTCTTATCAGTTTACATTGAAAGTATTCTAGAAATCGTCATTGACACCCTCCTTACTTGCCTGATATGTCTTTGTGCTTCTATGGAAGGCTAGAAATAAGTGGCTACCAGATATCTTTTTTTTTTTTTTTTTTTTTATTGAAGCCATTTATAGTGACCACTGAAAGTACGAATGTAGCCCCCTATCCTTGTCCACTGCTGATAGGACAGTTAATGGCAATGTTAAAGTTTCCCAGATCTAGTATTGATCTTGGAACTATGGAAATACAGGTCGATATTGTTCATGCTTCTCCAGCATAAGAAGGATATTGTGAAAACTCCATGGAAAATGCTTGAGGTCATATAAAAATAAATGGAATAGAAAGAGTAGTCTTTAAGGTTAAACTCATTTTTAAGATTTTGAATAAACTGCCATCTGTCTGCACATCTCTGGTAACCCTTTGTGCAACTATTATTTAATAAATCACAACAAATATTAGCCACCTTTTATCATGCTAAAATAAATTAAAAATATCAATTCAGAACAAAAAAACAGGTTTCAAAAAAATGAGTCCAGTTTTAAATTTGTATATTAGGAGGGAAATTGTATTGAGCATTATGGATGGATATAAGCAAATTGTACTTTAAAGGGGGTTGTTTAGATCTATAATATGGATGACCTATAATTAGTATAGGTCATTAATATCAAATCAGTAGGGGCCTGATACCTGGCACCGCCAACACTAAATTGTTACAGGGTCCTACGGTTGCCAGAAATACTGTGTATACCTCTGACTCGCCTCCAATTGATATTGTTGACCTTTTCTTAGAATAGGTTGTCAAGATCCAAAGTTCTAGAACCCCGTTTAATGAAAATATTTTAGACAATGTTTCTGTAATGTTTTCCAAGGGAAATTTGAAGATGGAGTTGCAGAAGGACCTGTAGATCCTGGACTAAATCCTATTGCAGCATTCAGACTTTCAGTTTTACAGAACTCCGCAGTGTGGATCATCCTTAATGAGGTAAATACCAGCGCTAGTTATATTTGGGGTGGGACAAAACTCCTCATACAATGAGATCTCCAGCTTGATGGATAAATAATAAATTGATAGATAGATATACACACATGTGTTACAGGGTTTGGAGAGTTACTGTATTTTTTCGGTTTATAACATGCATCCCAAATGTAGAGGAAAAGAAAGGGGGTCAGTCTTACCATCCGGTGGTGTCTTACCAGGAGTGGGTGAAAGTGGTGGTGCAGCGGGGGGTCACAGAAGACCGGGGCGGTGGTAGAATAGGGTGATGCTGCGGGCGCTTTGTTGGAGCTGCTCTGTGCTGTGCTCTTGGCTCAAGATCTCATCTGCTGCTTCCGGCTCTTTGATCTCCCAGCAGCGGACTTAAAGAAAGTGGCAGCCGGAGGTTGTGCGTGCACAGATGAGATCTTGAGCCAAGAGCTCCATCTGTTCACGCGCCGACTCCGAGCGCCATTATTTTGAAGTCTGCACTGCTGTCACTTTCAGAATGGCACACACAGCCGCAGCTCCGGCACAGGGACCGCAGCCCCGCTCCGGCTCAGGGCTCGCAGCCCTGGCACAGCAAAATGCCCTTGGCCAGCAGCCCCAGCACAGTGCAGCTTCACCACAGCGCCCGCAGCATTGCTCCTGCGACACCCCTCCCCCCCCTCTCCACCATCCCGGGTAAGCAACATTCAGATAAGACGCACCCCTCAATTTCCTTCCAAATTTTTGGCAGGAAAAGTGCGTCTTCTAAAGATACAGCATGTTGATGTTCCAGAATGTGATTACATGATAATATTTGAATAAATGTTGATTGATTTATTTTTTGTTCAAGAGTAAATGTGGATTGTTGTTCTTGGGGGAAAAAAATAAAACATCCCCTGATAATAAGCTCTAGCCCATTTTTCGGAGCAAGAAATAATATAAGACCCAAAATAAAAAATCACTTTCTTTGTCGCTCCATTGGGAGACCCAGACAATTGGGTGTATAGCTTCTGCCTCCGGAGGCCACACAAAGTATTACACTTTAAAAAGTGTAACCCCTCCTCTCTGCCTATACACCCTCCCGTTGCTCACGGGCTCCTCAGTTTTTATGCTTTGTGTTGAAGGAGGCACACATTCACTCAAGCTCCACATTTTAGTCAGCAGCAGCTGCTGATTTTATCGGTTGGAAGAAAAGAGGGCCCCCACAGGGCTCCCGGCATGCTCCCTTCTCACCCCCACTGAGTCGGCGGTGCTGTTAAGGTTGAGGTACCCATTGCGGGTACAAAGGCTGGAGCCACATGCCGTTTTCCTTCCCCATCCCTTAGAGGCTCTGGGAGAAGTGGGATCCTAACCGGTCATCCATTCACTGGGACCGGGCTCCCTCCGCAGCCCCTGTGGGAATCTGACGGACAGGAGACTTGGTATCATCAGGGACAGGGCCCTGCATCTAAAGGTACTCTGTGTCCCCTTGGGGACGGTGCATGGAGCGCTTTGGTCTCAGACGCTGCAGCGGCTGCTGTATTTTTATGACGACCGGGACTACCGCGCCGACCGCGCCTGTTTGCCGGCCGCGGTATTAAATTTAGTCCCCGGCTTCATGCGGCCTAGTGCCTTAACTCCCGGGCCTGCCAGTCAGGGGTAAGGGCGGGACGGTCGACCTGACGTCGACAGTGAGGGCTGGAGCACACTTTAGGTGTCCTCCTCCCCCCTCACTAATCACTGTGGGGCACCAGATTCCCGCACTTTATTAGTCGCCGCCCACGGCTCCCTCCTCCCCTGAGAACGCCGGCAGCCATGTTTTAAACACATTCTGCCGGTGTAGGACTTCTGGCTGCAGCCCTGGGAGACCCAAGGCAGGGAATCTGGTGGACACACACCGCTTTGGGCGGTCGGTAAGCCACACCGGTCACCCGGTGCTGGTCCCCCTAGGGTGCCGAAGTGTATATATATATATATTTGTATACATTTTCTCTGTTCGGCCGCATTGTTTTGCTTTTGGCTATATACCCTCAGTGATCACTCTCCTAGGAGACAACAGCATGTCGTTCACAAGGAGCAAGGGTGCCAAGACACAGGGTTATTTTGCAACCTGTACCTCTTGTGCGGCTATGCTACCTGCAGGTTCCACCTACCCTCACTGTGAGCAATGCTCGGGCCCTGTGGCACTGGCTCAGCCGGAGCCTCGGGCACTGGTGGGACCCTCGGCTCAGGTGGAACCGCCGGCTTCCCCTGTCCAGGTGGCAGGGACAGAGTTTGCAGTTTTAGCTGAGAAACTCTGAGTCACTTTCACAATCCATGGCTCAGTCTATGGACAAATGGTCTGATAAGATACTAGAAGCTTTGCAGTCCAGACCGGCCCTTACACAGGCCCGGGCACTGCGGGATCATCGCCCCCAGGCCCCTCTCGGTCTGCGCCGCAGCGTGCTCCCGGGGTGGCCCCTAGGTATCACGTGGAGGACTCCGGCACGGACCGCAGTCCCAGACCGGCTAAGCGGGCTCGCTGGGAATCTTCCCCGACTTCATCCGCTGTTCGGGGTCTCAGCTTGAGGACTCTCTGGAGGATGAAGCGGAGGTCGCAGCCCAGGGCTCTGACCCTGACGTTGCTCTCAATCTTGATACACCTGAAGGGGACGCCATAGTAAACGACCTTATAGCGTCCATCAACCAGGTGCTAGATCTTTCTCCCCCAACTCCACCTGTAGAGGAGTCGGCTTCACAGCAGGAGAAACACCAGTTTAGGTTTCCCAAACGTACACGGAGTGCTTTTTTCGATCACTCTAACTTCAGAGATGCTGTCCAGAAGCACAGAGCTTTTCCGGACAAGCGCTTTACTAAGCGCCTTAATGACACACGTTACCCCTTCCCCTCTGACGTAGTTAAGGGTTGGGCTCAATGTCCCAAGGTGGATCCTCCAATCTCTAGACTGGCGGCTAGATCCGTAGTATCAGTGGCTGACGGTTCATCGCTCAAGGATGCCACTGACAGGCAGATAGAGCTCCTAATGAAATCCATCTATGAAGCCACAGGCGCGTCTTTTGCTCCGGCCTTTGCAGCCGTGTGGGCACTCCAAGCTATCTCAGCTTGTCTGTCTGAGATTAATGCGGTCACACGTACCTCTGCTCCGCAAGTAGCGTCTTTGACTTCTCAGGCGTCGGTATTTTCATCCTACGCCATGAATGCCGTCCTGGACTCTGCTAGCCGTACAGCGGTAGCATCCGCCAATTCGGTGGCAGTCCGCAGGGCCATGTGGCTACGCGAATGGAAGGCAGACTCTGCTTCCAAGAAGTTCTTAACCGGTTTGCCATTTTCTGGCGACCGATTGTTTGGCGAGCGATTGGATGAAATTATTAAGCAATCCAAGGGAAAGGACTCGTCCTTACCTCCGTCCAAACCAAACAGACCTCAGCAACGGAAAATTCAAGCGAGGTTTCGGTCCTTTCGGCCCTCAGCCAGATCCCAATCCTCCTCGTCCAACAGGCCACAGAAGAGCCAGAGGAACTCTTCTGCATGGCGGTCTAAGTCACGTCCTCCAAAGACCGCCGGAGGCACCGTCTCCAAGGCGGCCTCCTCATGACTTTCGGCCCCCACAAACCGCATCCTCGGTCGGTGGCAGGCTCTCCCGCTTTGGCGACGCCTGGTGGCCACATGTCCAAGACCGATGGGTGAGAGACATTCTGTCTCACGGTTACAGGATAGAGTTCAGCTCTCGTCCTCCGACTCGTTTCTTCAGAACATCTCCGCCCCCCGAGCGAACCGATGCACTTTTTCAGGCGGTGAACACTCTGAAGACAGAAGGAGTAGTGATCCCCGTTCCCCTTCAGGAACGTGGTCGCGGTTTTTACTCCAACTTGTTCGTGGTGCCAAAAAAGGACGGATCATTCCGTCCCGTTTTGGACCTCAAACTACTCAACAGACATGTGAGAACCAGACGGTTTCGCATGGAATCTCTCCGCTCTGTCATCGCTTCGATGTCCCAAGGAGACTTCCTAGCATCAATCGACATCAGGGATGCTTATCTCCATGTGCCGATCGCACCAGAGCATCAACGCTTCCTGCGTTTCGCCATCGGGGACGAACACCTTCAGTTTGTGGCACTGTCTTTCGGCCTGGCGACAGCCCCACGGGTCTTCACCAAGGTCATGGTATCCGTTGTGGCAGTCCTACACTCTCAGGGCCACTCGGTGATCCCTTACTTAGACGATCTCCTAGTCAAGGCACCCTCCCGGGTGACATGTCAACACAGCCTGTCCGTTGCTCTGGAGACTCTCCAGAGGTTCGGGTGGATCATCAATTTCCCAAAGTCAAAATTGACTCCGACCCAATCAATGACTTACCTCGGGATGGAGTTTCATACTCTCTCAGCGATAGTCAAGCTACCGCTGGACAAACAGCGTTCACTGCAGACACGGGTGCACTCTCTTCTTCGGGCCCAGTCACACCCTTTGAGACGCCTTATGCACTTCCTGGGGAAGATGGTGGCAGCAATGGAGGCAGTCCCCTTTGCGCAGTTTCATCTGCGTCCACTCCAATGGGACATTCTCCGCAAATGGGACAGGAGGTCGACGTCCCTAGACAGGAACGTCTCTCTTTCTCTGGCAGCCAAAACCTCTCTTCAGTGGTGGCTTCTTCCCACTTCTCTGTCGAAGGGAAAATCCTTCCTGCCCCCATCCTGGGCTGTGGTCACGACGGACGCGAGTCTGTCAGGGTGGGGAGCGGTTTTTCTCCACCACAGGGCTCAGGGAACCTGGACTCCGACAGAGTCCTCCCTTCAGATCAATGTTCTGGAGATAAGGGCAGTGTATCTAGCCCTAAAGGCGTTCCATCGGTGGCTGGAGAGCAGGCAGATCCGCATACAGTCGGACAACGCCACGGCGGTCGCGTACATCAACCACCAGGGCGGCACGCGCAGCCGTCAAGCCTTCCAAGAAGTTCGGCGGATTCTGCTGTGGGCGGAGACCACAGCCTCCACCATCTCCGCAGTTCACATCCCGGGCGTAGAAAACTGGGAAGCAGACTTTCTCAGTCGCCAGGGCATGGACGCAGGGGAATGGTCTCTTCACCCGGACGTGTTTCAAGAGATCTGTTGCCGCTGGGGAACGCCGGACGTCGATCTCATGGCGTCTCGGCACAACAACAAAGTCCCGGCATTCATGGCACGGTCTCAGGATCACAGAGCTCTGGCGGCGGACGCATTAGTTCAGGATTGGTCGCAGTTTCGACTGCCTTATGTATTTCCTCCTCTGGCACTGCTGCCCAGAGTGTTACGCAAGATCAGGTCCGACTGCCGCCGCGCCATCCTCGTCGCTCCAGACTGGCCGAGGAGGTCGTGGTACCCGGATCTGTGGCACCTCACGGTGGGTCAACCGTGGGCACTCCCAGACCGACCAGACTTGCTGTCTCAAGGGCCATTTTTCCATCTGAATTCTGCGGCCCTCAACCTGACTGTGTGGCCATTGAGTCCTGGCTCCTAGCGTCCTCAGGGTTATCTCAAGATGTCATTGCCACTATGAGACAGGCCAGGAAACCAACGTCCACCAAGATCTATCACAGGGCTTGGAGGATCTTCTTATCCTGGTGCTCTGATAAGGGTTTTACCCCCTGGCCGTTTGCCTTACCCACTTTTCTTTCCTTCCTTCAATCTGGAATGGACAAGGGTTTGTCTCTCGGCTCTCTCAAGGGACAAGTATCGGCGCTTTCCGTGTTTTTTTCAAAAACGTCTAGCCAGGCTTCCGCAGGTTCGCACGTTCCTGCAGGGAGTTTGCCACATAGTCCCACTTTACCAGCGGCCGCTGGAACCCTGGGATCTTAACAGGGTTCTAAGGGCTCTTCAGAAACCACCTTTCGAGCCGCTGCGGGATGTCTATCACGTCTTTCGCAGAAGGTGGCTTTTCTAGTGGCAGTTACATCGCTCCGTAGAGTGTCGGAGCTTGCAGCGCTGTCATGCAAAGCCCCCTTCCTGGTTTTTCACCAGGATAAGGTGGTTCTGCGTCCGGTCCCGGAATTCCTCCCTAAGGTGGTATCCCCTTTTCATCTCAATCAGGATATCTCCTTGCCTTCATTTTGCCCTCATCCAGTTCACCAATGTGAAAAGGATTTGCACTTGTTAGATCTGGTGAGAGCACTCCGGCTCTACGTGTCTCGCACGGCGCCACTGCGCCGTTCTGATGCGCTCTTTGTCCTTGTCGCTGGCCAGCGTAAGGGGTCGCAGGCTTCCAGGTCAACCTTGGCTCGGTGGATCAAGGAACCGATTTTTGAAGCCTACCGTTCTTCGGGGCTTCCGATTCCTTCAGGGCTGAAAGCCCATTCTACCAGAGCCGTGGGTGCGTCCTGGGCATTGCGGCACCGGGCTACGGCTCAACAGGTGTGTCAGGCGGCTACCTGGTCTAGTCTGCACACTTTCACAAAACACTATCAGGTGCATACCTATGCTTCGGCAGATGCCAGTCTAGGTAGGCGAGTCCTTCAGGCGGCGGTTGCCCACCTGTAAGAGGGGGCCGTTTTCGGCTCTTTTTATCGGGGTATTCTTTACCCACCCAGGGACTGCTTTTGGACGTCCCAATTGTCTGGGTCTCCCAATGGAGCGACAAAGAAGAAGGGAATTTTGTTTACTTACCGTAAATTCCTTTTCTTCTAGCTCCTATTGGGAGACCCAGCACCCGCCCCTGTTCCCTTCGGGCTGTTTGTTCTTTTGTGTACACATGTTGTTCATGTTGATTCGTTCCTTTGGTTCATGGTTTCAGTTCTCCGAACATCCTTCGGATTGAATTTACCTTAGACCATTTATAAGTTTCCTCCTTCCTGCTTTTGCACCAAAACTGAGGAGCCCGTGAGCCACGGGAGGGTGTATAGGCAGAGGGGAGGGGTTACACTTTTTAAAGTGTAATACTTTGTGTGGCCTCCGGAGGCAGAAGCTATACACCCAATTGTCTGGGTCTCCCAATAGGAGCTAGAAGAAAAGGAATTTACGGTAAGTAAACAAAATTCCCTTCTTTGTTTACTTCAGTCATACATAATTGGTATTGCCACATCTTTAGTAATCAAAAAATATAAATGGATCACAATTTTGTGAAAGGCACAAACAAACAAATGAAAACCAATACAGTTTTTGTGTAATCTGCCTAAAAAATAGAGAATGCAAAGTGATAAAAGTTGTGTTACCCAAAATGGTTATAATGAAAAATGTCTTGTCCCACAAAAAAAGAATCCCTATGGCTTTAAAAAGTTTTTCTTTCTTCATCGTTCCTTATGGGAGACCCAGACCATGGGTGTATAGCTTCTGCCTCCAGAGGACACACAAAGTACTACACTAAAAAGTGTAGCTCCTCCCTCCGAGCATATACACCCCCTGGATAACCAATTATAGCCAGTTCAATGCTTTGTGTTCAGGAGGCACACATCCACACATGCATTCTCATCTGATTTTGATTTTTTGGAAAAGAGTTTGAAGAAAAGCGGGTCCAATCCTGGACTCCCGGCATGTCCCTTCTCACCCCACTGTGTCGGCGGTGTTGTTAAGGTTGATTTTAGGGCTGGAGCCCTTCATGCCGTGCTCCTTCACCATCCCCTAGGGCTCTGGCTTGAAGTGGGAGCCAGCACGGTTCTTCCTGCCTTGCAGGAGACCGGTCTCCATCCGCAGCCCCTTTTGGATCCTGCCGGACGGAGCACTCATCCCTCAGGGACCTGGCCCTGCGTCTCACAAGCTAAGTATATGAGACGTGGTTATTGAGGGGTCCCTTGTACTTTATTGTTGGGGAGAGTGTGCTGTGTAACTATGCTGACATTTCCGGCCGGTTCTCTGGTTTTCACCGGAGAACCGCGCCGATGGTGCCTGCTAGCCGGCCGCATTGTTAAATTTAGGCCCCGGCTTCGCCTGAGGCCTACTTTCGTTTTCACTGCCCCTGCATGCCAATCATGCAGAGGGACAGTGCGGCTTCGCCCAGCGGCTGTTCAGCACAGGGAAGGGACACTCCTCTCTGAGGAAAGATTCCCTCCCCTGTATACCTCCTTTGCCCTCCAGTTCCCGCTCTTAGAGTTGGCCCCGCCCCCTCTCCTTGCTCCGGCGCCATTTTATCAGCGTTCTCACACTGATTGGAGCTGGCTGCAGCATCTCTCTGGGGGTCCAGCCTGTGGGATCTGGAGGGCACACAAAACGGTCTGGTAAGCCACAACCTCCGGTTGTGGACCTAGTTATGTACTCTCTGGGGGCCATTCTAGCTCAGAACCCCCACTTCAGCAGCATGTCTCATACAAGGAGCAAGGCTGCAAGGCTGTACTCTATATGCACTGCATGTAAGCTCGTACTGCCTGAACCGAGCACATATCCACATTGTGATGCCTGCTCTAACATGGTGGTGCCTCAGCCTGAGGTCTCATCCCCAGTGGTCCCTCCGGCTGCTCCGGCTCCGGTGGCTGAACCCCCGGCTTGGGTAGAATCCTTCTCTAAGTCTATCTCCCAGTCCTTTGCTGACTCCATGGGACAGCTGTCCTGGACTCTGCTGAGCATGCGTCAGCCCCCTTCACAGGGTGCCCCTGCTGCTACGGCTCGCTCAGCAGAGCTCGCAGAGGATTCTTCATCTGGTCCCAGACCCCGTCCTCCTAAAAGGAGACGCAGGGGCTCCTCTCCTTCCTTGTCCCGCGGCTCTGATTCACGAGCTGAATCGCAGGACGAGGAGGATGCTTCTACTGTGGGCTCGGATGCTACCTCCATGTGCCCCATTGATCTCACCGAGGGTGATGCAGATGTTAGTGATTTGATTGCGTCCATTAATTCTGTACTGGACCTCAATCCACCAGTATCAGAGGAACAACCCTCTCTGGTAGAAAAACACCAGTTTACCTCACCTAAGAGAGCAAGGAGTGTGTTCTTTAACCACTCCAGTTTTCAGGCCACTGTGACCAAGCCCAGGGCCTGTCCTGACAAACGCTTCCCAAAGCGTAGTTCTGATGACCGTTTTCCCTTTCCACCAGAGGTGGTCAAGGAGTGGGCTCATTCACCAAAGGTAGACCCTCCGGTGTCTAGAATCTCAGCCCGGACAGTTGTATCTGTGGCTGATGGCACCTCACTTAAGGATTCCACTGACCGCCAGGTTGACCTTCTGGCCAAATCTGTATATGAAGCGCAGGGGCCTCGTTCTCCCCATCTTTTGCAGCAGTGTGGGCTCTTAAAGCAGTCTCTGCTTCTCTGGAGGAGATGCATTCCCTCACCAGGGGGACTCTATGCCCGAAATGGTTGCCTTAACTTCCCAGGCTTCAGCCTTTTCATCCTATGCCATGTCTGCCATTCTGGAGGCTTCTCGCCGCACGGCGGTGGCTTCGGCTAATTCCCTCGCTATCCGCAGGATCTTGTTGCTTCGCGAGTGGAAAGCAGACGCTTCTTCCAAGAAGTACCTTGCTGGGCTCCCATTTGCTGGGCCCCGGCTGTTCGGCGAACAACTGGATGAAATTATTAAGGAGGCTACTGGCGGGAAGAGTACTTCCTTGCCACAAACTAAAACCAGGAAACCTGTCCAAGGCAGGAACCAGTCGAGGTTTCGTTCCTTTCGTTCCTCTAACTGGTCATCCTCTAAGCCCTCAGCCTCGTCCACTAACTCAGCCAAGGACCGAAAACCCAGCTGGCGCACGAGGCCGCGTCCTCAGAAGGCCGCAGGAGCCACTGCCATTAAGGCAGCCTCCTCTTGACTATCTGGCCGCGCCAGCAACGTCCTTGGTCGGTGGCAGGCTCTCCCACTTTGGCGACGTGTGGTTTCAACACGTCTCCGATCAGTGGGTGCGGGATATCATCTCCCACGGCTACAGGATAGAATTCTCTTCCAGCCCGCCAAACAGATTTTTTCTGTCCACTCCCCCCTGCTCCAAGGCCGCCGCCTTCTCTCAGGCCGTGGCATCCTTGCAGGCCAACGGAGTAATTGTACCGGTTCCCGCCCGGGAACGGTTCAGAGGTTTCTACTCAAATCTCTTCCTAGTCCCCAAGAAGGACGGTTCCTTCCGGCCCATCCTGGATCTCAAGCTTCTCAACAAGCATGTTCAGGTGCGGCACTTTCGCATGGAGTCTCTGCGATCAGTCATTGCCTCAATGACCCAAGGAGATATTCTAGCATCCATCGACATCAGAGATGCTTATTTGCATGTGCCAATTGCAGTTTCACACCAGCGTTGGCTACGTTTTGCAATCGGAGAGGAACATTTCCAATTCGTGGCTCTCCCCTTCGGGTTAGCCACGGCCCCTCGAGTATTCACCAAGGTCATGGCAGCAGTGGTTGCGGTTCTGCACCTCCAGGGGTTGGCAGTGATTCCTTCCCTGGACGACCTTCTGGTCAAGGCTTCATCCAGTGCAGACTGCCAGCGGAGTGTCTCGCTCACTCTCGCCAATCTAACCCAATTCGGGTGGCTTGTCAATCTACCCAAGTCCACTCTGACTCCGACCCAGAGTCTTACGTACCTGGGGATGCAGTTCGAGACTTTGCCGGCACTTGTAAAGCTGCCCTTAGTCAAACAGCAGTCCCTTCATCTGGCGGTGCGCTCATTGCTGAGGTCTCGCCGTCTCTCCATCAGGCACCTAATGCAGGTGCTGGGTCAGATGGTGGCGTCAATGGAAGCGGTTCCCTTTGCCCAGTTCCATCTGCGTCCTCTGCAGCTGGACATTCTCCGCTGTTGGGACAAGCGGACTTACTCCTTGCACAGGTTGGTAGCTCTGTCGCCACAGACAAGGGGCTCCCTTCAGTGGTGGCTTCGGCCCCTCTCTCTGTCTCGGGGACGCTCCTTCCTGGCCCCGTCCTGGGTGATCCTCACCACGGACGCCAGTCTAACCGGCTGGGGAGCAGTATATCTCCACCACAGAGCGCAGGGCACTTGGACTCAGTCCGAATCAGCCCTCTCGATCAATGTGCTGGAAATCAGAGCTGTGCTTCTAGCTCTCTTAGCCTTTCACCATCTGTTGGCGGGCAAGCACATTCGAGTCCAGTCAGACAACGCGACTGCGGTTGCCTACATCAATCACCAGGGCGGGACACGCAGCCGCCTGGCAATGTTGGAGGTTCAACGCATCCTTCAGTGGACGGAGGACTCCAAGTCCTCCATATCCGCAGTCCACATCCCAGGCGTGGAAAACTGGGAGGCAGATTATCTCAGCCGCCAAACCGTGGACAGCGGCGAGTGGGCTCTGCATCCGGCAGTGTTTCGGACAATCTGCCGCAAGTGGGGCACTCCGGAAGTGGATCTAATGGCATCCCGGCACAACAACAAGGTTCCGGTTTACGTGGCTCGCTCCCACGATCCCCAGGCCATTGCAGCGGACGCGCTGGTTCAGGATTGGTCCCAGTTTCGTCTGTCTGTGTTTCCCCCTCTAGCTCTCTTGCCCAGAGTCCTGCGCAAGATCAGAATGGAGGGCCGTCGGGTCATCCTCATTGCTCCAGACTGGCCCAGGCGAGCTTGGTACCCAGACCTGCTCCATCTGTCCGTAGAGGTGCCGTGGCATCTTCCGGACCGTCCAGACCTTCTCTCACAAGGTCCGTTTTTCCGCCAGAATTCTGCGGCTCTCAGATTGACGGCGTGGCTCTTGAGTCCTGGATCTTGACGACTTCTGGTATTCCTCCTGAAGTCATTTCCACTATGACTCGGGCCCGTAAGTCTTCCTCGGCCAAAATCTATCACAGGACTTGGAAGATTTTCCTGTCCTGGTGTCGCTCTTCTGGCCATGCTCCTTGGCCTTTTTCTCTGCCAACCCTCCTGTCCTTTCTACAGTCCGGTCTGCAGCTAGGACTATCCCTCAATTCCCTCAAGGGACAGGTCTCGGCTCTGTCAGTATTGTTCCAGCGGCGTATCGCCCGGCTGGCTCAGGTGCGCACCTTCATGCAGGGCGCATCTCATATCATTCCGCCTTACCGGCGGCCTTTGGATCCCTGGGACCTTAATCTGGTCCTCACGGCCTTGCAGAAACCCCCTTTTGAGCCACTTAGGGAGGTTTCTTTGTCCCGTCTTTCACAGAAAGTGGTCTTTCTAGTGGCCATAACTTCCCTCAGGAGAGTCTCTGATTTGGCTGCTCTCTCTTCGGAGTCACCTTTTTTTGTTTTTCATCAAGACAAGGTGGTTCTCCGTCCGACTCCGGACTTTCTTCCTAAGGTGGTATCTCCTTTCCACCTTAACCAGGATATTTCCCTGCCTTCCTTTTGTCCGGCTCCTGTTCATTGCTTTGAAAAAGCGTTGCATACTCTGGATCTGGTGCGGGCGCTCCGGATCTATGTGTCTCGCACCGCTGCTCTTAGGCGGTGCACCTCTCTTTTTGTGCTGACCTCAGGTCGGCGTAAGGGCCTCTCGGCTTCTAAGCCGACCCTAGCTCGTTGGATTAGGTCGGCCATTTCCGATGCCTACCAGAGTACACAGGTGCCTCCCCCGCCGGGGATCAAGGCACACTCGACCAGAGCTGTCGGTGCCTCTTGGGCTTTCAGGCACCAGGCTACGGCTCAGCAGGTCTGTCAGGCTGCCACTTGGACTAGTCTGCATACCTTTTCAAAGCACTACCAAGTGCATGCTCATGCTTCGGCAGATGCGAGCTTGGGCAGACGCATCCTTCAGGCGGCTGTCGCCCATTTGTGAAGTTAGGTTTCGCCTACTTCTCAGTTTTCTGTTTATTCCCACCCATGGACTGCTTTGAGACGTCCCATGGTCTGGGTCTCCCATAAGGAACGATGAAGAAAAAGAGAATTTTGTTTACTTACCGTAAATTCTTTTTCTTATAGTTCCGTAATGGGAGACCCAGCACCCTCCCTGTTGCCTGTTGGCAGTTTTCTTGTTCCGTGTGTTTTTACCGGCTGTTATAGACAGAGTCTCCGGTTGTTCCGGTTCTTGCTCTATTTCTACTTGTGGGTGGCTGTCCTCCTTCAGCTTTTGCACTAAACTGGCTATAATTGGTTATCCAGGGGGTGTATATGCTCGGAGGGAGGAGCTACACTTTTTAGTGTAGTACTTTGTGTGTCCTCCGGAGGCAGAAGCTATACACCCATGGTCTGGGTCTCCCATTACGGAACTATAAGAAAAAGAATTTACGGTGAGTAAACAAAATTCTCTTTTTTTTTGTTTCTGTTTTTGTTTTTTGTTAAATGTATTTTATATTGTAAAAGTGGTAAAATAAGAAAAATATATCAAGTAGGTGTAACTATAATTGTACTATTCCACATTATAGAGTCAAAATGTCAATTATGCCTCTTGGTGAACACTGTATAAAAAAAATGAATAAATTAAATAATGCAGAATTGCTGTTTTGGTTTTTTTTTAACTCATCCAAAAAATGTGGTCTATAAAATGTTTGTTAAAAACCACACCTCATCCTGTAAAGAAAAAAAAAAAAAGCCGTCATTCTGCAACTAAGAGATTAAAACATCATGGCTGTGAATCCAGTTTTACACTGAATTTTGTGTATAAATTCTAAAGGCCACTTCACACATAACGACATCGTTGCTACGTCAGTTTCTGTGATGAAACACCGACTTCACTAGTGATCTCTTTATGTTTGACATGTACCAATGATCCGCCCCCTACTGTGAGATCGTTGGCCGTTGCTGAATATCCTGGGCCGTTTTTTCCTCGTTGGAGTCCTGCTGGGCAGGATGGATCTGTGTTTTGACACCTACCAACTATCTTGTTAACGACCTAGATGAGAACTTAGTGTGACATGTAGGCGTGTAGTTGCGTCAACTTTTCCGCGCCCCCTTTGCACCAATTGGTTGGTGCTGAGAACAGTAAGCAAACACTCGGGAACAAAGGAGGGATGAATCCGGGTGCAGATGCAGCTTCGATCCGAAAAGCAAGCAAGCAACCGGGAACAAAGTACGAATGAATCCAGGTGGAGTCGCAGGTTCTATCCTCAAAGCAAGGCTCAAAAAGGGACCAAGGATGAAGCGATACAAAGTTGCGTTCTAGGCCGGCCGCCTAATCAGAACGCAGTATTTGCCACCAATCGGACCAGAGGGGTGTGGAAAAGGCGAAACATATGTACGCCTACGTGGCTTACAGCGTCAATCACTATGCCCCTATTCATGGTCGGAATCGTTACATAGCTGCTGTGTGACCGGGTCCCAATGACCAACGAGATCGTTATACAGGTCGCTGCATCATTACTAAAGTCATTGGGAAAATGACTGTGTGACATCTCACCAACGATCTCACCAACGATCTCACCAACGATCCGGAAACTGTGACGTAGTGACGATCTCGTTAACTATCTTGTTATGTGTGACTGGACCTTTTAGTCTTCATTTTTATCCCCTTTTCTTAGACCTTTTTAAAACAACCCAATTTACTGCATAGGCTTATCGTAGAATAAATAATGATGATAATAATAATAATAAAGCTTACATGTGACCTACCTCCCATAAAGTAAAGGATGATTCTCCTCTTTATTGATGGGTACAGAATTGCTCAATACACTTGCAGTAAGCGAGATTGCGCCCCTCTGGTCAGATTCAGGCCTAGGAGTATTAATATCGCATAGTCGCAGCCACGTAACCGCCGGTCCTGACTCTATTTGCCTCTCCTCACAGCCCACAGTGTATATGATGTGAGCATTCCTAAGTCTGTAGTCACATAGTGATTGCAGACTTTTAGATTTTGACCGAACAACCCCTTTAAATTCCCCTCCAGTCTCTTGATAATTACAATTTTGTTTTTTTACAGCTTCTTGCCTAGGAGACAATATGAGTGTTTCTCCCAATAACTGTTGCTCTTGATACTACACCGTTGCCCCGGATTATCTTCTAATTGGGCTCTGTGACATATCACAACTACTACATTGTGACAGGCCTATGTCAAATCATTTTCCAGAATTCCACATCTTTCCAGTTTTTTTTATTATGTCTCTTCTGTTTTTTTCTTTTAGATCCACATAAAAAAGGTACCAACGGACTGATAGGAATATTTCTCTAGAGGAACAAATTCAAGAACTGCCATTGGTGAACAGACACCGGAATATCATCACTGCCTGTTACATACATTTGCATGCACCTTCAGTTCAATGTTTTTTTTTCTTTCCAGTCTACCTCTGCATAACCTACTGTAGATAGAAGGTTGTATGTATCCTTCTCATTGACAAAATTCCAAACCATTTTACAGTATTATTCAAAGGGTCCATAGTAACCATAACTATTCCATTAAAAACCCTTAGAAACCTTGCTAATTTATATGGCTTTGAACTATAGCTTGTTCAGGGCAATATCAGGATGTGACATATACGTTCTCCTCGTACATTTTTATACAAAGACTGACAGGACAGAACAATACCATAAAAGAATATCGCAGACAATGCATTTTGAGGGAGGATGTAATTAAAAGAAATCTATTTTGTTCTACTAATATGTGTATTTTGTAGATAATCAGGGACATAAATTATATAAAGAAAATAAATATACAAATATATAAAATCTATTCACACAACCAGCTAATATATTTATGATTAATGAGAACACATTTGTGGTGCTGTACAGTGATTGATCGATTTCTTAGTGTCATATTTGTCTGTATATATGGCATACACATGTATCGTATATGGGAGAAACAATCTGGCTCTGAATGGTAGTAATCACATTTTACATCCTAATTTTTTTCTTTATTAAGCAATTTAAATTCAGTCAACCAAAATGTCTTAAGGGGGCTTTACACGCAGCGATATCGCTAGCGAGCGTACCCGCCCCCGTCGTTTGTGCGTCACGGGCAAATCACTGCCCGTGGCGCACAATATCGTCAGGAGCCATCACACGGACTTACCTGCCTAGCAGCATCGCTGTGGCCGGCGAACCGCCTCCTTTCTAAGGGGGCGGTTCGTGCGGCGCCACAGCGGTGTCACTAAGCGGCCGCCCAATAGAAGCGGAGTGGCGGAGATGAGCGGCCGTAACATCCCGCCCACCTCCTTTCTTCCTCATTGCCGGCGGCCGCAGGTAAGCTGTAGTTCGTCGTTCCTGAGGTGTCACACATAGCGATGTGTGCTGCCTCGGGAACGACTAAACCTGCAACCTCAACAATCAACGATTTTTTTGAAAATGAACGACATGTCAACGATAGACGATTTGGTGAGTATTTTCCATCGTTAACGGTCGCTCGTTGGTGTCACACGCAACGACGTCGCTAACGATGCCGGATGTGCGTCACGAAACCGTGACCCCGACGATATATATCGTTAGATACATCGTTGCATGTAACGGGGCCTTAAATCACGCTATGTGATGGAGAAGAAACTACATTCTGCTGTCCATTCTTGTAATAGGCAGTGCCAATTGTACGGTGAAAGGGGCAGTAGATAAATCACAGGCCAGTCCAGCATGAGAAGCATAACTTATGCCAGCAGGATTATGTACTGATTGCAGAGCCAGGATCAAGACGTTAAAACAAATTTGTCAGAAAGATTTTACACCCCAAACTATTTATATACGCAAGTAGCTCTTTAAAAGGCAAGTCCAGTACTTACCTAGCCAGTCCATCTTTCCATAACTGAGAAATCATTATTTGAGTTTATATGCAATTGAAACTAAAGGTCTGAAACCTCAGTCACTCCAGCTCTATTCTCGATCCAGTACCACCTCTTCCTGCTTGATTGACAGCTTCTTTGCCTGAAGACACACAGCATTGAGGCTGTTAATTAAGCAAGAGGAAGTGGTGCTGGGCAGGGAGTAGAGCTGGAGTGACAGAGACTGTTTTGTTCAACAATAGAAAGGACTGGGCATGAAATGGTATTGCAGGGCTTGTCTTTGAAAGCGCTATATGTGCATATACATAGTGTGGGGTAAGGTGAAGTCCTGCTGACAGATTACTAACAAAAAAACAAACAGGCCAACTGTGTTCTATAGATTCCCACCAATTTAGAAACGGCACCACCTTCACACATGGGATGTAACTAATATTGTGGCTCGGTTCACTTTCCAATTACTAAATTATAGGGGTTGTACTATAAACAAAGTACAAATTAAGAGATCTTGAAATAATAAGTTTACAGTTGGATGTGTTTAAAAAAAAAAAAAAAAGTTCCTGTCCTGAGATAATCTTATAAATCTTATATTTGCTGTGAGCAACAATGGAGAGCTACTTCAGTTCACAGTTGGCATATCCACAGCTCGTGACCAGGAAAAGAAACAGTATACAGGCGACAGAGCAGGGGCTCGCACCCACTTCTTTCTGTGAGGTAACACATTTTCCTGCCTGTTTCATCACAGGAGCGAGTGTTTCTGCTATGTCTCCAGCATTTTAAGCTTAGTAGAAGTCAAGTCAGTGACACAGAGCTTAACAACCGCTGGAGCTTCTTTTGTCACTGACTTGATTTATGATAACTTACAGGCCTGGAGATGTGGAAGTAATACTCGCTTCTGTGGGGAAATAGGCAGGGAAATGTGTTTCCTCCAAAGTAGGCAGCATAAACCCCTGCAGTGTCAACTGTATACGCACAGAAAATAGAATACGCTCCTGCTTTGTCATCTGTATACTAACTTATAATAAGTGACTTACGAAGTCCCCTGGCCAGGAGCTATGGTATGTGCCAACCATGGACATAAGCAACTGACAGCAAATAATACAGTATATAGCAGGAACACATTTATAAGATTATCTCCGCACAGGAACATTTCCTTTAACACATCCAATTGTGGACCTTATTATTTCAAGATCTATAGATTATAATGTACTTTGTTTCAGGGCCTAACTGTATATTCCCTCTAAAAGTTTTTTTGCCAGATATTAAACCATTACAGCCATCTTGACGTGTTTTTTAAGCATGTCAGCCTCATGACATTTAAGTGACACATTTGATGGGGTTGTCCACTACTTTGACAAACCCTTCTCAGTCCCCTTGTTCGTCTCTGTAAAAATAAAGAAGTCTATACTCCCCTCCGGTGCAGCCGCGGTTCCAGCGATGTCTAAAGTTGCATTCCGGGGGCTCACTCGACATTATGACATGCAAGTCCTGTGACCAATTAGCGTCCGGTGTCTGTCTCTCCCACTTTTGGAGATTTGAGCAGGATGTTAGCGCTGCGTTGACTTCTTGCTCAAATGTCCAAAGGCGGGGAGAAGGAAGCCAGGGCTGCTTGGTCATGGGTCACACGTGTCATAACAATGTCACGTGGGCCCCTGGAACGTGGCTTTAAATATCATGGGAACCGCGGCCATACTGGAGGTGAGTATAGGCTTAATTTTTTTTTTTACAGGGGTGAACAAGGGAAATGAGAAAGGGTTGTCTAAGTAGTGAACAACCCCTTTAATAATGCACTGTTGTGTTATAATGTGCTATATAATAATAAGTGTATTGTGGTGGTGACATCCACTTTACAATAAAATCATCATGTGTGGGATAATGCAAACATTCAACATTTGTGATTGTTTGCAGACATTCTGGTATTGAAATTGAATAGGTATTACCTTTGAAGGGAATGTCTGTGTTTTTAATTTTTTTTAAATAAATGTTTATAGGGGTTAAAGGTCAGTTCATATAGAGTTACATGACACTATTTTCACTTTCACTGGAGAGTTAGGCGTCAAGCACTAAGCCAATAATAAAGCATACATCATATGCAGGAAGTTACTCCCCTCATCCTACTGGTTTCTAAAGGTAACCAGAATTTTATTATTTAAAGGGTATCTCCACAGATTTTGGTCTTCACTTTCTCCATCAGAAATATGAATGTTATACGAGGTGGTCTGGTTACTATGGTAACTGTATAAAGCAAGAGCCTCTTTTCCTAAGCAGAGGGATCTGACTGCAATCACTGAAATAGAGACCAAGCCCCTCCCCGTTGGCATTTTCTGCAGTGCCAGTCTTATCCAGGTGCTGCACAGAGAACTGCTATTTAGCTGCTTGTTATAGAACAATGGGGACCTTTCTATTAATCATTGGAGTTGTCGGACTCTTAGTGATCAGCTAGTATCAGTATGTTGTCACATCATAGCAATAGAAGGGAAGCCGCCAACTAAGGCTTTGCAAACCGTTTAAACTCTGTCCTAAAAATGGAGCCCAGTAAAGAAATATGCACATAATTGTCGGCCTATATAGATTAGAAGAACAATTTCCATGAATATTGTCCTGTAGGCTAGAATTGAAGAAACATCCTTCATTTGCATGAATATTGGAATATTACCCTGTGTTTATCTGTTTGCCAGGATTGGCGTTGCCCACCGCAGTTGGTGATGATACCTGGCATACACAACTACTGTACATTCTGTAAAGTTGATGAATCTGCAGTGATTGCTTTCATACATTTTACATGCATCCTAAATGTTAAAATGAAGTGTTACATAATAGAAAACTGAACCAATAAAAGTGTTTTGTATTATTTGCAAAATTGCTCAATTGTAAAGTTATTAAACTCAAAAGGTGCCTACAGGTATTAGCTGATGTTTAAATGGTAACTTCTTCTTGTTTGCTATTGTCAAAGGCATTATCTGAGATTTAAAGAGGTTGTCCAACCCCTAAATCCCAAAAAAATGTAAGCTAATTTGTTCTTTATTGTAATATGCAACACCCCTATAAGATTTTGGGGTTTTTTTGCTTTTATGTTTCGTTCCTCCTGAATTTCTCTTCATTGCCTGCACCCACTTTGTTCACGTGCGGCTCTACCAAACTTGACAGCTCCGTGTGCTTGTTTATCTAACCTCATAGACAGAGCTGGCTTCATGCAGACTCAGTGTCCAGCTCTTCCTGCCCACTGATTAGCTGTCCGTAATCTGCCTTAGCCCCACCCTCTGCTCACCCAAAGATTTACTATCTGTAATCTGCCCCTGCACCACCCTCTGCACACTCATTGGCTGTCAGTAATATGCCCCAGCCCTGCCCTCTGCCCACCCACTGATTGGCTGTCAGTAATTTGCCTCTGCACTGGCCTCTGCGCACTCATTGACTGTCAGTAATATGGCCCAGCCCCGCCCACTGATTTCCTTCCGAGCTCAGCTGTTTGTCCAAACAGAGATTTATGACCACATGTGGGGTATTTTTCGAACTCAGAAGAAACTGTGTAATACATTTTTGAAGTCCATTTTTGTTGTACAATTCTTCGTAAAAGTGAATAAATTGAGGCTACAGCAACATTTTTAGGTAAAATGTAAATAAAAATTTTCATTCTACTTTGCATTAATTCATATGAAAGACCTGAAGAGTTAAATTTGTGGATGTGGTTTTAAAGGGAACTTGTCAAGCCCCTGAACCACAAGCAGCTGCTGTGTGTACCCATCTAAATTCCCTTCCGAACAGTCCCTCTATTACATTCCACACATAAATAGATCTTTAGTAATAATATTTCTAAAGTCCGTTTACGATATGCAAATGACCCCCATAACTAGTCGACAGGGCGTTAGTTCCCCAGACTAGTCGGCTCACTTAGCATGTTATCATGTCCATAGGATGTTTCTCAACGCTGGCAGGAAACTAGCCAGGTCTTTCACCGGGAAGGAACAACCACGGGAAGGGCAGTCTCTAGTCAAGGAGACCACCTATGCCAACATGGTATCCATCCACAGACAGCTGTTTCAGGGTATTTGCCCCTCATCAGTGTGGAGTAGGAAACTGGCTAGTGGAAGCAATTCCTAGTAGAAGACTAAGCAAGGATGGTTGACCTTAGGGAGATCAACATCCAACACCGCGGAGACACCATCACGTGTTTTTCAACACAGTGATTCTAGAGTAATGCCCCCCCCCTTGTTTTGAATATTCCCCAGGGGGCATTGCTCTAGAATCACTGCGTTGAGAAACCCGTGATGGTGCACATGCCTATATCTAGACTATAATTCTTCTTTCATATAGTTATGTAACTATAAAGAGATATATATTATACTTTCGGAGAATCCTCACAGCATGCACTGCCCTTAAATTCACACGTCTGAAGTCACAGAGTGACTGCAGACTGTTGTGAAAAGCTGGACAATCCCTTCTAAATAAATTATATGTGTAATATATAAAAATAATTTATTTCTATATATTACACATATATAATTTGTTTAGAAGGGATTGTCCAGGTTTTTCACAACAGTCTGCAGTCACTCGTTGTGACTTCAGACGTGTGAATTTCAGGGCAGTGCATGCTGTGAGTATTCTCTGAAAGTGTATTGCCTGAGACTGTGCACGTTTAGTCAGATTCTGGCCAGGAGTATGTATATTTCATTCTTGCGGTCACATGACTTTTGTCTCACCGCCAACATCGGACAAACCTGACAGTGTGCACTGGGTGAATATGCTGATTACAATGAGCACAATCTTTACTACCACCTGAGTACATTATTTTTTATTATTTTTTTTTTTTGCATTTTCAGTATAAGGCTGGGATCACATTCTTTTTTTTTTTTTTCTACACTGAGCACTTTCATCGGGATTTACTTGTGAATACCACCAAAATGTGATTCAGATGAAACCCTCAATAGAGCAAGTCATTATGAAGCAGATGGAGACACATTGGACTTTAGTGTCTGTTTCTCTGGTGTTCATCTTTTTAGGTGTTCACAGAACTGTGGTCGTCCACAATTGTTCACTAAAAGTGCGCCTAAAATGATGGGACACCACCAGAAAAGACGCTACATGGAGTAAAAAAATATCTCCATCTGCCTCATTATAGTGATTGATTCCGTCAGGGTTTTTTTTTCTGAATTGCGGTTATTGGGATTTACACAGAAACCCTGACATAAGTGCTCAGCAGAGAACGCAGGATAAATGTGAAAATGTAAGCAAAGAGACTCAGCAAAACACAAATGTATATGAATAAAAAAATCGTTTAACTACAAGGGATAATATGATAAAAATTTAAAAGAGAAATGTACAAAAGTGAAATGGACAAAAAGCCGTGCACGTTTACAGAGGAGCTGTTAATATATACATCTGAGCGTATATACAGCGTCCGTTAATATGCCAAGACAATAAATAAGAACTTGGTATTGAAATTGGGAATGACCGCTCTGCACAATAAAAATGAACACTATGAAAAAGAATGTGACTAGAGCAAGCAGATGGTGCACAATATCAGAGCATCAAATGGCGCAGACAATGCCGAAAAAGACCCAGTGGTGATGAATATTTAAATAAAGCACCAGAAACAAACTTTTGTGCTCATATGGAAATAAAAAGTGCACAGGATGGAGAAACCGCAATCAAAAGAAAACATGCTCTGCACACATAGGGTTAATTCTCTGAAACTATGAAATGCAAACCGAGCAAGCACCAGATGAGAGCTGTGTAAGGGCTCATGCGCATGTTGCGTAATTGCATGCATTTACGAAGCGTATTGCACTGCTGCGTAAATGCATGCGTCCTGCATCCCCTGCACAATCTATGTAGATTGTTCATGAGATGTGCGCACGTTGCTTTTATGAACGCAGCAATTTGGGTGCTAAACTTTTGACCCAAATGCGTGTGTTCATAAAAGCAGCATGTCAATTATTTCTGCGTTCTGGATGCAGCTCCCAGTCTGTCTATGGTGGGGGCAGCAGCCATAGCGAAGGAAATCAGCTTTGTTTTAACAAAAAAAAAAAAACTGCATCCATTATGCAGTCTTTCTGCAGCGATTTGTCACGCACATGTGCTGTCAAATCGCTGCAGAAGAATCAGCATGTACGTGCGCATGCGCCCTAAGGCTATGTGCGCACGTATATGCTTCAATTTCTGCAGCGATTTGGCATCACATGTGCGCTGCAAATTGCTGCAGAAACACTGCTTAATGGATGCTGCCTCTCCCATAGGCTGGAGTCACACTTGCGATTAACTCACACGAGTGCAATGCGAGAAAATCTCGCATTTCACTCTGACCAATGTTAATCAATGAGGCAGCGCCGATCTGCTATTTTTTTCCTCAGTCCAAAACGGACTGAGAAAAAAAAAAAATCGCAGCATGCTCCGTTTTGGTGAGTTTCATGTGCGAGTCACTCCAATGAAAGTCTATGGGTGCGTGAAAAAAAACGGATGTCACACAGACGGTACACACCATCCTAGTGACATGCGTTTTTCTAAATACATTTATCGCATGTTGCAGAAAACACTGGAAATGAGTGAGGTCTGTTGATGTCGGTCTATCTCTGTCAGTCGGTCTCTCTCTCTCTGTCGGTCTCTCTCTCTGTCAGTCTATCCCTCTCCCCCCCCCCTCTCTCATACTCACCAATCCCCGATCAGCAGCGCGGCGCTGCACAGCTGTCACAAAGCTCCGGTGGCTTTTCCTCTTTTGAAAAAGCCGGCCGCTTATTATTCCATCTAGTATTCCCTGCTTTCCCCGCCCAACGGCACCTATGATTGGTTGCAGTCAGACATGCCCCCACGTTGAGTGACAGCTGTCTCACTGCAACCAATCACAGCTGCCGGTGGGCGGGTCTATATCGTGCAGTAAATTAAATACATAATTTAAAAAAACGGCGTGCGGTTCCCCCCAAATTTCATACCAGCCAGGGAAAAGCCATATGGCAGGAGGCTGGTATTGTCAGGATGGAAAGCGCCACATTATTGGGAGCCCCCCACCCAAACAATATCAGCCAGCAGCCGCCCGAAATTTCCGCATCCATTAGATGTGACAGTCCCGGGACTGTACCCGGCTCATCCCGAATCGCCCTGGTGCAGTGGCAAACGAGGTAATAAGGAGTTATTGGCAGCAGCCCATAGCTGCCACTAAGTCCTAGGTTAATCATGGCAGGCGTCTCCCCGAGATACCTTCCATGATTAACCTGTAAGATAAAGAAAATAAAGACATTCACTAAAAAATCCTTTATTTGAAATAAATGACAAAAAAACACCCTCTTTCACCACTTTATTAAACCCCCAAATACCCCTCCAGGTCCGATGTAATCCACAGAGGTGCCACGACGCTTTCAGCTCTGCTACATCAGAAGCTGACAGAGAGCGGCCACAGATCACGACCGCTCTCTGTGAGCTCCCCGCAGCAACTGAAGTGAGTCGCACTATCAGCGATGACGTCACTCAGGTTACCCGCGGCCACAGATCTCAGATGGAGGACTTCTGCTGTGGCCGCGGGTAACTTCAGTGACGGCACCGCTGATAAGTGATCTGCGCTAAGTCACTCAGGGGATTTGCGGTCACCGGTGAGACCTTCACCGGTGACCAAAAATCAGGCCACGACACGCAGACAGAGCCGCGGGATGACAATGAAGTCCGGTGACGTTCATCCGACTTCATTCTGATCGCGCGGCTGTGTCTGCTGTCAGCGGCCATGTAGCAGAGCTGAATGGCAGATGACATAGCTGCTGAGAATAAAAACGGATCCCATACGGATCACACACGGATTGCACATGGACTACAATCATGAGAAAAATCACAGAATCGCATTGCTGTTGCATTGCACACTGATCAACACTCGGACAGAGCTCATGCTACTTTCTAGCATGAGACTCGGTCCGATTTTACACTCGCAAGTGTGATTCCAGCCATAGACAGAGTGGGAGCAGTATCCAAAGCGCATGAAAGAAGTGACATGCTGCATTTTTAAACACCGTGATTTTGTCACATTTTTGACACTCAAATCTCTGTGTTCAAAAAAGCATTGTGCGCATGGATTATGCACAGATTGTGCAGGGGACATGTGACGATCTGGCGCCGCCAGGTGGTCCCACACAAAATAGGCCCCCACATAACACCTTCCCTCACAGAGTTACACCAAGCTGATAAAACCCCAGTCATCCCCCCCCCAGGGTAGGAAAGGCACACCAGTGGGCGGGACCAGGCGGAAGAAAAACGCCCACCTAGGGGTCTAGAGAACCCGGGGCGGGAAAAGTAGAGTTCAGTTGAGTGCAGTTGAGACAGGAGAGGTGAGGAGAAAGTGGAAGTTGGAGTGGAAGCCAGAGAGAAAAGGCGTCAGGGTTGGAGCCCCGGCGTACTGGCTAGGTGGCAGACGGTGGTCCGTGTCTGTCAGGAGACGGGAAGATGGCTGCCGGAGATCTGAGGTGGACCGGGACAGGGTAGGAGCCTGCTGGTACCGACACCGGAGAACCGACCCGGAAACCGTGCACAGAGGGGGTACCTGGACCCTGAAGCAGAGACCGGAACCACCGGCTTTGTTAATTCACCAGTTGAGGACAGGATTACAGGTCTGTTACGGTTGCTGTGGCACTGGAGACTATGTTCGGATTTCTTGCTACTGCACATGTGCAAGCGCTGGAGACTAAGTCCTATCTTGGAGCCATTGCACATGTGCAGGTGACATCATCGCTGACACGAGGTCACATGTCTCTGACACCTTCTAAGCTGATTGGCCGCTGGTCATGTGCTTGTGACACGTGGTCACATGTCTCTGACACCTTCTATGCCGATTGGTCGCAGGTCATGTGCTTGTGGCGCTTTGCTCGGTGATAGCCCAGCGTGACGTCATTGCTGTCATTCTGGCAGCGGATTGGCTCTGGTGTCCTCCATCTTGGATGAGGCACAGAGTCTATATAAGACCCTGACGCACGCCGCCCGGCGCTCAGTCCTCTTGGTTCCTGCATAGGAGTAGACGCTCTGTGCATGTCCCTTGCGGCACCTATTCTATCTAGGTGAGCGTTATCGGTAGGGTAACGCTCTTGTACCTTGCAGCTTATGCTGTGGTCCGTATCCTTGCACCTGAGTGGAGCGGACATAGGCAGGTGCTTGCTGCACATGGTCTGACTGGGCCTTGTGGTTCTACTCTGAGGTGAGCGCTATCGTTAGGGTAGCGCTCCTGTACCTTTCAGCCGTACTGTTGTCCGTGTCCTCGCACCTTAGTGGAGCGGACATAGGTAGGTTAGGTGATCGTTGCCTTCTAGGGTAACGCTCCACTACGCTGCCTCCTGCAGAAGTCCGTATCCTCGCACACTAGGGGAGCGGTCATAGGCAGGAGTTTCAAGCTAGCAACCTTGCTGCTGTCCGTATCCTTGCACCACAAGTGGAGCGGATATAGGTAGTGCCATATTGCACACACTACACCTAGTCTCTGTGACTGTTAACTGAGACAGGTGCTTTCACGCTCACAGACTGAGACTTCTATGCACTTTTATGTTGTATTCCTCACTCTTTTGCATTTCCACTCCTATGTTATTCTAATAAGGTAGTCTCTGTGACTTAAACAGTATACGCCGCTATTGGTCTTGGTGACACTGTGACGCAACAGTGTCAGTACCGCTTTGGTGGTACAGGTTTCCCCTATCCTCTGCCATACTCTGCAGCAGAGTTCTGCACGGTGGACCCTGACTGTCGGATAGCCTTCCATTCCCTTATTATCTGACAGCCCCCGTAACAAGTTCCTGTCCCACCCAAAGTCCCAAAAGAAGCAGACCATCAGCCCACCGTGGGGGATAGGGTATCCGCCAGGGCCCCTTTAGATCCCACGGGTCAGTGTCTGCGGGCAAGGCTCCCACACGTAGTTCTGGGAGCAGACTCCCGTGTTCTATACCGAGGAGTCCAAAGAGAACTAAAAATAGTGCAGAGGAAAGTGACACAGACCATCACCCCGAGTGAGGCACCAGAATACACCCGGCCACGGCGGCCGGCCACTGGCACTTTGGTTTACCGTTGGACTGTGATTCATTTGACTGAGAGTACACCAGCATCCCCCAGTCTGACCGGGCGTGCCGGCCCCTGCAACCACCATCCTCAGCACAGAGACACTGGGCACTGGGGCATCCATCCCTACCCACGGAGGGGTTAATATCCAGCTCCTATCCCATCGCCCCCGGGTGCTCCCCAACAGCAGCGGTGGTGCTACATCTCACCACACACCGTGGGTGGCGTCACCAAGTGTTCACGGCAATCCCCATACATATATATGTCCCCTTTTTTTTGAAGTGTCCGCGTGACCCCCAGGTCCGGAGGATCTCTCGAGCCACACTGCGGATCCGGATCCGAGCAGCCCGGCTGCTGGCGTGGGGCGGCACACCTCAAAACCTGGCATCACGAACAGGATTGTAACCCATCCACCTACCTGGTGGAAGTGCGCCTTGTTCTGGACTGTCAGCAATGCTCCGCTGTAAAAATCTGGAAAAGCCGCCATTTGGCCGCCATTTTTGGGTGTGACAAATGACAGTCCAGCGTCTTCTTCCCCGAGAAAGGGCGCGAAGAGGAAGCCCCACCCCTTAGGAACACAGGTGGAAGCTGGTGACTCCGAAACCAGAAGAGAAAAAAAGAAACCAGCAAGACGCGCTAAGAGACTGCTCCAGAACAACCAGGGGGAAGGGCGGAAACTGCGGCATGTGACCCGAGGAGATAAAAGGCAGGGACACCAGGACTCTGCCATCTTCCGTTCCTGGACACCACCAAGAGAGGATGTCTCACCGGTCCGGCAACCCGACCAAGAAGGAGCCTGCTCCCGTGAATGCTGACTGTGTGGTAGCCCAGACTGTACGGATGTGCCTCAAAATCCAGGCCCAAGCCAACTACCTGCTGCCAGATGGACGGCCGAGATGGGGGAACCTGGCTGCCGCTGTTCGGGCACACGAAGAGGAGATGGCCTCGGAGGAGCGAGTAAGCAACCCACGCCCCTATGTTTCACCGAAACCAGCCCAACCAGCTGAGGAGCTCAGTCTGCCCCCGTCCGCCATGTCGCCTCCCTCACAGCCCGCACCTGCAGCTAGTGCCCCAATCGGTCCGCTGCCCCAAGCCACGGCAGCGGAACCCGTTGCATCTACCTGCGAGGACCCGGCAATGGGGACCTCGGGCCACGAGCACACCACCGCTCCGGCACCCTACCAGCCCCGCGCCGGACCAAAGCCTGGAAGACATCCCCTCCAGCCCCGAGCCCGGCTGCGCCTAAGATGACGACACCGGCCCCAGCAGCCCGCCCGGCCGCTTCAGAGGCAGCAGTGACCCAGACTGCCGACCTGTACCCGGTCCCGGCTGTGGGACAGCCGGGATATACCTGCAGGGGAGCAGAGCCATCAACCGAGAATGGAGCTGGTCGTAGCCGGCAGTGAGGTTGTCCGCGTGAGCCGAGCTCCCGAGCAGGGGAGTCCTCGTACATATACGTCCCCTTTTATTTGAAGTGTCCGCGCGACCCCCGGGTCCGGAGGATCCCTCGAGCCACACTGTGGATTCGGATCCGAGCAGCCCGGCTGCTGGCGTGGGGGCAGCGGCACAGACGCAGGATGCATGACTTTACGCTGCAGTGCAATACACAGCGTAAAGGCATGAAAAACGCACACGTGTGCACATAGCCTTAACCTCCCAAGACAGTGCAACAAAACAAAGCAAGGAATGGCAACAATATTTACCAAGTGGTGCTTGTCCCTGGGATCCCCTGACGCATGGTTCTTCCCCTTCAGAAGGGGTTGTGACTGAGGAAGAAGAAGCTCATATGGTCTTATGAACCATGTGTTCCAATCGTCCATGACCAGATTACCCCACTCCTACAATGTATATATAATGTTTATTAAAGTAAATGTCTAAGTTCTGCTGCTGGAGAGTAAGGCTGGCGATGTAGCAGAACCAGAGCAGTGCAGCGGTCGGCGCCCTCTAGCCACCGGCAGTTTTAGGTGTTTTATTGCATATTGCACTTTACTGCATGATGTGTATCTTATGGTATCTGTCATGTGTGGTTTATGTGTTAATCATGAAATGTTAAGTAGGAATGTTAGTAGAGAGGATTTTAGTATGTATAAGATAACATATACATCCTGGTTTCTGAGGGAACTAGAGCCAAGATGGGAGGAGTGTCAGAGAGCAGAGGATTGGGTATTGGGACAGGCCAGAACATGGTCAATTCTGCAGAGTAATTGTTGAAGCAAGGACGATCTCTCTACTAGAGTTCGTCGCGAGACCAGGAGGTATCCTCCAATTGTCCAAAGCCTATGGCTCACCTCGTGGTGGGCTTGGGGGGAGTCCAGGGACCAGTCTGGTGTTGGGCAAGATTATTGCCGGCAGGCCCATATACATATCAAGAGAATAGAAGCTCAGGTAGTGGGGCGGACCAGGGAAGCCGTGGAAACCAGAAATGGGGAAAAGCAGATGTTTAGTCTCGGCTGCTAGGGTGAGGACTAAGCAGGAAAAGTACCTAAAGAACAGCAATAGCAGAACAGGAATATATGGCCATGCCGGTCCAGAAGATTGAGAAACAAATAAAGCAGTTGTTGTTTTGTAAAGGAACTCTCTGTAATGTGTTGCCCTGCTACGTCTACGGTAGTGACTGGCTGTGGGGTTACAAACGCTCCCATGAAGACCCAAATAAGTGTCGCACCCCCCAGCTGGGGCAGAACACAAACACAAGCTCAATCTAGTAAAGTAGAATGAAGCCTTAGCTGGCCATGCCTTGGCACCCCCTCCCTCTCCCCCCTACAATAAGGAAGCTGGGTGAGAGCTCGGGAAGGAGACCCTGCCCCAAGAAATCACAATCTCGGCGTCCAGCGGCTCCCATATACGCCACCCTGAGACGCGTCACGAGGGATGCAGGCCAGCATGACATCATGCAGACACATTGCCCAGGAAATCGCTGGAATCCCAAAAGAGCCTATAGCTCCTGATGACTACTATCTAGTGGATGGCTGGAGAAGGCTCATTGAAACTTAGTATTATTAGGGAAAAATGTAACAATAAGCTGGGATACACTGGCCAGTGGATGTATGCAGGGTAGAGAAAAATATACATACATATATATATCTTGTGGGGACTATAAATTAAAAAAAGAAAGATGTCAGAGCAAGAATAAAGAAAGAATGTGCAAGGATAAGTGCATGCTGCAGACATAGTGATGAGCGATGTTCAAAGCGAACCGTTTTCAAATTCGAGTTGTTTTGGGCGATGTTCGAGTCGTTCGACAAACTCGAACGATTTGCTTCACGTTCGACAGTTCGAGTTGACGTTCGATAACGGTTCGATCACCAAAAGTGTGGCTTTTCACAGTAAGGCTATGTGCGCACGTTGCATATTTGCATGCATCCTGCGTCCCCAGCACAATCCCTCTCTCTTTCCTACTCACCGATCAGCTGCATGGCTGTCACAAAGCTCCGACGTCTTTTCCTCTTTTGAAAATGGCTGCCGCTCATTAATCTCGTATTCCCTGCTTTCCCCGCCCACCGGCGCTCATGATTGGTTGCAGTCAGACACACCCCTACGCTGAGTGACAGCTGCAACCAATCACAGCCGCCGGTGGGCGGGTCTAGATCGTGCAGTAAATTAAATAAATAAATAATTAAAAAAAATATAAAGACGTGCGGTCCCCCCAATTTTGATACCAACCAAGATAAAGGCACATGGCTGAAGGCTGGTATTCTCAGGATGGGGAGCGCCACGTTATGGGAAGCCCACCACCCTAACAATATCAGCCAGCAGCCGCCCGGAATTGCCGCATCCATTAGATGCGACAGTCCCGGGACTCTACCCGGCTCATCCCGAATTGCCCTGGTGCGGTGGCAATCGGGGTAATAAGGAGTTCAATGGCAGCTTATAGCTGCCACTAAGTCCTAGGTTAATCATGGCAGGCGTCTCCCCGAGATACCTTCTATGATTAACCTGTAAGTGAAAGTAAATAAACACATACACCCGAAAAATCCTTTATTTGGAATAAAAGACAAAAAAACCCTCATTTACCACTTTATTAACCCCCAAACACCTATCCAGGTCTGAAGTAATCCACATGACGCTTTCAGCTCTGCTAAATGAAGCTGACAGGGAGCGCCGTAGAACACGACCGCTCTGTGTCAGCTCCACGCAGCAACTGAAGTGAGCCGCGCTGTCACCGGACTTCACTCAGGTAGTGCCGGTGTGTGCAGGGGATGATGGAGGCCGGTGTGTGGGGGGGATGACAGGGGCGGTGTGTGTGGGGGGGGATGACAGGGGCGGTGTGTGTGTGTGGGGATGACGGGGGCGGTGTGTGTGCAGGGATAATGGAGGCCGGTGTGTGTGCGAGGATGATGGGGGCCGGTGTGTGTGGGGGATGACGGGGTCGGTGTGTGCGGGGGATGACGGGGCCGGGTGTGTGCGGGGGATGACAGGGCCGGTGTGTGCGGGGATGATGGGGGCCGGTGTGTGTGGGGAGGGGGGGGGGCGGGAGTTCCTGAAGTAATGACGAGCTCCATATTTTTTTTTTCCTAACCGCATGTACAGTGGGGCGGGCCAGGCTGTCAGCCAATCACACACACACACACAGCAAAGTGCATTTTTTGCACACAAGCAAGGGCATGTGTCATTGGCTTTGTATGTCACATGTCCTTGCCCTATAAGGACTTCTGAGTAGTTTCACTTTTGTACACTGTGGAAGTTTACTCTGTGTATACGTACTTCATACCAGAACTGGCTCATCTGGATCGATCTGTGCACCTCCTGATTTGTCCTGTGGCTTCTACGCTGAAAAGATGAACCTTTTTTTTGTGTTTTCTATGTGTTTGTATGTGTTTGTGTTTGCCTGCCATTGTTTTCAATGGGGGGAGGGGGGGGGTGTTGAACGTTCGTCGAATACACACCCACCGTTCGACGAACCGAACCTAACTCGAACACTGGGCTCATCTCTAATAGTGACCCCAAAGTGTGAACAAAAAATTAAAAAGAGAATTATTAAGGTGTAATTACAAACGTGCAATTCGACATACACATTTGTATGCAAATAAATATAATCATCTGAAAAACCCATAAGCAAATGCAATTATAATAATTATATCGGGCACAATAAAGATGATAGGTGAAAAGTGGTTAACGACCATGTGGCAGTGTCTCACGGTGAAGTGGGAAGCAAAACCTAAAGTGAATATTATAATAACTATAATGACTAAAACGAGGAATGTTTTCCTTTGTGAAAAGCTACCAGAGTGTATATCTGTTAACAAAAAAACAAAACACACACATCATGTGGAACGCCTCACAGATAGGTGGCTCATCAGCATACTCAGAAGCGGGAGAGGATTCCGCTTTCAACTCTGGGGCCGGCTCCTTCTCCATGGCTTCATCCCATGGACCACTGTTGTCCCGATTTGTCCGTTTCTCTGGCAGCACGTCACCGCCTGCCAGCACACCAGCTTCAGCTTCAGAGCCTTTGGGTTTCTTAATCTACTTACCCAAGACAATCTTTATATCTTCCATCTTGGTTTTACTAAGCAGGTCATGCAGACTCTCAGTCCTGGATGAGACCTCTAGTCCAGACTTCACCTCCTCAGAGGCTCGCTTCACTTCAGCACCAGCTGTTTCTTGGGTCTTCACTGCATTACCATCAACTTCCTCTGGGGTCTCTGCAGTGTCACCTTCAGCCTTTTCTTCCTTTCCTGCCAGGATGTCCCACCCTTCAGTGTGGTACTCTGTTTGTTGTAAAGCTTTGGCGCTATTTTCACTGTCCATCATTCCAGCTCGGGATGGACCACTAGTCTGCTCATCATAATCTTTGTGGTTTTTCTCTCCATCACCACTCTCTAGGATGTCATCTCCAATAGTGCTTTCCAGGATTTCATATCCTATAGTGCTCACACTCGACAGACCATCAGTTTCACACTTGGAAATCATAGGGAACACCACCATTACTTCCTTGGTTGGCTCCTTTTCTGCAATTTCAGCCCACTGATTTCTGTTGTTACAATGTGTCAGCTCAGATTCCTCTTTCTCTTGCAGGACCCTGCTGTCTGATTCTACATTAGCAGTTGACTCTAGCAACGAGCCTTCCTCAACAAAGAACTCAACCTTCTCACTTATCTGTCCCTTACTGTACTCGTTCATCACCTTTCTTGAGTCAGTGTCTTTACTGGAGTCATAGTCACTCCCCCTGGTGTTCTGGAGTAACATGTCCCTGCTTAACCAGGTGTCAGTCCCCTTTTCTGGAGCTACTATAATTATAGTGGCCACACTGTCTCTTCCCTTTGGAGATGACACTTCACTAAGTTGGGGAGGCCCTCTATTTCCCTTAGTCACCCCTAACTCTGGACAGTCCTTTTTAGGAGGTACCATTTCCTCATTACCCCTCAATATACCACAGGGAATCTGTGTAACCTCATAAGGAAGAGAGGCTTCCTTAGGCGGACGCCGAATCATTCCTGAACAATCGGTCTCGGCCTCTGTCTTCCATACGTTCCTAAATAATTTGAAGCCCCAACCTATAATAATTGGATGGAGCAAATCCTCAACCACACCCACATCAAGGCGCTCCAGTTGCTTGGCCGTCTGAATTATCACTCTGGCCAGGGGATATTCTTTAGTGGTCCCATGCACACAGCTACCTTGTATTTTCCTACCGACCATAAAATGAAGATTGGGTATGAGTCTCACTAAGGTCAACCGGCTCCCCGGGTCTAACAGGCTAGACACTATTGTCTCATTCAATTCCACGTAGCACTCCTGTGGCCACATACCAGATGGATAGCCTATACCGCAGGTAGGACATATGTAAGGCGAACCCCATTGCCCCTTGCTATACTCCACCTGTTCAAATTTGGAATGCTTCCCCTTGTGGGCAACTATTCCTCTAAGGGCCACCACCCCCTTTTGGGCAACCACTCCTTTATAGGACTCCACCCCTTTCGGGCAACCATCCCTTTATGGGACTCCCTTACAGTATTTTTACACCCCAGTTCACACAGTTCCCAGTTATCTCCCTGGGCACCCTGTGTCCATACTGGCCCCAGAAGGGAGTTCATCAACTGGTCCATTGCTGCCACATCGCTGCGCACAGTTAGCTCCTGCGGTCCACTCACAAGAAACCGGTACAGCACCTCCATAGCGTCCATTTGAGTTCCCTCCATGCTGAAACAAGAAGCCAAACAGGAGGGGCACTCCAATGGGTAATACCCGGTGGTCTAAGTGGGGGGGTTAGAGTACCACTAACCTTTCCAGGTTGTACCGCCCGTAAAACCAGGATCTCCAGTCTGTGGTGTATCACTGCTCACCAAGCCAGGCCCAGCAATTCCTAGCTGGCCTGGAACCTCCGGTCGCTGGTCTCCCACTGAGGCAGCACGGAACCCCACAGACCTGACGATCCATCGCCAGCTGCTTGAGTGCGCAGACAAAATTTCCGTGGACCCGCCGATCCACCGCAAACCGCTTGTATCCACAGGAATACGTCCTAGGCTGTTGGCCTTAGCAACCAGGCTATGTTGCCCCTAGCAACCAGGCCGTATGCCCGCATTCTCCACCATAATGTGACAGCCTGCGCCCCGAGTGTATTGGGGACACACGTCTGGCAGCGGGATTGAGGTACACCGGAACACTTTATCACATTAATAGTCCAGGCACTTTATTAACAAACAGGCACTGCACCTCAAAGTAACACACAAAGCCTCTCCTGGCTTAAGGCAAAAACATAGCACATCCACATACCGTGGGCTTCCAGTCCAATACAGTCTCTATTGGAGGTGTGGCGCCTGTACACACTGGCTCCTGCCAGCAAACACCAATTGCTGTGGTTCATTCCCAGTACCCAGAGACACTCTGCAGACCCCTATCTGTCTCTCCTCCAGGAGAGGTTCAGCCCTGCAGCCACAGCCCTAGCCTGGCTGCACTCACCTTCCAGTCTCCACTCAGACTGACAGTCTAGAGCCAGTCTCCCCTAGACTGCCCTAGACACTCTGCTCCAGGTTCAGAAACACAGGATTGATTTAACCCTTGGAGCCACACCCACAGGTGGTAAGGAGTGTTTAATCAGCCTCACACACCCTTCCATGACTCTGCATGTAATACAATCCTGTGGAACCACAGGTCCCAGACAATATTCACATTGCAGAGCACCAACGCTTCTGCAAAACATACCGGCCATTTATAATGCAGCCGGTTGATGCCTCACAATATATATATATATATATATATATATATATATATATATATATATATATATATATATATATACAGTGCCTACAAGTAGTATTCAACCCCCTGCAGATTTAGCAGGTTTGATAAGATGCAAATAAGTTAGAGCCTGCAAACTTCAAACAAGAGCAGGATTTAGTAACAGATGCATAAATCTTACAAACCAACAAGTTATGTTGCTCAGTTAAATTTTAATAAATTTTCAACATAAAAGTGTGGGTCAATTATTATTCAACCCCTAGGTTTAATATTTTGTGGAATAACCCTTGTTTGCATTTACAGCTAATAATCGTCTTTTATAAGACCTGATCAGGCCGGCACAGGTCTCTGGAGTTATCTTGGCCCACTCCTCCATGCAGATCTTCTCCAAGTTATCTAGGTTCTTTGGGTGTCTCATGTGGACTTTAATCTTGAGCTCCTTCCACAAGTTTTCAATTGGGTTAAGGTCAGGAGACTGACTAGGCCACTGCAACACCTTGATTTTTTCCCTCTTGAACCAGGCCTTGGTTTTCTTGGCTGTGTGCTTTGGGTCGTTGTCTTGTTGGAAGATGAAATGACGACCCATCTTAAGATCCTTGATGGAGGAGCGGAGGTTCTTGGCCAAAATCTCGAGGTAGGCCGTGCTATCCATCTTCTCATGGATGCGGACCAGATGGCCAGGCCCCTTGGCTGAGAAACAGCCCCACAGCATGATGCTGCCACCACCATGCTTGACTGTAGGGATGGTATTCTTGGGGTCGTATGCAGTGCCATCCAGTCTCCAAACGTCACGTGTGTGGTTGGCACCAAAGATCTCGATCTTGGTCTCATCAGACCAGAGAACCTTGAACCAGTCTGTCTCAGAGTCCTCCAAGTGATCATGAGCAAACTGTAGACGAGCCTTGACATGTCGCTTTGAAAGTAAAGGTACCTTACGGGCTCGTCTGGAACGGAGACCATTGCGGTGGAGTACGTTACTTATGGTATTGACTGAAACCAATGTCCCCACTGCCATGAGATCTTCCCGGAGCTCCTTCCTTGTTGTCCTTGGGTTAGCCTTGACTCTTTGGACAAGCCTGGTCTCGGCACGGGTGAAAAGTTTCAAAGGCTGTCCAGGCCGTGGAAGGCTAACAGTAGTTCCATAAGCCTTCCACTTCCGGATGACGCTCCCAACAGTGGAGACAGGTAGGCCCAACTCCTTGGAAAGGGTTTTGTACCCCTTGCCAGCCTTGTGACCCTCCACGATCTTGTCTCTGATGGCCTTGGAATGCTCCTTTGTCTTTCCCATGTTGACCAAGTATGAGTGCTGTTCACAAGTTTGGGGAGGGTCTTAATTAGTCAGAAAAGGCTGGAAAAAGAGATAATTAATCCAAACATGTGAAGCTCATTGTTCTTTGTGCCTGAAATACTTCTTAATACTTTAGGGGAACCTTACAGAATTCTGGTGGTTTGAGGGGTTGAATAATAAATGACCCTCTGAATAAACTTTTCACAATTTAAAAAAAAATAAAAATAAGAAATAACATTCTTTTTTGCTGCAGTGCATTTCACACTTCCAGGCTGATCTACAGTCCAAATGTCACAATGCCAAGTTAATTCCGAATGTGTAAACCTGCTAAATCTGCAGGGGGTTGAATACTACTTGTAGGCACTGTATATATATATATATATATATATATATATATATATATATACAGTCATATGAAAAAGTTTGGGCACCCCTATTAATGTTAACCTTTTTTCTTTATAACAATTTGGGTTTTTGCAACAGCTATTTCAGTTTCATATATCTAATAACTGATGGACTGAGTAATATTTCTGGATTGAAATGAGGTTTATTGTACTAACAGAAAATGTGCAATCCACATTTAAACAAAATTTGACCCGTGCAAAAGTATGGGCACCTCAACATAAAAGTGACATTAATATTTTGTAGATCCTCCTTTTGCAAAAATAACAGCCTCTAGTCGCTTCCTGTAGCTTTTAATGAGTTCCTGGATCCTGGATGAAGGTATATTTGACCATTCCTGTTTACAAAACAATTCCAGTTCAGTTAAGTTTGATGGTCGCCGAGCATGGCCCCTATAGATCGCACAAGTCCCCCTGTGTTAGATATCGCCCCCATAGTGCTGCCCATGGCCCCTATAGATCGCACAAGTCCCCCTGTGTTAGATATCACCCCCATAGTGCTGCCCATGGCCCCTATAGATCGCACAAGTCCCCCTGTGTTAGATATCGCCCCATAGTGCTGCCCATGGCCCCTATATAGATCGCACAAGTTCCCCTGTGTTAGATATCGCCCCCATAGTGCTGCCCATGGCCCCTATATAGATTGCACAAGTCCCCCTGTGTTTGAAATCGCCCCCATAGTGCTGCCCATGGCCCCTATAGATCGCACAAGTCCCCCTGTGTTAGATATCGCCCCCATAGGGCTGCCCATGGCCCCTATATAGATCGCACAAGTCCCCCTGTGTTAGATACCGCCCCCATGGTGCTGCCCGTGGCCCCTATATAGATCGCACAAGTCCCCCTGTGTTAGATATCGCCCCCATGGTGCTGCCCATGGCCCCTATATAGATTGCACAAGTCCCCCTGTGTTAGATATCGCCCCCCATAGTGCTGCCCATGGCCCCTATAGATCGCACAAGTCCCCCTGTGTTAGATATCGCCCCCATAGTGCTGCCCATGGCTCCTATAGATCGCACAAGTCCCCCTGTGTTAGATATCACCCACAGGCTGCTGCCCATAGTAAAATAAAACCCTCTTTCCTTATCTCCTCCAGCGCTGAGCTCCCAACTGTCTCCCTCCGTGCTTCTCTTCCTTACTTCCTGGTTCTCAGTGCGGTCATGTGATCGGCACAGCAGGCTGAGATCTCTGCCTGCCTGATCACAGTGGAAGCAGGGACACGGGGAGACACGCTGCAGGGGGTAAGTAAAGCTTTTTTATTTTAGAATGAGCAGCAGCCTGGGGGCCAAATCTAACACAGGGCCGGCATGTGCCATCACAGGGGGGCACAGGCTCATATAATATGCACCGCTGCCCCAGCCCATCACTGCGTGCGATTTCAGCACCATTGGAGATGGACAGCGGCTGTGCATATTATATCAGCGGGTGCAGGAGATCAAAGGCTGCAGCCCGCAGCGTTCCCCTGCGCTCCAGAGCTGCTGCCCCCACCTCCCCTGGACCCTGCAGTGTACATATATATACCCCCCCCCGTATATTCGGCTTATAAGACGCACCCCCTACTTCCCCCCAAAATTTGGGGAAACAAAAGTGTGTCTTATAAAGCGAAAAATACGGTATATATATATATATATATTCAAATTTGTAAATTAACAAAAAAAAGAGGATGGACCAATGCAAAAGTTTGGCATCGTTAGTGCCTGGTAGTACCCACTTTGGCAAGTATCACAGCTTGTAAACACTTTCTGCAGCCAGCCAAGTCTTTCAATTTTTGTTTGAGGGATTTTCCATTGTTCCTGGTAAAAGTCTTCCATTTCTATTAGATTCCTGGCTCATCTTGCATGCACTGCTCTTTTGAGGTCCAGCCGCAGATTTTTAATTATGTTCAGATCAGTGGACTGTGAGGGCCATTGTACAACCTTCAGCTTGCGCTTTTGAGGTCGTCTAGTGTGGATTGTGACATGTGTTTGGGATCATTAATCATTTCTACTATCCTCGTTTCAACTTCAGCTTTTTTTAAAGATGGTGTTATGTTTGCATCAAGAATTTGTTGAAATTTCAGTGAATACATTCTTCCCTCCACCCATGAAATGTTCTCCTTGCCATTGGCTGCAACACAACCCCAAAGCATTATTGACCCACCCCCTGCCCCCCGCTTGATGGTTGGCGAGATGTTCTTTTCCTGAAATTCTGTTCCTTTTTCTCCACACATATCTTTGATCATTGTGGCCAAAGATTTCCATTTTAACCACATCGGTCCTCAGGACTTGTTTCCAAAATACATCAGTCTTGTTTAGATATTCTTTTGCATATTTAAACTGTATTGTATGCAGAGGACGTAGGACTCTTCCATGAAGGTAATATTTGTGCAGGTGTCTCGTAGCAATTTACCACAACTCCAGAGTCTGCTAAATCTTCCTGAAGGTCTTTTACAGTCACATTTGGGTTCTAATTTGCCTCTCTGGTAATGCTATGAACAGCTCTCACCGAAATTGTGCTTGGTCTTCCAGACCTTATCTTAACCCCCACTGTTCCTGTTAACTGTAATTTCTTAATTACATTTGAACTGAGGAAAGGGCAACTTGAAAACGCTTTGCTATCTTCTTATAGCCTTCACCTGCTTTGTCTGCATCCACCATTTTAATCTTCAGAGTGCTAGGCAGTTGCTTAGAAGAATCCATGGCTGCTGTTTTTTTGGCACAAGGTTAGAGGAGGCTGGGTATTTATAAAGCTATAAAATTTGCATCATCTGGCCTTTCCTAAGGATGATAGTGAGCAAGTCATAACTTTAACAGGCTAATTAAGGTCTGAAACCTTGATCAAAGTGATCTGAACACACAAATATCCAAGGGTGTCCAAACTTTTGCATCGGCCCATTTTCCTTTTTGTAATGTTTGAAATGTAAAAGATGATTTATTTTTTTTTGCCTACAATACAAAGGAAATGTGTCATATTTAACTTTATGCCTTTTAGAGACCATTTCTTTTTCAAGTTGCTTAACTGATCACAATAACAGTAATCTTGACCAGGGGTGCCCAAACTTTTACATACCACTGAAAGTGTTTTTGAAATTTAATCTGGGCAAACATGGTGAATGAGATAAGGCCCCTTTACACACTGCAACATCGCTAGCGATATCGCTGTAACATCACCGGTTTTGTGACGGAATAGCGACCTCCCCAGCAACATTGCAGTGTGTGACACGCATCAGCGACCTGGCCCCCGCTGTGAGGAAGCTGATCGCTACACATCTCTCAGGAATATTTTTTGGTCCATTGTTTCCCGCTGCGCAGCAATCATCATTGTGTTTGATATCCTTACAACAACTTTGTTAGCGACTTCCCTTTCAAGTAGCTGCTTTGACACGTCCCCAACGACCAGCGAGGTCGTTCTGTAGGTCCGTATCGCTGCTGCGTCGTTGGCCAAGTCTGCCTGTTTGACAGCTCACCAGAGACTTTCCAGCGATCCCTGCCAGGTCGGGATCTCTGGTCGGATCGCTAGAAAGTCTCAGTGTGTAAAGGGGCCTTTAGGCTATGTGCGCACTTACCGGATTTTGCCGCGGATTTTCCGCGGATTTGCTGCATGTTTCGCTGCAGAAAATGTTCATAACATCTCTGCAGTGAATCACCAGCAAATCCTATGGAGAAAAAAAATCCTGTGCGCACTGGGCGGAATTTGACAGCTGCATGTTTTGCTGCGGGAATCCCGCAGCAAAAACAAGTGCATGTCACTTCTTTTCCGCACATCGCTGCGGGATTTCACTCCATTGACTCAATGTTAATCATGAAATCCCGCAGGGAATAACCCAGGCAGCAAATTCTGTGTGGTTCACTGCATTTTCCTGCGTTATTCCCTGCGGTATTTCGCGGTTTACCTCCGGTAATGTACATCGCCTGTCTGCGGTTTTGCAGGGAAGTGATGTCATTACAGGAAGAGGAAGCCGTGCAGAGTAAACACAAACACATCACAGACATAGAACACATCACAGACATAGAACACACATCACAGACACAGAACACATAGACACAGACACATAGAACACACATAGAAAGAAAACGGAAATATAGAAAAAAAAGAACGTGGGCTCCGCTGCATATTCACCTTCCAGCCGAGGTAAGCACACAGCGGCGGCCCGGTATTCTCAGTCTGGGGAGGGAGAGGGGCAGGAGTAATGTCCTCCGCCTCACTCCCCCTCCGGCAGCCGAGAATATCAGCCGCAGCTGCCCCGGGACTGTCGCATGCAATATGCGGCACTACCGGAGTGTGCTCGGCTCTTCTTGCCACCGTGTAGCAGTGGTGGCAAGGTAATACAAGGGGTTAATGGTGATGGGGGACCACCGCCATTAACCCCAGGCTTGATCATGGCAGCGTCTATGTGACAGCTGACATGATCAACCCGTAAGTAAAGTGAAAAAAACACAGACACCGAAAAATCCTTTATTTTAAATAAAACCAACAAGCCTCGTTCACCATTTTATTAACCCCCCCCCCAAACAAAGCTCCGGCGTAATCCACCGCTCCGACGTCCTGCGCTGCTTCCATCCAGCCGCGACTGTCACAGACACAGCGCTGAATGAAAGCAGCAGACAGCAGAGGTAATTACCGGTCATTTCCCACGGCCGGTAATGTGAACTCACTGCCGACCGTGGGAAATGCAGCGATCTGTCCTCTATCTATCCCTCTATCTATCTGTCTGTCTATCTATCTATCCCTCTATCTATTCTTCTGTCTATCTACTATCAGAATTAAATGTATTTTTTTTTTTCTTCAATGTGCTTTATTGCATTGAATGCAATAAAGCACATCCCAACCCGCACGCGGCAATACCGCGAACAATACCGCGGTAAATCCGCAGCAAACCGCGGCAAACCGCATGCGGTTTTCGGGTGCGGTTTCCCGCGGTTTTTTACCGCGGGTGCGGTAATCTTTGGGAGCATGCGGAATTTACGCAAGGAAATTTCATTTCCCAGTGCGCACAGAGCCTTAGAGTGGTCCAAGTAGTGGACAACCCTTTCAATAAGCCAAGTTTTAATTAGTCAATGACTAATGCTGCTTCTACACTGAAAGATTATCGTGAATGAGCTTTTTTAAGCACACCTGCTCATGACTTTAAGGTTAAACATGCTGTTGATCACCCAATGGACAAGCCAATGATGGTTTGTTTACTGGGTGAATTGATCTTTTCTGCATCGTTTTCAGCGGTGCATTTTCATGTGGAAACAGGACTCGCCCTACTGAGAATAAAGGCAGCCTAAGTACACTAAGCGATCTACTACATATAGTTCATAGCACATCGTTAACCGCAGTCTACCTGTGTAAACAGACTATTAAAGAATGTCTGATCAGTAAATGTTTACCAGGCGGTTGTTTAGTGTCACCGGTTAGTTAGGGCTGGTTCACACTAAGGGACAGCGACAACGAGGTCGCTGTTACGTCACCATTTTCTGTGACGTAACAGCGACCTTGTAAGTTGCTGTTATGATCGCTGCTTAGCTGTCAAACACAGCAGCCGAAGCAGCGATCATAACCGCGAGAGCAGGGAGCCGCGCACACTGCTTAGCGCTGGCTCCTTGCTCTCCTAGCTACAGTACACATTGGGTTAATTAACCCGATGTGTACTGCAGCTACATGTGCAGAGAGCAGGGAGCCGCGCACACTGCTTAGCGCTGGCTCCTTGCTCTCCTAGCTACAGTACACATCGGGTTAATTAACCCGATGTGTACTGCAGCTACATGTGCAGAGAGCAGGGAGCCGCGCACACTGCTTAGCGCTGGCTCCTTGCTCTCCTAGCTACAGTACACATCGGGTTAATTATCCCAATGTGTACTGCAGCTACATGTGCAGAGAGCCGGAGCCGGCAGCACAGGCAGCGTGAGAGCTGCGGAGGCTGGTAACTAAGGTAAATATCGGGTAACCACCTTGGTTACCCGATGTTTACCCTGGTTACAGCTTACCACAGCTGCCAGATGCCGGCTCCTGCTCCCTGCTCGCTTCATTTAGTCGCTCTCTTGCTGTCACACACAGCGATCTGTGTGTCACAGCGGGAGAGCGGCTTTGAAGAAAACGAACCAGGGCTGTGTGTAACGAGCAGCGATCTCGCAGCAGGGGCCAGATCGCTGCTCAGTGTCACACACAGCGAGATCGCTAATGAGGTCACTGTTGCGTCACCAAAACCGTGCCGTAGCAGCGATTTCGGTAGCGATCTTGCTGTGTGTGAATCACCCCTTAATGTAAACTGTTATCAGCATTTTACGGTTGTGCAATAGTTTCAAGTAAAAACGTCTCCATTTCTTATCACGCTGGCAGCAATCCTAGGGTACCTTCACACTTTAGCGATGCAGCAGCGATCCGACCAGCGATCTGACCTGGTCAGGATCGCTGCTGCACCGCTACATGGTCACTGGTGAGCTGTCAAACAGGCAGATCTCACCAGCGACCAGTGACCAGCCCCCAGCCAGCAGCGACGTGCAAGCGACGCTGCGCTTGCACGGAGCCGGCGTCTGAAAGCTGCGGACACTGGTAACTAAGGTAAACATCGGGTATGGTAACCCGATGTTTACCTTAGTTACCAGTGCACACCGCTTAGCTTAGCGTGTGCAGGGAGCAGGAGCCGGCACTGGCAGCGTGAGAGCTGCGGAGGCTGGTAACGAAGGTAAATATCGGGTAACCACCTTGGTTACCCGATATTTATCTTGGCTACAGCTTACCGCAGGCTGTCAGACGCCGGCTCCTGCTCCCTTCACATTCAGGATTGTTGCTCTCTCGCTGTCACACACAGCGATGTGTGCTTATCAGCGGGAGAGCAACAATAAAAAAACGAACCAGGGCTGTGTGTAACGAGCAGCGATCTCACAGCAGGGGCCAGATCGCTGCTCAGTGTCACACACAGCGAGATCGCTAATGAGGTCACAAAAAACGTGACTCAGCAGCGATCTCAGTAGCGATCTCGCTGTGTGTGAAGTACCCCCTACTCTCCCATCTCTAATCACACAAGCAATTTCTGTAGTATTGGCATCCCAGCAAGACTAAATGATTTACGATGTAAGCTTATGTTCACATGTCCTGTAGTCATCCGTTAGAACAGATCCGTTAGAAAACTGATTCCTGCCGAATCCCTTTTTTTAACATGGGAGTCTATGGACAACGAATATGTAAACGGATTGCTATTTAGTCATCCGTTGTACTTGCATTTGTAATAGATCCATTGTTTTCTTAACGGATCCATTACAGAAAGGACGATAAATAGCAATCTGTTAACAAATCTGTTGTTTATAGACTCTACATATTAAAAACGGATGTGGCCGACATCCGTTATTTAACAATGGACAAAAAAGTTGTGTTTACACGGATCTCTACCTAATCAGTTAAAATGGGTGATCATTGGAATGTGAACCCTGCTTAACACTATTGCGGTTTAGGAAGACTCAAGAATATGTACAAATGTTAACTAAATTGCTTTTACATCTGATTATAGAATACATTTCAATTAGAATGATATTAAAGTATCTCAATCTGCTGCACATCACTTCTTTATTTTACTCCTCTTTTAGGCTATGTGCGTACTTTGCATTTTTTCATGCGTTTCCGCAGCGTTTTGAACTGCAGCGTTTTAATGCCAAAATGCATGCGTTTTGACATTCAAGCAAAGTCTATGGGAAATTAGGGCTTTATTGTGCGCACAATGCTGTTAAAAACGCAGCGTTTCAGTTGCAGAAAATTTGGCAAAAACTCAGCGTTTAAAGAAGCAGCATGTCAATTGTTTTTGCCATTTTGGCAGCGTTTTGCTAACAGAGTCAGTGAGAACTTTCACAACGCATCCTAAATCAAAATCCCAGCGTTTAACATGCTTTTTTGACAAAATAAACGCATGTGTTTTTGACTTTATAATAAGTGCATGATATGTCCCTTTACACACACACATAGTCCGACAATTAAATTATTGAAAATCCATAATTTAACGTTATTTTAGGCATAAATATTATAAGACAGTTATAATTTAAATACAATTAGTTATTTTGAGTATGATTTTAATCATGATATTTTATCATTTTTTCCCGGTTTTTTTCAGTGTTTGAATGTTTAAACTTTATTTAGTAGTGTATTTGTATTCAAAACGCATCTGACTTTAAGCAATGAAAAAGCATGTAAAAATGCGGCTAAAACGCGGTAAAAACGCAAGCGTATATTCAGCATTTTTGTGGTCAAAACCAAATTTGACAAAGACAATTTCTGCCAGAGCATGCGTTTAGAACTGCAACTAACTCAACACAAAGTGCGCACATAGCCTTATATACACTTTATTTTCTGTACTAGCTGACATACATCTCTCACGGGAAGGTAGATTATCTACCACAGAAATGTTAGAAGCTCGGTGAGAATTAAAAACTGGACCAAATTAAAAAGATTAAATCCTTGTTTCGTATAGTCATGAAAAGATTGAGACTAAACTAGTTTTATACCATTGCAGCCACATACGACCACAGAGATCTGCAGAGCCTCTATTCTCACACAAAGTCTGTGAAATACATTTTTCAAACACTTATAAATAAAAATTTTAATGACGTTTGTGAACACAGAATAACTAAGATTCTGTTCTCATCACTGATATAAAGGTGCAAGGTACATTGCACTTCTTGTTGTTTATTAAAAGACATGATGATAATACATCATCAAACTACATCCTCATTTGACTCAATTTGGTTTTAAAGAGCAACCCAATGGGCTAGTTGAAAGGTTCCCCCTTTAAGAGTTCCCAAATCTGTTAAGGCCCCGTCACACTAAGCAACATCGCTAGCAACATCGCTGCTAAGGAACGACTTTTGTGACGTAGCAGCGATGTTGCTAGCGATGTCGCTGTGTGTGACATCCAGCAACAACCTGGCCCCTGCTGTGAGGTCGCTGGTTGTTGCTGAATGTCCTGGACCATTTTTTAGTTGTTGCTGTCCCGCTGTGATGCACACATCGCTGTGTGTGACAGCAAGAGAGCAACAACTGAATGTGCAGGAAGCAGGGAGCCGGCTTCTGCGGACGCTGGTAACCACGGTAAACATCGGGTAACCAAGAAGCCCTTACCTTGGTTACCCGATATTTACCTTCATTACCAGCGTCTGCCGCTCTCAGCTGTCAGTGCCGGCTCCCTGCTCTCTGCACACGTAGCCAGAGTACACATCGGGTAATTAACCCGATGTGTACTGTGGCTAGGAGTGCAGGGAACAGGGAGCCGGCACTGGCAGTTGTTTAGTGTGACTGGGCCTGGTAAGTTGTTTAGTGTGACTGGGCCTAAAGGCCCTGTCACACTAAGCAACATCGCTAGCAACATCGCTGCTAACGAACAACTTTTGTGACGTAGCAGCGATGTTGCTAGTGATGTCGCTGTGTGTGACATCCAGCAACAACCTGGCCCCTGCTGTGAGGTCGTTGGTTGTTGCTGAATGTCCTGGGCCATTTTTTGGTTGTTGCTGTCCCGCTGTGAAGCACAGATCGCTGTGTGTGACAGCGAGACAGCAACAACTAAATGTGCAGGCAGCAGGAGCCGGCTTCTGCGGAGGCTGGTAACCACAGTAAACATCGGGTAACCAAGAAGCCCTGTCCTTGGTTACCCGATATTTACCTTCGTTACCAGCCTCCGCCGCTCTCACTGTCAGTGCCGGCTCCTGCTCTGTGCACATGTAGGTGCAGGACACATCGGGTTAATTAACCCGATGTGTGCTGTAGCTAGGAGAGCAGGGAGCCAGCGCTAAGCGGTGTGCGCTGCTCCCTGCTCTGTGCACATGTAGCTGCAGCACACATCGGGTAATTAACCCGATGTGTACTGTAACTAGGAGAGCAGGGAGCCAGCGCTAAGCGGTTTGCGCTGCTCCCTGCTCTCTGCAAGTGTAGCTGCGTGCGCTGGTAACCAAGGTAAATATCGGGTTGGTTACCCGATATTTACCTTAGTTACCAAGCGCAGCATCTTCCACGCGGCGCTGGGGGCTGGTCACTGGTTGCTGGTGAGCTCACCAGCAACTCGTGTAGCGACGCTCCAGCGATCCCTGCCAGGTCAGGTTGCTGGTGGGATCGCTGGAGCGTCGCAGTGTGACATCTCACCAGCAACCTCCTAGCAACTTACCAGCGATCCCTATCGTTGTTGGGATCGCTGGTAAGTTGTTTAGTGTGACTGGACCTTAACCCTAGTCAACTTACACCATTGTAGTAAATGTTTGCTAACCCACTTACTAATCTCTAATCATCTTCTGCTGTGTGGCCAGTAGGAAATGTAACAGGCATTTACACCACAAGATAACCATGAAAGAGATCTGTTAAAAACCTTTGTTTCACTTATCTCTCAGTGTAAACATGCTGTCATATAGTGTCGCCAGACGGTCTGTGTAAACGGACCCTTAAGGCCGCTTTACACACTTAAGCTGGTGTCACACATAACGACAACGACAAAGACGTCGCTGCAACGTCACCATATTCTGTGACGTTGCAGCGACCTCAACAGCGACGTCGCTGTGTGTGACACATAACAACGATCAGACCCCTGCTGCGAAATCGTTGCTCGCTCCTGAATGCTCCAGGTCATTTTTTGATCGCTGCTATCCCGCTGCGCCATGCTGATAAGCTGATAATCCTTGTGTTTGACACCGCAGCAGCGACGCTATGCTACGTCTGAAACCACACAACGACCGTCGACGTCGCTATGATCGCTGCTCCGTCGCTGCTTTTTATAACATGTTTGACAGCTTACTAACGATCATCTATGGTCGCTGCTACGTCACAGAATATGGTGACGTTGCAGCGACGTCGTTGTCGTTATGTGTGACACCAGCTTTAGACTTTCTAGCGATCCCACCAGCGATCTCAACCTGGCCGGGATCGCTACAAAGTCTCTGGTGAGTCGCTGGTGAGCTGTCAAACAGGCATACCTGGAAAACGACGCAACAGCGATACGGACCTGCAGAACGACCAAGCTAGTCATTGGGGACGTTGTAAAGCAGCTTTTTGAAAGGGAAGTCACTAACGAAGTCACTGTAAAGGCCCCTTTACACACTGAGACTTTCTAGCAATCATGCTGCACAGCGGGAAACAAAGGACCAAAGAATGGTCCTGAGAGATGTGTAGTGATCAGCAACCTCACAGCAGGGGCCAGGTCGCTGATGTGTTTCACACACTACAATGTCGCTGGGGAGGTCGCTATTGCGTCACTACACCGGTGACGTTACAGCGATGTCGTTTACAATGTTGCAGTGTGTAAAGGGTCCTTCAGGACATTCAAAACCCTGATCTCATAATCAACTAGATTGAATCCTACTATGACTATTTCCCACAAGCCTGCTTGGACAACCACTTCTGATTCCATGTTTTCCGCATGTAAAATAAAAAACCTATACTCACCTCCCATGCCGGGACCGTTGTGACGTCACGCGAGCCCCACATACAATCAGCTTCAGCTTTTCTCTGTTCGCCTTCGAATAACAACAGGAAGTGAGTGGCAGTCGCAGTGCTCACTTCCTGTTGATTAGTTTTGTCCTAAGGTGGGGAGACAGAAGTTAACGGTGATTGGCAGCGCGGCTCGAGTGACGTCACAACGTTACATGATCCTTATGAATGTGAGCCGTGGCATTGTTGGAACGGCGCCAGTACAGGAGGAAAGTATAGATTTTTTTTTTATATTACCTGAGGGAAACATGGAATCAGAAGGGATTGTCCTAGTAGTGGACAACCCCTTTAAGACTGGAGTACAAAACATCAGTGTTAAGTAATTGGGTCCATAGTCTCTCCTCTGTTCTTATTGAATGGATTTGTGTGTTAATAATGCCATTAGCAAAAAAAAATTGATGATTTCACAGAAAGAGAATATCCTTTCACCCTCTGTGGATGATAAAGTCCAACTATTTTGGACACGACTAAGAAGGGAAAATATTTAAGTCTGCTTATCTTCTAGCTCTTATTTTCGCTAAATTTATCAGTGTTACTTTATTGGTACATTTGGCCTATCTTTATATGTAATACTGCTCTTTAAAACATTACACTTTTTATGCCACTCTCTACTGGACTGATTTTCTATCATTTGTGTGACATTCTAAAAAACGACTTCATAAATGTCTAAACCCGATAAAAGTGTTGGAGACCCATCCTCTTTTCTCAAGCTCAAAGTACAAATGACTGACTTGGCTCTCATCTGTTATAAATTTAGCTACAAAACTAAAAATAAGTTGATGTCTGGTATATTGTTATGAATATATGTGTATGTAATTTGAGGGGAAGAGGACTTGAACTAGTGCCACCTATTGGAAGTACCTATCCTAAAAGTAATATCAATGCTTTAGGGACCATTACTATTTGAAGCCAAACCAGAATCTCAATTTACAGACACTGTGTTTCAGAGTATTACCCTCATCAGTGCAAAGAATGAGATTTGATTTGGCTATGTGAGACACTTAAGACCGGCATATAAGGGGTAAGGTTTCTTCTTGGGGAGAGTGACATGCCTAGCTTGGCATGCCAGTATGAGGAGACATAAACACCTTGCAATGCAATGGATATTTTTGTGTGACGAACTGCTGTTTATTTTGGCTTGTGCTGTTTCATGAGCACAGAAGTGGCAGCACTGTGTGTGTACTATGTGGCATTGGTTCAGGGACAGTTGTCTGTGATCTCTTGGGAAACATCTGAGTCATTTGGCTCTGAGTAGGTCATATCTAAAAGAAAAAAAAGTCTGGGAAATGTGCATCTGTGCTATGTTCTCCAGAATAGCAATAATCATGGTGTCTCCCAAAAAGTAAGAGTAGTCACATCTGATTTAGGCCTCCTTTAAATGTCAGTAGAGATAAACAGATCAGGGAAAAATTGAATTTGCGTGTCCGTTTGGTTTTTTTTCCACAGGAGATTTGATTCCCTCCGTTCACCTCTCCGGACACTATGACACCTCCACCCATCTGTTTTTTCTGATCCTCTGCTCCTCATGTTGGAATCTTCAGGCCTCTTACATTATGTTGGACTTCTGGGTGTAATGGTGGCCGCAAGGGTCCTGCACAAGCACACAAAAGGTCACCGGTGTGATGACGTCACGATGTGTGCCAAGACCTCCCGTGTGGCTGTACAGAACCCTCAAGAGCGCCATGACACTTGGAGGTCTGGCACAGTGCGAGAGGCCAAAGATTCTATTGCAGGCGGCAAGGAATCAGAAGATCCGGAAAGGACCGGTAGGGATGAGGGGCACAGGATCCATCGATGTGAGCAGTGAGGTGAGTATAATGATTTTTTTTTTAACCTTTTATTGTGGCTGCCATTTTGCTATATATTCGTGTGGAAGCCAATTACAAAAATATCCGTATTTTGGTGAATGTAGAATTCAATTCCACTAAAATCTCTTCACTCATCTCAAGATGTCAGGGATATTTCTCAAACTCAAACAGTCTGAGTTTCTTCAATGTTTGAGATCCCAATTGCATCAGGGTCCCAGTTTTTACCATTTTCATGAGTGATTTTTTCATGTTAAAAAATAAAAACTGCTCCTCCTATACATTACAATGTTAAAAACGGAGGGCAAGTTTGCGCGGTTTGATTGCCCTCACTTGCTGGGAGACATATGAGACCAACTCACATACATCTAGTTAGAGCCCCCCGAGGAAGCCCATGCAAAACATATGTTGGGACTGCGGGCGATCACTAAGGCACTTAGAGCATAGAGAAATGGATAAGCTTCTTGTGGACAATACATGATCCATGTTCTCATGCCCAGCGACTAATATTGTACTTACTGGTATTTTTATTTCTGATTCCAAATCTATCTTTCATTTTGACACTGCATACATAATAATGTATAACTGCATGTCTGGATCTTTCATTGATGAGTGTAATATTAATTACTCTGTACTTATACCCTTCAAAGCTGTTGCCACTCTACTGTATACATTGTGGCTCTTTGTGCCCCATATTCTTGAGTCTTTACCTATGACCGTCATTTTTTACCTACATTATTGTTTTATTATATGAATAAAGAGATGTGTTTTATATTTTTGTATTGCATGTGTTTATGACTCCAATATTTAGTAGGATTCATCCCAAAATTATATAAATAATAAAAAAAAAATGTCAGGCAAAAAACCCAAACTACAGCTTTGTTTGCCAAAAGAATTAAAAAAGTTACAAAGCTCAAAACATATCGCCCCAAAGAATAAAGTCATCTTATCACTTACACGTATGGTAAACCGTGCAAAAATTATATAAGAACTATTCTTGTTACTGCTATTTGATCATTCTGCCCCCCAAAAATCAGAATAAGGCTCAGCTGACATTTATCCTGTGATCTCCACTGAGCACTTACATTGCGGTTTGCGTGTAAATCCTAAAAACCGAGATATAGACAAAACCCTGATAGATCCATTCACTGTAATGAGGCAGACGGAGACACTTTGGACTCTGTCTGGTCTCTGTTTTGGAGGTGTCCTATCATTTTAGACGTCTTTTTAGTGCACAAGTGTGGATGTCCACAGAGCAGTCCATGCCTAAAAAGATGGATACCACCAGAACAGAGGCTAAATAGAGTCCAAAGTGTCTCCAGCTGCTTCCTTAGGGTGAGTGGTTCTATCGGGGGTTTCATCTTAAAGGGAACATGTCATCAGAAATTTAGCTTGAAACCTAAAAGTTTCCCCCTCTGCAGCTCCTGGGCTGCATTCTAACAAGGTTCCTGTACTTTTTGTGGCCCCTTTTAAACCAAATTAAATACTTTATAAACTTGTACCTTTTGCTATGTAAATTTTGTAAATCGTCCATGGGGGCGGGCTCTCTGCTGACCGTTGCTGTTCCTCCGGCACATTGACGCCGCCCCCCACATGTGCGGGATCACGGGCGTCCATGGGCGGTGTCCTGAGATATGAAATTCAGCGTTGGGGGTCGGCTTAAATCTGCTGGAGGAACAGCAACGGTCAGCAGAGAGCCCGCCCCCATGGATGATTTACAAAATTTACATAGCAAAAGGTACAAGTTTATAAAGTATTTAATTTGGTTTAAAAGGGGCCAAAAAAAGTACAGGAACCTTGCTAGAATGCAGCCCAGGAGCTGCAGAGGGGGAAACTTTTAGGTTTAAAGCAAGATTTCTGATGACAGGTTCCCTTTAATCACATTTTTGGGGAATTTACAAGGAAAACCTGATGTAAGTGTTCAGCGTAGAACAAAATAATGTGATCCCAGACTTATGTTCTGTACCCCAAAGTGTTACCAATGTTATCCCGCACAAAACCAGCTCTCACACAGGTCTGTCATTTGTCACTGGATATATAGGTGTTTCCACTGTACTAGTACAACAAAGACTGTGAAAAAGCTATGTCCCCCCCTTCAAATCCAAATTATTTTTACGTCTAAATGTTAGAAAGTTTTGTGAATCATCTGTTGGTTAAAAATGTACACCACTAGATGAATTCCTTAAAGGGTCTAAAATAGGGTTTGCAAAATAGGGTCACTTGTTGGAGGTTTCTGCTGTTTTGGCATGTCAGGGGCTCTGCAAATGCAACCCTCAATCTACACCAAACAAATTTACGCTCCAAAAATCAAAATAGTGCTCTATCCATTCCGAGCCTCGCCATGTGCCCAAACACCAGTTTTTGACCACATATGGGGTATCATCGCATTCAGGAGAAATTGTGTACCAAAGTATAGGGACCGTTTTCTACTATTATCTGTTGTAAAAATTACAAATTTGGGGCCAAATTTTTTTTCATGTACATAAAACAACAGACAAAAAAAATAAATAAATAAAATATTCAGATACAGCATCTTTACAATGAAGAAATACTAGGCCAATGTACATAATGGCCTTATATAATTAAAAAGGAAGGTAAAAGAAGAAAGAAAAAAAAAAGAGGCACCTTCAGTTTTTACACAGTCAAAATATAGTAAATTACAAAATATATCAATTTACAAATTTACAAAAGTAGGTCAAATCCATTCAAGGAAAACATAACACTTATGTCACTATAACACTTATGTCACTGTCTATATTGTATTTGTATTGTTCCCTTTTGTAGATTCTTGTATATTTTTATAAACACTGCCTTCTATTTTGGATTAAATATATAAAATTTAATAGTTTCTTTCCTCATGCTCTATATATATATATGAAACCAAAACCCGAAGGGCCTTATGCTATCTGTAACGGGTGGTCGGACTGACTATGAAACGTCCGGTGGTGGCAGGATAATTATTCTTGCATAGAATTATTGGGGTGCTATCAGTAAGGGTACCGATTTATATATATATTCCATTAGCAGGAATCGGTTATATACACATTTACCCTTGCTGTGAGACCTCCAATATTTGGCATTATTATCAGCAGCCTCATTTACTTATTGTCTGGCAGTTCCGAAATTGACCTGACACTAAGGGGGCGCTAGAGAGTAGTCTTGACAAATCAGTGAACAGCAGGTGGGATTCTGGTATGACTCCCCCCGGCTGTTCCTGACAATTGGGAAAGCATCACTGCTCTTTTACTTACATCTGATGCTAGAGCCACTTCATATTGATAATGGGTAGTACTTTTTTGCGGCGGTACGTGCCGGTACGGTGTACCAGAAAATCTGAAGAGCACTGAGGGCCAGCACCTCTGGCTCTGTCCACATGACTAATTTGTAAACTATACAAATTAGCCATGTGTTGAGTGGAGGCACAAGCAGAGCAGCTACTGGAGCTGCAGGACCTGCGATGATGTCACGTACATGTGACTCGGGTGGGGAGAGCCGTGGAGTTTTGCCCAGCGGGAAAGAAGCTGGAGAAGATGGAGGAGTGCAGGGTATGTGAGAGAGGGGTGCAGAGGGCGGCAGGCTGTGCAGGGGGAAGAAGGATGCAAGTGGGATAAAGTGAAATCAGGGATATGAAGAATTAAGAGACGAGGGTGATGGAGGATGGAAAGATCAGGGGGATCGAGGATGGAAGGAGCAGGGGGATGGTGGATGGAGAGACCAGGGGGATGGAGGATGGAGGGAACAGGGTGATGGAGAATGGAGGGAGCAGGGTTCATTGAGTTTTGTTTCATCAAACTTGTCTTAAGGCCGCTTTACACGCTGCGATATCGGTACCGATATCGCTAGCGTGGGTACCCGCCCCCATCTGTTGTGCGACACGGGCAAATCGCTGCCCGTGCCGCACAATATCGCCCAGACCCATCACACGTACTTACCTGCCCGGCGACGTCGCTGTGACCGGCGAACCGCCTCCTTTCTAAGGGGGCGGTTCGTTCAGCATCACAGCGACGTCACAGCTGCGTCACTGAACTGCTGCCCAATAGAAGCAGAGGGGCGGAGATGAGCGGGACGTAACATCCCGCCCACCTCCTTCCTTCCGCATAGCGGCCGGGAGGCAGGTAAGGAGAGCTTCCTCGTTCCTGCGGTGTCACACGGAGCGATGTGTTCTGCCGCAGGAACGAGGAACAACTTCATTACTGCTGCAGTAACAATATTTGAGAATGGACCCCCATGTCACCGATGAGCGATTTTGCACGTTTTTGCGACGATGCAAAATCGCTCATAGGTGTCACACGCAACGGCATCGCTAATGCGGCCGGATGTGCGTCACAAATTCCGTGACCCCAGCGACTTCGCATTAGCGATGTCGTAGCGTGTAAAGCCCCCTTTAGATGGATAAAATAACACACTATTTCTAGGTTGGTGCGGCTCCGGCACGCAAAAGACCCCGAACAGACGTGGAGACAGAAACAAATCAGATGATAGAGTATAGTGCCTCAACAGGTAAACTGTGCAAAGGATCTCCCGGCTGCCCGACAGCACGGCAGCACCCCCTCCCCACTCCTCAATCTCGGCCGCCGGCTGACACCCCCCCCACTCCTCAATCTCGGCCGCCAGCGCCTGACAGCGCACCCCCCCCATATTTTTTTACAAAAAACCGCTGATAATGGATATTAACTCTCATAATTAAATCTTGTACAGTAGAAACATTCTGAGACCTCCAATTTAAAGAAATACAGTAACTAGCAGACGTAAGAATGTAAGTAACAACCACTATCAACTCGTGGGGCAGAATTTTCAAACTTATATTTAGTAATGCAAGTCGAGGGTTAAGATCTATTTGAAACCCTGTTAAGGAGAATAACTTAGCCACTGAGTCCCAAAAAGATGTTATTTTAGGGCATGACCACCAAATATGCCCAAGGGAACCTCTCTCAGCACAACCCCTCCACCAGCAGAGCATAATTAGGTACTATATATGCCAATCTAGCAATGCACAGGTATCAGCCCATATGCATCTTTTTTTTATTTGCTCCAGAGAAAATAAAGATCTTTAATCTTAGGATTAGTCTTCCGGAGGAATGAATGCAAGGGGGAGGGAGACAAAGCAAGATACCATCTAGTAGAGGGGTGGGCAATTAATTTTCCCATGGGGCCGCATAAGAAAATGGGATGGTTTTAGAGGGCCGGTTCTAGAGCTTATATATATATATATATATATATATATATATATATATATATATATATATATACAGTTAGGTCCAGAAATATTTGGACAGTGACACAAGTTTTGTTATTTTAGCTGTTTACAAAAGCATGTTCAGAAATACAATTATATATATAATATGGGCTGAAAGTGCACACTCCCAGCTGCAATATGAGAGTTTTCACATCTAAATCGGAGAAAGGGTTTAGGAATCATAGCCCTGTAATGCATAGCCTCCTCTTTTTCAAGGGACCAAAAGTAATTGGACAAGGGACTCTAAGGGCTGCAATTATCTCTGAAGGCGTCTCCCTCGTTAACCTGTAATCAATGAAGTAGTTAAAAGGTCTGGGGTTGATTACAGGTGTGTGGTTTTGCATTTGGAAGCTGTTGCTGTGACCAGACAACATGCGGTCTAAGGAACTCTCAATTGAGGTGAAGCAGAACATCCTGAGGCTGAAAAAAAAGAAAAAATCCATCAGAGAGATAGCAGACATGCTTGGAGTAGCAAAATCAACAGTCGGGTACATTCTGAGAAAAAAGGAATTGACTGGTGAGCTTGGGAACTCAAAAAGGCCTGGGCGTCCACGGATGACAACAGTGGTGGATGATCGCCGCATACTTTCTTTGGTGAAGAAGAAACCGTTCACAACATCAACTGAAGTCCAGAACACTCTCAGTGAAGTAGGTGTATCTGTCTCTAAGTCAACAGTAAAGAGAAGACTCCATGAAAGTAAATACAAAGGGTTCACATCTAGATGCAAACCATTCATCAATTCCAAAAATAGACAGGCCAGAGTTAAATTTGCTGAAAAACACCTCATGAAGCCAGCTCAGTTCTGGAAAAGTATTCTATGGACAGATGAGACAAAGATCAACCTGTACCAGAATGATGGGAAGAAAAAAGTTTGGAGAAGAAAGGGAACGGCACATGATCCAAGGCACACCACATCCTCTGTAAAACATGGTGGAGGCAACGTGATGGCATGGGCATGCATGGCTTTCAATGGCACTGGGTCACTTGTGTTTATTGATGACATAACAGCAGACAAGAGTAGCCGGATGAATTCTGAAGTGTACCGGGATATACTTTCAGCCCAGATTCAGCCAAATGCCGCAAAGTTGATCGGATGGCGCTTCATAGTACAGATGAACAATGACCCCAAGCATACAGCCAAAGCTACCCAGGAGTGCAAAAAAGTGGAACATTCTGCAATGGCCAAGTCAATCACCAGATCTTAACCCAATTGAGCATGCATTTCACTTGCTCAAATCCAGACTTAAGATGGAAAGACCCACAAACAAGCAAGACCTGAAGGCTGCGGCTGTAAAGGCCTGGAAAAGCATTAAGAAGGAGGAAACCCAGCGTTTGGTGATGTCCATGGGTTCCAGACTTAAGGCAGTGATTGCCTCCAAAGGATTCGCAACAAAATATTGAAAATAAAAATATTTTGTTTGGGTTTGGTTTATTTGTCCAATTACTTTTGACCTCCTAAAATGTGGAGTGTTTGTAAAGAAATGTGTACAATTCCTACAATTTCTATCAGATATTTTTGTTCAAACCTTCAAATTAAACGTTACAATCTGCACTTGAATTCTGTTGTAGAGGTTTCATTTCAAATCCAATGTGGTGGCATGCAGAGCCCAACTCGCGAAAATTGTGTCACTGTCCAAATATTTCTGGACCTAACTGTATATATATATATATATATATATATATATATATTATGTACATATATATAATATATATACAAACACGCATATATATACTGTGTGTATATAATATTATATACATATACACACACTGTATACATACATACACACACAATCCCCATACACTACATCACTACACCCGTCACATACTACACCTGTAATATACATCCCTATACACTGCACCTGTAATAAACTACACCTCTATATACTATACCACTATATACTGCATCGCTACACCCCTATATACACCTGTAATATACTACATCACTATATACTACACCTGTAATAAACTGCACCATTACATCACTATTTACTACAACTGTGATAACCTACATCACTACACCCCTATATACTACACTTGTATTATACTACACCTGTGATAAACTACACCACTACTCCCTATATACTACACCTGTATTATACTACACCATTACATCACTATATACACCTGTATTATACTACACTCCTATATACTACACCTGTATTATACTACACCACTACACCCCTATATACTACACCTGTATTATACTACACCACTACACCCCTATATACTACACCTGTATGATACTACACCACTACATCACTATATACACCTGTATTATACTACACTACTATATACTACACCTGTATTATACTACACCACTACACCCCTATATACACCTGTATTATACTACACCACTACACCCCTATATACTACACCTATATTATACTACACCCCTATATACTACACCTGTATTATACTACACCACTACATACACCTGTATTATACTACACCACTACACCCCTATATACACCTGTATTATACTACACCCCTATATACACCTGTATTATGCTACACCACTACACCCCTATAAAACTACACCACTATATACTACACCACTACCCCCACCCATATACCACACCTGTAAAACTACGTTCCCATATACTACACCACTACACCCCAAATATTTGTCAACAGTTACCTCCCGCCTCCCATTGTCCTCGCAGGTTACTGGTAACCACTCACCTCTCTCTTCTTATTGTCCCCTCCTCAGGCACCTCCGTACGAGCTCCCCGCTGAGCTGCTTCTCTTTTACATGCCCAGGCTGCGCCGATGCTGTTTTCTTAGGAGCCCCCGCCGCTGCTTCTCTCCGTATGGGCCCCGGCTGCTGCAACTTCTTCTCCTGCCAGGCGGGAACTTTTCAAATGACACACGCGTGTCGTACTGACGATATCAGGGCGCGCGTGTGTCACAGAGAAAGGTGTCGGGCAGGGAACAGAGGAGAGATTCCTGCGTTCCGCTGCCTGCACTGACTGTGCAGAGCTGCAGGATCGCTCCCTGCCCGGCACGCAGCATGTGATGAGGGCAATCTGACCACGGGTCTCCCGGAGCCTGGAACTCCGGACAACAGGTCAGATTGCCCTCATCACTGGCCGGCCAGCAAGGACGCCCTGAGCCAGGCGGGCCGGTCACAGAGAGTAGGCGGGCTGGATGTGGCCCGCGGGCCGCCCCTTGCCCAGGTCTGATCTAGTACAAGAAGTCAAGAAATGCCTAACTTGTAAAAATTTAAAAAACAAGACTTCGTAAGGAAAACCTGTTTACCGAATCCGAGAATGAACAAAGATGAGACCCAATAATAATATCTATTATTATTATTATTATTATTATCTATCCACCTATTCACCAATAGATAACCAAGGACATAGTACGAAGACAATATTTTCTCTGGGATGGTTTCAATAGTTCTTCCTCTTACACAGTCTGAGTGGAGCTTTTAGGAGAAAAAAAAGCTTCTATTTGCAACCATCCGAGGGACGGATCAGTAATCCACCACTCACGAGTCGCCTCTAAAGGCCCTGTCACACACAGAGATAAATCTGCGGCAGATATGTGGTTGCAGTGAAATTGTGGACAATCAGTGCCAGGTTTGTGGCTGTGTACAAATGGAACAATATGTCAATGATTTCACTGCAACCACAGATCTGCCAAAGATTTATCTCTGTGTGTGATGGGGCCTTAAGACTGCAGATCCATGGTATAGCCGGAGATTGGGTACTCCCAAACCGCCGCAGGAATATGGCTGAAACATAGAGGCCATAGCAACTCTAGGTCCCCCCCCCCCTCCCATTAACGATTGCAGCATAGACAATGGCTGGTCCAGGGCGTCACATAAGATCTACAGGGAGGGAAAACAGTACACCTCTCGGAACAGTGTCTGGGAGGCTGTGGTGGCTGCTTCACGCAATGTTGATCATAAACAGATAAATCAACTGACAGAATCTATGGATGGTGTCACGCTCCCCGGGTCCCAATGCCGTCCCTCACTCACCGCTCCGGTCCCCGGTCTTCCTGCCCACGGCCACACAGCTCACTCTTCCCCTTCTGCGTCCTCAATGCTTCCTGTCCCCCGCTCCCGGCGTTCCCTTGCGACCCAGGACACACTGTCGGGCTCTCCTGCATCCTCTGCACCGCTTCCTGCTCTGGTCTCCGGCACTCGGGCTTCGCGCATGCACATTAGGGCGCTTGCGTGGTCATTGACCTCCTCTTAAAGGGCCAGCGTTCCAGAAACAGGATATTGCCAAATTCAGGTACAGGGTACATTAGGACCTTCCTTCCATGTAGGTGGTGCCGGTTCAACGTGTTTCCCTAAGCTAGGTGTTCAGGTCCCCTCTTGCCTTGTCTCCTATTAACCCTGTGTCTTTCGCAGAGCCCGTCCTGCCACTCTAACCCAGTCCTGACCACGGTTCACCCAGGAAGTCTTTCGGTGACTGTCGGCTGTGACCCCACCATTTTCTTCAGCCTGAACCCGTCTCCAATCCTCGGCTTCACCCGCTGACCTCTGCCCTCTTGTTCAGCTGGACCTGGATCCCGCCTGACGTCTCTACCCGGCACCTGAACCTGAGCCTCGTCATCTGGACTACCTCCAGGAGCTCCGTGGCCCCAGAGACATCTTCATCCCAGTCTCCTGAAGGACTCTGTTCCTGTACCGTTAGTGCTCTGGCTACCGTGCATCTAGGCCCTCTGGTGGGGTGATCGGACAGTCCCTGTACAGGGGTTAGCTCCGGGTTGCCTCACTGGAGGAGTCCGGTGCACGGCCCAGAGTATCCACCACCAGGACATAACAGATGGTAGGCAGTTGAGTTGTCATCATAAAGAAAGGTGGCTATATTGGTCACTAATTTTTGGGTTTTTTTGTTTTTGTATGTCAGAAATGTTTATTTCTAAATTTTGTGCAGTTATAGTGGTTTACCTGGTGAAAATAAACAAGTGAGATGGGAATATATTTGGGTTTTATTAAGTTGTCTAATAATTCTGCACAGTAATAGTTACCTGCACAAACAGATATCCTCCTAAGATAGCCAAATCTAAAAAAAACCCACTCCAACTTTCAAAAATATTAAGCTTTGATATTTTTGAGTCTTTTGGGTTGATTGAGAACATAGTTGTTGATCAAGAATAAAAAAAATCCTCTAAAATACAACTTACCTTATAATTCTGCACACGGTGTAATACTATAACATGCTTTGCCCCTTCAATCTTAACCCCGTGTATTCTGAGGTTATCTCTAATGGACTGTGCCAGGGACTCGATCACCATCGCAAAAATAATTGGAGAGAGTAGACACCCCTGATGCGTTCCATTAGAAATTAAAATTTTCTGAGATTAAAAACCTGAGGGCAAAACCAATGGATTGGGATTGGAATATAATGACAATAATTGGTCCAGCAAACCCAAATTTACCCCAAAGAACCCTGGGTTTTCCCCAGTTTCAATTACCTCTATAATATTAACCTCCTTGTACCTCCTCTTTAGCTTGTCTTCCAGAAATTAATATAAATTTATGTATAAATTTCGACATAAAAATTTAATAAGGATATAGGTCTGAAATTACCCAGCGATGTTGGGGATTTCCCCAGCTTGGGGAGAGTTATAATGGTAGCTTCCAGATTTCCGGGAGCTATCTCTTCAATCTTTTGCCAATGATTAAAGACCCGAAAAAGATATGGAGTCAAAGTGTGGGAGAATTGCTGATAATAACTATTAGAAAATCCATCTGTCTCATGGGCTGAAATTCTCTCAGTGGAGGTGATGGCTTGTTTTATTTCTGCAGCAGAAAAGGGGGTGTGCAGAGATTCTATATGTGACTCCGATATCTGGGGAAGATTAATTTTATCCAGGAATGCCTGGCTATCCCTCCGAGAAGGATGAACAATAGCCTGGTCATCTTATACGTTATATAATCCCTCATAATAACCTGCAAGAACCTGTTTTTATTACTTCAATTTTATTTTTAGCTTCAACATTTTTTACTCCTTGTTCCAACAGTGCTCCTGCCCTAAGGGGTACTTTGCACACTACGACATCGCAAGCCGATGCTTGCGATGCCGAGTGCGATAGTCCCCGCCCCCGTCGCAGCAGCGATATCTTGTGATTGCTGCCGTAGCGAACATTATCGCTATGGCAGCTTCACATGCACTCACATGCCCTGCGACGTTGCTCTGGCCGGCGAACCGCCTCCTTCCTAAGGGGGCGTGTTGTGCGGTGTCACATGGCAGGCGGCCAATAGCAGCGGAGGGGCGGAAATGAACGGGACGTAAACATCCTGCCCATCTCCTTTCTTCTGCAAGGCAGCCGGGACGCAGGTAAGGTGATGTTCCTCGCTCCTACGGCTTCATACACAGCGATGTGTGCTGCCGCAGGAACGAGGAACAACATCGTACCGTCGCTGCTGCTAAATTATGGAAATGTCGGACTCTGCACCGATCATACAATAACGACGCTTTTGCGCTCGTTAATCGTATGTAAAAGGATTTGCACACTACGATATCGACAGCGACGCCGGATGTGCGTCACTTTCGATTTGACCCCACCGACATCGCACCTGCGATATCGTAGTGTGCAAAGTACCCCTAACTCTCATAGCATAATACCTTAGTTTAGACTTCCTCATATTTTTTTCCAATTCTCCCAAAAGAAGCCCCTGAAGTTTGGGCTGTAAAAGCATGATAGAATGTGACATCCCAGGCGAAGGGAATTGTTTATTAACCACTTCTAAAGTATTAATTTGGGGAAACAACATGAAAAACTTCCTTCTCTCTCTTTTTTCCCCCATGAAGAAATTTTTATCATGACTCCTCTAATAAAAGCTTTATGCGCAGCCCAGATACATTCATCAGACACTGGACCATTATCGTTATTCATGAAATGCTCTACAAGATCTTTATTCACATCCTGTACTGTTTCTCGTTTAGAAGATAGTCATTAATACACCACCTAGGTGGTTTAAAAGCCTTTCACACTCCCTTCCCTCTTTTCTTCTCCTGCCCAATAAAATGTTCTTTCCATCATCCCATCCCTTCCTTTTCTCCCTACCCTTTCCCTTAGGTATGATGGTTTACTCACTTGATACGTTAATGTCTACATATATTGCTATCCTGTATTAAGTTACTGTTTGTTTTGCATTGATTGTTTGTATGAAAATTCTTTAATAAAAATTATTTCAATTGATTAAAAAAAAAATGCTGAGATAGAGTTCTTTATTGTTAGATATGTGGGGCTGTGGTCCGACTATGTAATTGGGCCTAATTCTGCAGCCTCACAACTAGGCAGCAAGACACTGTCTACAAAAAAAAAAATCTAATCTACTATAAGACCCATGTCTAGTGGAGGAAAAAGTAAAATCCTTCTCATTTGAATGTATATGGCGCAAGGATTTTAATTTGAAAAAAAGTGAATTTCTAATCATAATACCTACCCCAGCTTTCTTTTTTTTATTGTTTGCAAAAAACATATGGGGGAATCTACTATTTACCATTCTTTTATCAAGCTCCAATAAATGGGTCTCCTGTAAACAGATAATATCACAATTAGGGCTCGGTACCACTTGCGCATAGCTTTTGATGCGAGAGCATTGGAAGCGATATGCTAATGATCCTCTGCTGCGAGTGTCAGTCGAGGGTCATGCGACTGTGATCCAATCTTGCGATCGGATCACAACTGTAGAAAAGAGGGAGCATTTTCTCCCTCTCCTCCTTGGTCTGTCTCTGTGTACATTGCACTGTGGTCGGATGACACGCGAGTGCAGTGCGGTGTTTCACACGCATCCATAGACTTGTATGGGAGTATGTGAGCTAAGACTCGCTACTAGAGATGAGCGAACCGGTCGCGGTTCGGCTCGAGGTTGGTTCGCCGAACGGACCTCCCGTTCGAGTTCGGTTCGTCGAACGTTCGACGAACCGAACTCGAACTGCATAGGAAACAATGGCAGGCAATCACAAACACAGAAAAACACCTAGAAAACACCCTCAAAGGTGTCCAAAAGGTCACAAACAACTCACAACACATGGGAAAGTGACAAGGACATATACTCATGCGAAAACAAAAGAGCTGGACAAGGAAAAAGAGGAGGACACACAGATATATGAGTATATGCAAGGAAACATCGATTCCATTAATGTGCAACTTGAGCCCTGCTCATTCTTGGCTTCCAATGTTGATAAATTGCCTGAGCTCGCCACGTACGTCTTGGGGATCTTGTCGTGTCCTGCAGCCAGCGTTCTCTCGGAACCTGTCTTCAGTGCTGCTGTGGGTCTGCTGGCAGATAAGCACACGTGTCTGTCCACTGACAATGTGGACATGGCTCTCAGAGGACTTTTCTTCCCCTGGGTCAGCCAGGGGACGGGAAAGGCACGCGTATTTTTGAGAGTGCTTCATGCAAAGCATCTTTTTCTTTTTCAAAAGGGAGCTCAACCGATGCCAGTCAAGTGGGGTGTGTGTGGCCCAGTGAGTGGAAACGAGGGAGACTGTGGTTGGAGTCCCCTCGCTGTGTCTCTAAAAGAACCAAGATGAACAAGTCATGGCTCTCAGAGGACTTTTCTTCCCCTGGGTCAGCCAGGGGACGGGAAAGGCACGCGTATTTTTGAGAGTGCTTCATGCAAAGCATCTTTTTCTTTTTCAAAAGGGAGCTCAACCGATGCCAGTCAAGTGGGGTGTGTGTGGCCCAGTGAGTGGAAACGAGGGAGACTGTGGTTGGAGTCCCCTCGCTGTGTCTCTAAAAGAACCAAGATGAACAAGTCATGGCTCTCAGAGGACTTTTCTTCCCCTGGGTCAGCCAGGGGACGGGAAAGGCACGCGTATTTTTGAGAGTGCTTCATGCAAAGCATCTTTTTCTTTTTCAAAAGGGAGCTCAACCGATGCCAGTCAAGTGGGGTGTGTGTGGCCCAGTGAGTGGCAACGAGGGAGACTGTGGTTGGAGTCCCCTCGCTGTGTCTCTAAAAGAACCAAGATGAACAAGTCATGGCTCTCAGAGGACTTTTCTTCCCCTGGGTCAGCCAGGGGACGGGAAAGGCACGCGTATTTTTGAGAGTGCTTCATGCAAAGCATCTTTTTCTTTTTCAAAAGGGAGCTCAACCGATGCCAGTCAAGTGGGGTGTGTGTGGCCCAGTGAGTGGCAACGAGGGAGACTGTGGTTGGAGTCCCCTCGCTGTGTCTCTAAAAGAACCAAGATGAACAAGTCATGGCTCTCAGAGGACTTTTCTTCCCCTGGGTCAGCCAGGGGACGGGAAAGGCACGCGTATTTTTGAGAGTGCTTCATGCAAAGCATCTTTTTCTTTTTCAAAAGGGAGCTCAACCGATGCCAGTCAAGTGGGGTGTGTGTGGCCCAGTGAGTGGAAACGAGGGAGACTGTGGTTGGAGTCCCCTCGCTGTGTTATACATGCTTTTAGAAGGGCATGACATGGCTTGGAGGTTGACTTTCATAAAATGCAAACTGTTGGCTACCAAAATGCTGCCTTTCCAACAACTGTGGTTATAGGCAATGAGGAACATACTGATGAAGATGAGACGCAGATACCCGATTGGGATGACAACTTAAATATTCGGTCAGGGCAAGAAGAGGCTCGGTCTGAGGGGGAGGGGAGTGCAAACACAACAATTGATGATGAAGTTCTAGATCCCACCTACTGTCAACCCCCAGTCAGGCACTCGAGGAGGTCAACAGAGGCGGTGGAGGAGGATGCAACCGACGACGAAATTACCTTGCGCCTTCCTGGACAGAGTCGGAGCACTGGTAGCACGTCTACAACTGCATCCTCAGCCACCACTCTGCCTATGAGCATTATTCGGGGTGCATCAACAGGTCGCATGGCCTCTAAGCCTTGCCTAGCCTGTTCCTTTTTTGACATAGAAAAAGATCGCCCAAATCATGTGATATGTAAAATTTGTCATGATTCTCTTAGTAGAGGTCAAAACCTCAGCAGTTTGACAACTTCTTCCATGAATCGTCACATGAATAAATATCATAGGTCCCGGTGGGAAGCTCACTGTGCTGCAATGCGGCCTAGCGGAGCGAACCATCCACCGCCCGCCCCTTCCAGTGCATCCGCGCGCTCTTCATCTTCTAGGACTGTGGGGACAGCTGTCACACCTGTTTTTCCGCGCAAAACTTCCACCACTGTAACCGCAACAGGCAGTTTGCTTGGTAGGTCGTCAGTTGGTTTGGAAGGGGAAACAAGTGAGTGTGTACAGCTCTCTCAGACATCGATAGCACCTACGTTGGATGAAGGCAACATCATGTCTCCGCCTGCACTTTCCTCACAAACCTGCATTTTTCCAGGGACACCCTACTCAACACCGTCTACACACAGCAGCCAGATCTCTGTCCCTCAGATGTGGTCAAATAAAAGGCCACTTCCTCCGACCCATGACAAAGCTAAGAGGTTGACTCTATCCCTCTGTAAGCTGTTGGCTACCGAAATGCTGCCTTTCCGCCTAGTGGACACACAGGATTTTAGAGACCTTATGTCTGTCGCTGTGCCCCAGTACCAGATGCCTAGTCGCCACTACTTCTCTAAGAAAGGTGTGCCCGCGCTACACCAGCATGTCGCACACAACATCACCGCTTCCTTGAGAAACTCTGTGTGTGAACGGGTGCATTTCACCACCGATACTTGGACCAGTAAGCATGGACAGGGACGTTACATGTCGCTGACTGGGCACTGGGTAACTATGTTGATAGATGGTGAAGGGTCTGCTGCACAAGTCTTGCCGTCCCCACGACTTGTGTGTCAATCCTCTGTCTGTCCAAGTTCCGCCACTGCTTCTGCATCCTCCACCTCATCTGGGTCCTCCACCTCCGCCCCAAGCCTGCCTGGTCAGGCCACCAGCGTTCTCACTGCGCAGAAGGAATCACGCACCCCTCATTACTATGCTGGCAGCAGAGCGCAACGGCATCAGGCGGTCTTTAGCTTGACATGTCTTGGGAATAAGAGTCACACAGCTGAGGAGTTGTGGTCAGCTCTGCGGTCCGAGTTTAATAAATGGTTGTCTCCACTCAACCTGCAGCCTGGTAAGGCCGTGTGCGACAATGCTGCAAACCTGGGTGCGGCCCTTCGCCTGGGCAAGGTGACACACGTGCCTTGTATGGCTCACGTGTTGAACCTTGTTGTCCAGCAATTTTTAACACACTATCCCGGCCTAGATGGCCTTCTGACCAGGGCACGTAAACTGTCTGCAGTGCTCACTTCCGCCGTTCAACCGCCGCAGCTGAGCGACTTGCATCGCTCCAGAAGTCTTTCGGCCTGCCGGTTCATCGCCTGAAATGCGATGTGGCGACACGCTGGAATTCAACTCTCCACATGTTACAGCGACTGTGGCAGCACCGGCGAGCCCTGGTGCAATACGTCATGATGTATAGCCTGGGCCAACGAGATGCAGAAGTGGGGCAGATCACCCTGATGGAGTGATCTCAGATCAAGGACCTATGCACCGTTCTGCACAGTTTCGACATGGCGACGAATATGTTTAGCGCTGACAATGCCATTATCAGCATGACGATTACAGTCATTTACATGCTGGAGCACACGCTAAACACTATTCGGAGTCAGGGGGTGGGACAACAGGAAGGGGAGGAACTACAGGAGGATTCATATGCGCAAGACACAACAACATCACCAAGGTCCAGATGTTCATCATCACCAACGCGGCAGGCATGGGACCATGGGGGACAGGGATCAACAAGGGCGCATGGTAGCAGGCGAGATGTTGAGGAAGGTGCAGGAGGACATGAAGATATGGAGGACGAACTGTCCATGGACATGGAAGACTCAGCGGATGAGGGAGACCTTGGTCAAAATTCAGTTGAAAGAGGTTGGGGGGAGATGTCAGAGGAAGAAAGAACGGTTAGCACCTCTATGCCACAAACACAGCGTGGACTTGGTCCGCATGGCTGCGCAAGACACATGAGTGCCTTCTTGTTGCACTACCTCCAACATGACCCTCGGATTGTCAAAATTAGAAGTGATGATGACTACTGGCTTGCCACACTATTAGATCCCCGGGACAAGTCCAAATTTTGTGACATAATTCCACCCATAGAAAGGGACGCACGTATGCTGGAGTATCAGCATAAGCTGTTACTCGATCTTAGCTCGGCTTTTACACCAAACAACCGTGCAGGTGAAGGGAGTGATTCTCCCAGTTGTAACTTGACAAACATGGGACGGCATCGTCATCTTCAACAGTCTACCCGTACCAGTAGGACCGTATCTGGTGCTGGTAACAGCAATTTTATGGAATATTTTCATAATTTTTTTAGACCCTCCTTTGCAAGGCCACCAGAGACAACAAGTCTGACACATAGTCAACGGATGGAGAGGATGATACAGGAGTATCTCCAAATGAACATCGATGCAATGACTTTGCAAATGGAGCCTTGCTCCTTTTGGGCTTCAAATCTAGAAAAATTGACAGAGCTCTCCAGTTACGCCTTGGAGATTTTGTCGTGTGCAGCTGCCAGCGTTGTCTCTGAACGTGTCTTCTTCAGTGCTGCTGGGTGTGTGCTGACAGATAAGCGCACGCGTCTGTCCAGTGACAATGTGGACACACTGACGTTCATCAAAATGAACAAGTCATGGATCCAGAAGGAATTTACTACCCCTGTGTCATCCTGGGGAGAGTAAATGCTTGTGGATTTGGAATGTGCTTGATGCAAATCAAAACATCCTGTTTGCAACTAGGGCACAAGTGCTGCCACTGATGGGGTGTCTGTGTGCCCAATGTTGGGAAAAAAGGTAGACTCCGCTTGGAGTAACCCTTGCTTGATGTGTTTTTTAAAAATGATACAAGATGAACAGATCTGAAGGCAAGATGAAGGCAACATCATGTCTCCGCCTGCACTTTTCTCACAAACCTGCATTTTTCCAGGGACACCCTACTCAACACCGTCTACAGACAGCAGCCAGATCTCTTTCCCTCAGATGTGGTCAAATAAAAGGCCACTTACTGCGACCCATGACAAAGCTAAGTGGTTGACTCTATCCCTCTGTAAGCTGTTGGCTACCGAAATGCTGCCTTTACGCGTAGTGGACACACAGGATTTTACAGACCTTATGTCTGTCGCTGTGCCCCAGTACCACATGCCCAATCACCACTGCTTCTCCAAGAAAAGCATGCCCGTGCTACACCAGCATGTCGCACACAACATCACCACTTCCTTGAGAAAATCTGTGTGCGACAGGGTGCATTTCAACACAGATACTTGGACCAGTAAGCATAGACAGGGTCATTACATGTCACTGACTGGGCACTGGCAAACTATGGTGAGAGATGGAGAAGGGTCTGCTGTACAAGTCTTGCCGTCCCCACGAGTTGTTTCAATCCTTGTTCTGTATGTAGAAGTTAATACACTGCTTCTGCCTCTTCAACCTCGTGTGGGTCCTCTACCTTGGCGCAAACCCTGTGTGGTCAGGCCACCCTTCCTTGCAACTGCGCACAAGGACTACCACACACCTCCTTACTATGCTGGCAGCAGAGCTCAATGCCATCAGGCGGTCAAAGCTTTACTTTGAAATGTATGGGAAATGTGAGTCACACCGCTATTACAGAGAATAGTAGTCAGGCAGGGTCAAAACATTAATTGAGGAACAGGAACAGAATGGGACGGCCAGGAAAGAATCAGAAAACAAGCAGAGTTGAAATGCGTATCGGCCAACAAGGTACATAAACAGCAAGCAGGAAAAGTAGTCAGGTAACAAGCACACAAAATCATAAAACTGAACTGGGGGTAAAATTAACCAGAGGTTCATAGCTATGTCTGGCAGTGGTCTGCAGACAGGATGGGCATAAAAAAGGGTGTGGTGTCTTCCCATTGGTTGTAGCTGAATGATGGTATTTCATCTGTGAGATACCCACCAGCTACATTCAGCCAGAGATTCTGCATCTGTCAAGGTAATGCAGCCCAGTGGGTGAGCATAACCTGCGTCCACCTGCGCCGCTGGCATCGACTACTCTCACATCATCAGCACTATTCATGAAAGGAACACGTTGTCACCTGGCAACCGGAGTACAAATTGACGGAGCGGACTACGTTGGTGACTTAACAGCCGTGTGCGGCAATGATGCAAACCTGGCTGCGGGCCATCCTCAGGGCAATGTGACACACGTGCCTTTTAGGGCTCACGTGTTGAACCGAATTCGCCAGCAATTTTTAAAACACCATCACGGCCTACATGGCCTTGTGCAGTGGGCACGCTCGCTATGTGCTCACTTCCATCGTGCGCACACAGCAGCTCAACAACTTTCATCACTCTGGAAGTCTTAGGGTCTGGCAGTTAAACGCCGTAAATGCGATGTTTCGACACGCAGGAATTGGAATCTGCACATGTTGCAGCGTGTGTGGCAGCACCGCAGAGCCCTGCTAAAATACGGTAAGACATATAGCCTGGGATAACTTGATCCAGAGGTGGTGCAGATCACGCTGCTGGAGTGGTGTCAGATCAAGGACCTATGCACCCTGCTACACAGTTTTGAAATGTCGACGAAGATGTTTAGCACTGGCAATGTCATTCTCAGCGTGACAATTCTGGTCATCTACATGATGGAGCACACTGTAATTATTATTCTGAGTCAGGTGTTGGGACAAGAGGAAGGGGAGGAAGTACAGGAGGAGTCATATGCGGAAGGGATAACAAGATCTACGAGGTCCAGATGGTCAGCGGCACCTATGCGGCATTCATGGTGAGGGAGAGGGATTAACAAGGGCGCATAGTATCAGCAAAAAGTGTTGATGAAAGTGCAGGAGCCCATGAAGAAATGGAGGACGAACTGGCGATGGGCATGGAAGACTCAGCAGATGAGTGAGAGCTTGCTCACATTTCGGTTGTGCGAGGTTGTGGGTAGAGGGCAGAGGAAGGATGCACGATTCTCACCTCTCTGCCACCAACACACCAAGGACTTGGTCCTCCTGGATGCACAAGACACATGAGCGCCTTCTGGCTGCACTACCTACATGACCCTCGGATTGTATGAATTTGAACTAATCCTGAATACTGGGTTGCCACACTGTTAGATCCCCGGTACAAGACAAAATTTGGCGAACTAATTCCTGCCATAGAAATAGACGCACGTATACAGGAGTATCTGCAGAATGTGGTACGCAATCTTAGATCTACTTGTCCACTAAACACCAGTGCTGCACAGAGTGAATCTCAACGCTTTGTCATGGATAGGAGGAAATGGTCTTTTACTTGTCCACATCGGAGGGACCGAGGGATGGCTGCTGTGCTGAGATGGCGTTGAGTACGGTGTCCCTGCACAGTTGCACTTTTGGTCATATCCCAAAATGAGTTGAAAAAGGACAGATGCTGTTGGAAAGGGGAACAGGTGTGTTGGAAAGGGGAAAAAAGTTTTGGTCCGTGGATTTGGTGGTTAAGCAACTGTAACATTTGCTGAAGAAACAACATCTGTTACAGTGGCACTGGCAGATTTGGATAAAGTGGTATATAATCTGTGACCGCTATATAACGAAAATTAATAAGAAAAGAAAGAGAAAGGTATATATCCCCATCAGCAGTCAGTGTCCACCGTGCTCCCAGTTGGAAAAGGAGAGGTTGGCAACTTGAAGGTTTGGTGGAGGATACAGAGCTGTGTGGCTATGAAACTAATAGTAGCCTGAACCGAGTTAGACGCCATTCGGATCTGGAGACTGTGAGCCCTGTTAGCGTCACAGGGTCCACATGCCCACCCAGCCCAGGAACTCCCTGTTAACAACACAGGGGCCATTGAGTACGCTGACCGTGTGCGTAGGGGCCACACCTGTGGACAGCAGGCGCATCAGCAGCAGCAGGCCTGTTAATGCCACTGGGCTGCACAAGCAGGACTGTTAGGACAGGAGCTGGTCTTAACCGTTCTGCGTTACCAACTGTGGTGGTGGCCTGCATCCACCACCCGATCCCTGCCTACCTCTGGCCTAAAGCCGCAATGGGTTCAACACATGGAGGTGTGCTCTTTCGGAGCATAATAGAAGACTGCGCACCTCCTTGTTGGCTCCAGCCCCTTTTATAACCTGGGTCCGCCCCAAACCAGGGTGAACCACAATGCACCTCCTGGAGACAAAAGTAGAGTGACACGTCATGAGTGGCATAACTAGCGTCCTATTTGGAAACGCAACTTCAATGATGACCTCATGGCTGCCATGACCCAAACACCTCACCAGTCATCGTCTGAGCATCAATAATGCGGTGACAAGTCATAGGTGTGGGCCTCTGCAAGCCATTTGGGAGGACACCTGATGCCCTGTGGTCTATATGGGACCCCCACATCAGGGCCAGGGCCAAAGAGTTCATTACCGGACCTAGTCTCTGATGCAGGAAGTGCCTGAGCATGCTCAGTAGCATGAAATACAGTCTCTGAAAAAAGACTATCAGCTTTAGCATGGTGTCTATGCCCAAAACAGGACTTAGACCCGGCACGGAATGCAAGCACCTGTGCAAAGAGGCTTTTCACACTTAGTGTGGGAGCATGCGCTGTATCCCGAAATGAAAACTTAGCGTCAGGAATGGCACAGTCAGGCTGAGCATACTCACTAGGCGAAACACTGTAATTATGCTGCAGCTGGGGTACATCGGCACACGCATGCGCACTAGCTGCCTCTCCACACTTAGACGTGGAGGGGAAATTTGTCTTGGAGATGCTGTCTATGAACAGAAGGAAAAGCTAAAGGAAGCCTGACTTTCTATCCCTCCGAATTATGAAATGCAGCAATGAATTCCATGAGTTTGCTATAACATTAGCGTAGCAAAATGTGCATGAGGGTGTGATGTAGAGGTGCTAGAAATAGCTTGTCACCAGTGGGGCACTAATGGAATACAACAGCCATTTCTTATATGCCACAAAATGGCAGTATTTTGTGCTATCATTATAGCTTATTAAAAACAGAGCACGAGGTTGTCATGCAGAGGTGCTGCACATAGATTTGCAGTAGTGTGAATTGACAAAAGTACAATAGCCACGTTTAGGATACAACTAGGTACAGTGAGTGTTTGCTAGTAAAATTGCTTAGTTTAAAAAAGTTGTAGTGTGCAATGCAGGCAGACGTGCTATGCAAATGTCTTTGCACTAGTGGGACTATAGCAAAGTCCAATAGCCACGTATAGGATGCCACTAGGTACACTGAGTGTGTGCTAGTATAATGGCTTCGTTATAATTAGTTGGAGTGTGCAACGCAGGCAGATGCGCTCTGCAAATGTCTTGGCACTAGTGGGACTATAGCAAAGTCCAATAGCCACGTATAGGATGCCACTAGGTACACTGTGTGTTTGCTAGTATAATGGATGAGTTTAAAAAAGATAGAGTGTGCAATGCAGGCAGACGTGCTGCAAATAACGTTCCAATACTGTGAATTGACAAAAGTACAATAGCCACGTTTAGGATACAACTAGGTACAGTGAGTGTTTGCTAGTATAATGGCTTCGTTATAATTAGTTGGAGTGTGCAACGCAGGCAGATGCGCTCTGCAAATGTCTTGGCACTAGTGGGACTATAGCAAAGTCCAATAGCCACGTATAGGATGCCACTAGGTACACTGACTGTTTGGTAGTATAATGGCTGAGTTTAAAAAAGTTAGAGTGTGCAATGCAGGCAGACGTGCTGCAAATAACGTTCCAATACTGTGAATTGACAAAAGTACAATAGCCACGTTTAGGATGCCACTAGGTACACTGACTGTTTGCTAGTATAATGGCTGAGTTTAAAAAAGTTAGAGTGTGCAATGCAGGCAGACGTGCTGCAAATAACGTTCCAATACTGTGAATTGACAAAAGTACAATAGCCACGTTTAGGATACAACTAGGTACAGTGAGTGTTTGCTAGTATAATGGCTGAGTTTAAAAAAGTTAGAGTGTGCAATGCAGGCAGACGTGCTGCAAATAACGTTCCAATACTGTGAATTGACAAAAGTACAATAGCCACGTTTAGGATGCCACTAGGTAACGTGAGTGTTTGCTAGTATAATGGCTGAGTTTAAAAAAGTTAGAGTGTGCAATGCAGGCAGACGTGCTGCAAATAACGTTCCAATACTGTGAATTGACAAAAGTACAATAGCCACGTTTAGGATGCCACTAGGTACACTGACTGTTTGCTAGTATAATAGCTGAGTTTAAAAAAGTTAGAGTGTGCAATGCAGGCAGACGTGCTGCAAATAACGTTCCAATACTGTGAATTGACAAAAGTACAATAGCCACGTTTAGGATGCCACTAGGTACACTGACTGTTTGCTAGTATAATGGCTGAGTTTAAAAAACTTGGAGTGTGCAATGCAGGCAGATGTGCTCTGCAAATGTCTTGGCACTAGTGGGACTATAGCAAAGTCCAATAGCCACGTATAGGATGCCACTAGGTACACTGAGTGTGTGCTAGTATAATGGCTTCGTTATAATTAGTTGGAGTGTGCAACGCAGGCAGATGCGCTCTGCAAATGTCTTGGCACTAGTGGGACTATAGCAAAGTCCAATAGCCACGTATAGGATGCCACTAGGTACACTGAGTGTTTGCTAGTATAATGGCTTCGTTATAATTAGTTGGAGTGTGCAACGCAGGCAGATGCGCTCTGCAAATGTCTTGGCCCTAGTGGGACTATAGCAAAGTCCAATAGCCACGTATAGGATGCCACTAGGTACACTGAGTGTTTGCTAGTATAATGGCTTAGTTATAATGAGTTGGAGTGTGCAACGCAGGCAGATGCGCTCTGCAAATGTCTTGGCACTAGTGGGACTATAGCAAAGTCCAATAGCCACGTATAGGATGCCACTAGGTACACTGAGTGTTTGCTAGTATAATGGCTTCGTTATAATTTGTTGGAGTGTGCAACGCAGGCAGATGCGCTCTGCAAATGTCTTGGCACTAGTGGGACTATAGCAAAGTCCAATAGCCACGTATAGGATGCCACTAGGTACACTGAGTGTTTGCTAGTATAATGGCTTCGTTATAATTTGTTGGAGTGTGCAACGCAGGCAGATGCGCTCTGCAAATGTCTTGGCCCTAGTGGGACTATAGCAAAGTCCAATAGCCACGTATAGGATGCCACTAGGTACACTGTGTGTTTGCTAGTATAATGGCTGAGTTTAAAAAACTTGGAGTGTGCAATGCAGGCAGATGTGCTCTGCTAATGTCTTTGCACTAGTGGGACTATAGCAAAGTCCAATAGCCACGTATAGGATGCCACTAGGTACACTGAGTGTGTGCTAGTATAATGGCTTAGTTATAATTCGTTGGAGTGTGCAACGCAGGCAGACGTGCTGCAAATGTCTTGGCACTAGTGGGACTATAGCAAAGTCCAATAGCCACGTATAGGATGCCACTAGGTACACTGAGTGTTTGCTAGTATAATGGCTTCGTTATAATTTGTTGGAGTGTGCAACGCAGGCAGATGCGCTCTGCAAATGTCTTGGCCCTAGTGGGACTATAGCAAAGTCCAATAGCCACGTATAGGATGCCACTAGGTACACTGAGTGTTTGCTAGTATAATGGCTGAGTTTAAAAAACTTGGAGTGTGCAATGCAGGCAGATGTGCTCTGCTAATGTCTTTGCACTAGTGGGACTATAGCAAAGTCCAATAGCCACGTATAGGATGCCACTAGGTACACTGAGTGTTTGCTAGTAAAATTGCTTAGTTTAAAAAACGTGGAGTGTGCAATGCAGGCAGATGTGCTCTGCAAATGTCTTTGCACTAGTGGGACTATAGCAAAGTCCAATAGCCACAGATAGGATGCCACTAGGTACACTGAGTGTTTGCTAGTATAATGGCTTACTTAGAATGAGTTGGAGTGTGCAGAGGACAAGAGGGTACAGTGGCAGGATTGTGGTGCTCTGGGTAGAGGAATGGAAGCCTGCCTTTCTATTCCCTCCTAATGGTGAAATGCAGGGAGGAAATCCCTGACCTGGGCTACACAGACGCTGTTGCTGTTTGCAGGACCTGTCACCTATGGCTCTCTGACCCTGCCGGTACGAGCCCTTAAAAGGACTGCTAGAATGTGCTCTCCCTAAGCTGTCTAACGCTGTGTATGCAGCGCATACAGCTGTATCGGCGATAGGACAAAGGACGGAACTGCGACAGTGATGTCTGACACCAAAGACGCAGAAGGCAGATAATGGCGATCGTGAAGAAAATGTCCGGTTTTATAATGCAGGGACATGTGACATGCAGATCCTATCACACATGCCGTTGCTTCTCTGCCTCAAAGTCCACTTAGGTGTGTGTGTGTCTGTGATTGGCTGACATGCTGGCCAGCCCCACAAGACGCGCGCGCTTAAGGAAGGAAGACAAGAAAAAAAAAAAAAAAAATGGCGATCGCCATTATAGAAACAGCAGTGATCTGAAGGCGCTGTTCACGCACACTATACACTGAAATGTGATAATAGTTTGATTCACAGAGTGACTTACACTATTACAGCAGAAACCAAGCTAGGATTTAGCTGTTTTTTGGCTGCTAGAACCGTTCTCGAACGTTTCTAGAACTATCGAGCTTTTGCAAAAAGCTCGAGTTCTAGTTCGATCTAGAACATGCCCCAAAATCACTCGAGCCTAGAACTGGAGAACCACGAACCACGAACCGCGCTCAACTCTACTCGCTACCAAACGTAGCATGCTGCGATTAATTTATCGTGCCGATATGGCATTTTTTTGCAAATTTATGCTCATAATGGTTATCTGCAATATTTATTAAGTGACCAGAACAAACCTTTAGGAAAGAAATGAGATGAGAAAGAGAGGAAAAAACAGAAAGGTTTCAAAACCACCACTGTGGTAGCATTGTGGGGCACCAAATACCTGACAGTACTCAAAACCACCAAGAGTGCCAATTATCCACATCAATCTAATAAAATAAAGGCGGGCAGCACCAGCTCTTATCACTATAATCATGAGATGGACTCTGAATCTATTTTCTTTGTCTTTTTACTTTGTTTCAGAGGAGATCTAAAGTTCTGTTGAGAAAAGATATTCCAGCTACTAAGTCAGTTCTCCACCTGAGTTGGGGAAATACATACTATACAAAGGTGGAATACATATTCTTTAGAGAAATTCGGAATACCCGCATGGTTAACCATATATTTTCACAATTATTTAGGATGGTAATATAATCATAATATCTAATTATGACCTGATTGGTGTAGTCTGTGCGGGATCATATCCAGGAGATGGATGAACATGACAAAATTATCAATATACCGTTAATCTTAATATGTGATATATTATTGTATGTTTGGGGAACAGTAATTATTCTTAATATATGATATCTATTATTATAATGTATTAAATCTATTATTTAATTTATATGTGTACATAGGCTCTCTATATACAGTATATGTGCATAATTATTTATTATGTCTTTTTATATATATTTTCTTCCTCTGCTGTATTGACTAATGAGATACAGTTAGGTCAAGAAATATTTGGACAGTGACACAATTTTCGCGAGTTGGGCTCTGCATGCCACCACATTGGATTTGAAATGAAACCTCTACAACAGAATTCAAGTGCAGATTGTAACATTTAATTTGAAGGTTTGAACAAAAATATCTGATAGAAATTGTAGGAATTGTACACATTTCTTTACAAACACTCCACATTTTAGGAGGTCAAAAGTAATTGGACAAATAAACCAAACCCAAACAAAATATTTTTATTTTCAATATTTTGTTGCGAATCCTTTGGAGGCAATCACTGCCTTAAGTCTGGAACCCATGGACATCACCAAACGCTGGGTTTCCTCCTTCTTAATGCTTTGCCAGGCCTTTACAGCCGCAGCCTACAGGTCTTGCTTGTTTGTGGGTCTTTCCGTCTTAAGTCTGGATTTGAGCAAGTGAAATGCATGCTCAATTGGGTTAAGATCTGGTGATTGACTTGGCCATTGCAGAATGTTCCACTTTTTTGCACTCATGAACTCCTGGGTAGCTTTGGCTGTATGCTTGGGGTCATTGTCCATCTGTACTATGAAGCGCCGTCCGATCAACTTTGTGGCATTTGGCTGAATCTGGGCTGAAAGTATATCCCGGTACACTTCAGAATTCATCCGGCTACTCTTGTCTGCTGTTATGTCATCAATAAACACAAGTGACCCAGTGCCATTGAAAGTCATGCATGCCCATGCCATCACGTTGCCTCCACCATGTTTTACAGAGGATGTGGTGTGCCTTGGATCATGTGCCGTTCCCTTTCTTGTCCAAACTTTTTTCTTCCCATCATTCTGGTACAGGTTGATCTTTGTCTCATCTGTCCATAGAATACTTTTCCAGAACTGAGCTGGCTTCATGAGGTGTTTTTCAGCAAATTTAACTCTGGCCTGTCTATTTTTGGAATTGATGAATGGTTTGCATCTAGATGTGAACCCTTTGTATTTACTTTCATGGAGTCTTCTCTTTACTGTTGACTTAGAGACAGATACACCTACTTCACTGAGAGTGTTCTGGACTTCAGTTGATGTTGTGAACGGGTTCTTCTTCACCAAAGAAAGTATGCGGCGATCATCCACCACTGTTGTCATCCATGGACGCCCAGGCCTTTTTGAGTTCCCAAGCTCACCAGTCAATTCCTTTTTTCTCAGAATGTACCCGACTGTTGATTTTGCTACTCCAAGCATGTCTGCTATCTCTCTGATGGATTTTTTCTTTTTTTTCAGCCTTAGGATGTTCTGCTTCACCTCAATTGAGAGTTCCTTAGACCGCATGTTGTCTGGTCACAGCAACAGCTTCCAAATGCAAAACCACACACCTGTAATCAACCGCAGACCTTTTAACTACTTCATTGATTACAGGTTAACGAGGGAGACGCCTTCAGAGTTAATTGCAGCCCTTAGAGTCCCTTGTCCAATTACTTTTGGTCCCTTGAAAAAGAGGAGGCTATGCATCACAGAGCTATGATTCCTAAACCCTTTCTCCGATTTGGATGTGAAAACTCTCATATTGCAGCTGGGAGTGTGCACTTTCAGCCCATATTATATATATAATTGTATTTCTGAACATGTTTTTGTAAACAGCTAAAATAACAAAACTTGTGTCACTGTCCAAATATTTCTGGACCTAACTGTACATTGAGATTGTATTGTAAAATATTATAAACTATTAGGCATTGTATCTTATGGTCACTATATTGTGATTGATCCTCACACTTCCCATGCGTCTTGCAATCTGTGTGTTTGTGACTTGCACGCATGCGCGCTACTGTTCCTCCGTCGCTCTCCGGCTTCCGTATCATTATGGATGGGGAGGAACTGATCATGTGATATGGTCGGCCTTCCCTAACCATGACGCGGTGGCCGGTTGTTGATTGGGGTTACCGTGGCGACGCATGTGTCGTCAATTAAGTCATCACACACCGATTGGTGCGAGCATATTGAAATACCGACACTTGCCACCTGTATACCACCCTTGGACGAAGGCGAGTGCCGAAACATGTGTAGGGCGTCCTGTGTACCCGGCTGCATCCTGACCTGCCACGTATCTTAGAATCATTATATCAGGTAAAAAAAAGCTTTATCCTGGCTCAATTAGTTATAGCGTTAATCAAGTGTGGTGTGCCGATATTACGGTTTAGTCTATTTAATTAACTCATTATTGCCTGCATGTAGACTTCAGGAGAACTATATAGCACTCCATTGATATACTATATACCTTGGCCTGTTTACATGTATGTCATTGTATTTGCGCATCTACTATATAAACAGCCTTGTTGAGCTTATATTACAGCCTAGTCTATTTAATTTAACTCCTATTATCTGTATAGACTTTGGGCGAATTATATAGCATTATATTGATATATTATATTTTGGTTTTTGACACTCGTACCATTGTAATTCTGACTGTGCTATATATTTAGTTCATCTGATAAATTTCTATATATCATCAACCTTGTATAATGATGGCATAATTATTGGTTTTGAATGTACCCGGGTATTTATGCAATTTTATGGTGTTTTAACCCCTCACTTGACCAATAAAATTATTTGCACATATTTGGACAGTTTGATCGCGTTTTTCCTTCTGTTTTTCTCTTATACAAAGGTGGAAGCAGACCGCTGAATCGTCAACTTAAACGGGAATCTCCATCTGTAAATAACACCATTTTTCCTTAAAGGGAAGGTGTCGCGTTTTTTATTTTTGTATTAATAATAGTGATTATGAAATCAAGTATTTTTAACACAAAATTAAAATCACTGTTTATTTAGTTTTTATTTAATTCTAATTTTACTGAAGCACTGGGGGCTGCCATCTTAGTTTTGCTGTGTGTAACGACAGTTACTCACCTCCTTTATGGCAGCCCCCTGGGCATAGACTCTGTTAGTCGGGCTCTGACACTATTTAGCAACATTACAGAAAGCCTCTGCTGTGACCTGGACATGACCTCTGGGCTGTCCAGATCACAGCAGAGGGAGGAGATCAGCGCCATCATTTTTGGAGCTCACAGCCATGCTGTTTGCTCCACTTTACCCCTGTCAACTGCCGGGATGTGTTAGTACGGGGCGCCGGGCCGCCTTCCCTCCCCTCCCCCTGCCGTTACCGTCCCGAATTACACCCCTCCCCCTGCTCTACCCAGCCCCGCCGCCGCTGCTGGCGTGCATGCAGCAGAGCTGTGTGTGTTTGTGTGCGTGTGCATGCAGAGCATGTGAGTACCGGCGCCCCTCTTCCCACCACCGCCGCTGTTACCATCTGCAATGCTCAAATGACACCCCTTCCACTCTCCTTGCTACAGCCGCTGCGGGCATGCATGCAGAGCAGTGTGTGATTACCGGCGCCCCTCCCTCGCCATCGCTGCTACAGTCACCAATGACACCCCAGCTCCCCGCCGTGTATCTAATCCTCTCCTGTGTAATACTGCCTGCTGAGATGTATCCAATCCTATCCTGTGTGTAATACTGTCTCCAGAGTATCTAATCCTCTCCTGTGTGATACTGCCTGCTCAGCTATGTATCTAATCCTTTCCTGTGTGTTATACTGTCTCCAGAGCTGGGTATCTAATCCTCTCCTGTGTGATACTGTCTGCTGAGCTGTGTATCGTATCCTATCCTGTGTGATACTGTCTGCTGAGCCGTGTATCTAATCCTATCCTGTGTGATACTGTCTGCTGAGCCGTGTATCTAATCCTATCCTGTGTAGTACTGTCTGCAGAGCCGTGTATCTAATCCTGTCCTGTGTGATACTGTCTGCTGAGCCGTGTATCTAATCCTATCCTGTGTGATACTGTCTGCTGAGCCATGTATCTAATCCTATCCTGTGTGATACTGTCTGCTGAGGTGTGTATCTAATCCTATCCTGTGTGATACCGCCTGTTGAGCCGTGTATCTAATCCTCTCCTGTGTGATACTGTCTTCTGAGCTGTGTATATAAACCTGTTCTGTGTGATACTGTCTGCTGAGCTGTGCATCTAATCCTATCCTGTGTGATACTCCAGCTGTCCTTGGTGACACTTTAGACATTTCTGGTCACCAGCCAAATGGCTCTGCACTGTGATCCTAAATTTCATTCTCTGTTATCCTATTGGAAACACCCAGATAGGGAGGGGGAGGTGACATCACACACAGGAGAGCAGATTCTGCCCACTTTACTGCAGCTATAATCCAGGCTATTTATACAGTAGGATTTCAGAAGCTGCTCCCCCTAGTGTTTAAGAGTGGAAAATATCAAACTTTTTATTTTTTTTTTATATTTTGCTCAATTTAAAACAAATAATAATATTTAAACAAAACATTAAAACATTAATACTTTACATTTTTTCAGGTATTTCAATTTTTTTTCTGGATGACACCTTCCCTTTAAGGCTTTGGTATATGGGACAAATTCCCTTCTCTTGGCAGAGTTGGACCTTTTCTTAATGCCTGCAAAATGGCTTCTTTGGTCTGAAAAAAAATAATCCTGGACATCGTGTCATGTGGGAGATCCAGGTTGAGGGCTTTGGGCTTCGGGATCCTATGGATTCTAACCACCACCAAGTCCTTTAAATCAAAGTCTAACAAGACTGCAGTTAACATATTAAAGAAAAATTTAGGCAAATTATTATCTGACACCGTTTCAGGAATCGCACTAATCCTGATATTACAGTATTTCTCCTGAATCTATCTTCTAGATCCAAGACTTTGTTTTTAAGTTTTAGAACTTAATTTTCAATGGAGTCATTAGCGTCTATGAAATCATTATGCGAGTTAGTGAGCTTTGCCATTTTGGTTTCAATATGAGCCATACGTTTCTCAACCACATTAAGCTCACCATTCAATTCCACAGCCATAGCTTGCATATCCTCCTTAAGGGAAACCCTCAAAGAAGCCAACAGGCTCTGCATTGCCTTCTTTGTGAGGGGAACATTGGCATGGTCATCCTCCCCCACCTCTGGGACTGTTCATGGGCCTCTGCACGATAAACAAGACAGAGAGGGAGATGCCGCCGCCATCTCTGCTGGGTCAGACCGCGCTGCCCCCAGAAAGGTCGTAAGCTTGGCCGGTGAGCTGTGTTTCTGGGGTCTCCCCCATGTCATACCTTGTCCTGGAAGGCTGAAAGGGAGATTCAAGGTAGCTGTTACAAGGCTCCGACCGGGTCTATCTTTAATTAGCAGTGCCGCTTCAGAGCTTGTGTGCTGGAGCTCCCTCACTCACTCAGTGACCAGCACTATCTGTGTGCAGTAAAACAAATTTTTAGCGGCATAAGATATCATTTTCTTGGGGGGGTCCTGCGGTTTAGGTACCTTAATGGCGCTTTAAATGCAACATGGTGCGCGCAATCTATTTCAGCCAAATTTGTGTTCCAAAATTTAAATAGTGCACCTTCGGTTTTGAGTCCAGTCGTTTGTCCAAACAGAAGTTTCTGACCACGTGAGGTATCAGCGCACTCAGTGGTAATAAAGTGAGTAGAGATGAGCGATGTTCGAGGTCCGCCAATTTCATGTTCGAGTGATTTTGGGGGTGTTCGAGCTCGAACTCGAGCTTTTTGGTAAAAGCTCGACAGTTCGAGTTACGTTCGAGAACGGTTCGATCAACAAAAAGCCTAGCTAGTTACTAGCTGGATTTTCACTGTAATAGTGTGAGTCACTGTGAATCACGCTATTACCAAATTTCAGCGTATAGTGTGCGGGGGGGACGGGGTTTAGATCTGTGCTGCTGCTGAGTGCTGAGATAATGCCGATTGACATTTTTTTTTTCTTTTCCTAACCGCGCATGCAGTGGGGCGGGCCGGGATGTCAGCCAATCACAGATACAAACACAGCTAAGAGGATTTTTGCCAGACAAGCAAGGGCATGTGTCATAGGCTGTGCATGTCACATGTCCTTGCCTTATAAGATCCGGCCATTTCCCCGTCGCCGCCATTATCTGTCTTCTGCGTGTGGGTGACAGTCACCACTCACGCTGCTGCTGCTGCTCCTGCTGTGTGCGCTATAGAGATACAGTGCAATCTACACAGCGCTTTAGGGATTAGGTACTGCTGGTTATTTCAGCTCTTTTCAGGGCTCATTTACAGGCGTTCATAGCCATAGCTGCTAGGCAGGTCCGTGCAAACGCTGTGTATGGCTTTAGATAAAAGCGTCTGCCTTCCTCAGCTCAGGCAATTCCTTGCTGCATTTTTTCATTAGCAGGGATTGAAAGTGAGGCTTCCTTTGCTGTCCCGCTACCTACAGCACCCGTGCATTGTACCCACCTGCCCATTTTTGCCACGCTATCTTATTTGCCCAAAGAGCTGAAACTTTTGTGCCATCCTAAAAGTGTCTGGAATACTAAGTTAGTTTTCCTTTGCTGTCCACTGACCCACAACACCCCTGCATTCTACCCACCTGCCCATTTTTGCCACGCTATTTTATTTGCCCAAAGAGCTGCCACTTTTCGTGCCATCTTAAAAGTGTCTGGAATACTAAGTTAGTGTTCCTTTGCTGTCCACTGACCCACAGCACCCGTGCATTATACCCACCTGCCCATTTTTGCCACGCTATTTTATTTGCCTAAAGAGCTGACACTTTGTGCCATCCTAAAAGTGTCTGGAATACTAAGTTAGTATTCCTTTGCTGTCCACTGACCCACAGCACCCCTGCATTCTACCCACCTGCCCATTTTTGCCACGCTATTTTATTTGCCCAAAGAGCTGACACTTTTGTGCCATCCTAAAAGTGTCTGGAATACTAAGTTAGTGTTCCTTTGCTGTCCACTGACCCACAGCACCCCTGCATTCTACCCACCTGCCCATTTTTGCCACGCTATTTATTTGCCCAAAGAGCTGACACTTTTTGTGCCATCCTAAAAGTATCTGGAATACTAAGTTAGTGTTCCTTTCCTATCTACTGACCCACAGCACCCGTGCATTATACCCACCTGCCCATTTTTGCCACGCTATTTTATTTGCCCAAAGAGCTGACACTTTTTCTGCCATCCCAAAAGTGTCTGGAATACTACCTTAGTGTTCCCTTGCTGGCAATCACGGTACAGCACCTGTGCATGGTACACATCTGTCCATTTTTGCTACGCAATTCTAATTGCAAACTGTGCTGCCACTTTAGGGGCATACTAAAATTGACTAGGATACTACTTTAGTGTTCCTTTGCTGGCAATCACGGTACAACACCTGTGCATGGTACACAACTCTCCATTTTTGATAGGCAATTCTAATTGCAAACTGTGCTGCCACTGTTAGGGGCACACTAAAATTGACTGGGATACTACCTTAGTGTTCCTTTGCTGGAAATCACAGTAGAGCACCTGTGCATGGTACGCACCTCTCCATTTTTGCTACGCAATTCTAACTGCAAACTGTGCTGCCACTGTTAGGGGCATACTAAAATTGACTTTATCAAAAACGAAGAAACTTCAGCTCTCCCCTCTTCACTCCCAAATCTTACCTCCGGTGCACGGAAACACCCTGACCTGGGTGGGAACACATGAAGAAAGGAAGAAATTCCAGCAACTTCAGGAGAAAGTAGAATTTTCTTAAAAAACAGTTTCTTTATTGGTAATAAAAATATTAATATTCCATCCAAGCAAGACAAAAAAAGAGAGGCAAGACAGAGGAGCTCCTCTGTCTTGCCTCTCTTTTTTTGTCTTGCTTGGATGGAATATTAATATTTTTATTACCAATAAAGAAACTGTTTTTTAAGAAAATTCTACTTTCTCCTGAAGTTGCTGGAATTTCTTCCTTTCTTCATACTAAAATTGACTGGGATAGTCAGTGTTGGTTCTTCAGCTGTCAATAAAGCTAGACCACCTCTGAATTGTACACCACCTCTCCATTTTTGCTACCACATTTTAAGTGTCCAATCTTGTTGCTAACAAAATGAGTGGCAAAAGGATAGATGCTGGTAGAAAGGGGAACAGGCGTGTTGGAAAAGGAAAAAAAGTTTGTGTCCGTGGGGTAGGTGTGAAAGCTAAATTAACATCTGCTGAAGAAAGGCCATCTTCCAGCAAAAGTAAGATGTCTACAACTTTCCGTGGACAATCGGATGTGCTACCTTTTTTATGGAACCGAACAACTGTAACAAAGGTAGATGATGCACAAAAAAAGAACATGCCAAAATGGATCTCAACTGCTCCAACAAGTGGCCTCTCCACCTCAACTTCAACATCCAAAAAACCACAGTCCTCTGAGTTGTCACCCCAATCGCACTTGCTTTCTCCCAGCTCTCAAGTTTCCACCCGCCCTGCAGAGTATGGTGTAACAGAGATGGCTGAGTCTGCAGAGCTGTTCAGTCACACTATACCCTGGGAATCAGAGGTCTGCTCCCAAGCTACAGTGAGTACAGACCAGGAAATGGTCTGCAGTGATGCCCAGAAGCTTTGCGAGTCAGATTCAGGCCCTGATGACCAAGCTTCTGAGCATAATGTAGACCCTCATTCCCAAACTGTAACACCTGTTGGTGGAGACAATGAGGAACATACTGATGATGATGAGACACAGATACCTGATTGGGATGACAACTTAACTATTCAGTCAGGGCAGGAAGAGGTTAGGTCTGAGGGCGAGGGGAGTGCAAACACAACGCTTGATGATGAAGTTCTAGATCCCACTTACTGTCAACCCACAGTCAGGCACTCGAGGTCACCAGAGGCGGTGGAGGAGGATGCGACTGACGACGAAGTTACCTTGTGCCTTCCTGGACAGAGTCTGAGTACTGGAAGCACGTCAACAACTGCATCCTCTGGCTCTGCAGGTTGCATGGGCTCTAAGCCTTGCCTAGCCTGGTCCTTTTTTGATATCGCAAAGGATCTCCCAAATCATGTGATCTGTAAGATTTGTTGTCAATCTAAAAGTAGAGGCCAAAACCTCACCAGTTTGACAACTTCTTCCATGAATCACCACATGAATAACAAGCATAAGTCCCAGTGGGAAGCTCACCGTGATACAATGCGGGCTAGCGGAGCGGGCCAACCACCGTCTGCCCCTTCAAGTGCATCCGCGCGCTCTTCATCCTCTATGACTGTGCGGACAGCTGTGACACATGTTTTTCCATGCAGACCTTCCACCTCTTTAACCGCAACAGGCAGTTTGCTTGTCAGGTCGTCAGTTGGTTTGGAAGGTGAAACAAGTGCTGGTGTACAACTCTCTCAGACATCAAGAGCACCAACTTTGGATGAAGGCAACATCATGTCTCCGCCTGGACTTTCCTCACAGACCTGCAGTTTTCCAGGGACACCCTACTCCACACCGTCTCCAAACACCAGCCAGATCTCGGTCCCTCAGATGTGGACCAATAAAAGGCCATTTCCTCCGACCCATGACAAAGCTGAGAGGTTGACTTTCACCCTCTGTAAGCTCTTGGCTACCGAAATGCTGCCTTTCTGCCTGGTGGACACACAGGATTTTAGAGACCTTATGTCCGTCACAGTGACCCAGTACCAGATGCCCAGTTGCCACTACTTCTTCAAGAAAGGGGTGCCTGCGCTACACCAGCATGTCGCACAGAACATCACCGCTTCCTTGAGAAACTCAGTGTGTGACAGGGTGCATTTCACCACTGATACTTGGACCAGTAAGCATGGACATGCGCGTTACATGTTGCTGACTGGGCACTGGGTAACTACGGTGAGAGATGGAGAAGGGTCTGCTGAACAAGTCTTGCCATCCCCACGACTTGTGCGTCAATCTTCTGTATGTAGAAGTTCTTCCACTGCTTCTGCCTCCTCAACCTCGTCTGGGTCCTCCACCTCCGCCCCAAGCCTGCTTGGTCAGGCCACCCGCGTTGTAACTGCGCACAAGGAATCCCGCACACCTCCTTACTATGCTGGCAGCAGAGCTCAACAGCATCATCAGGCGGTCTTTACCTTGAAATGTCTTGGAAATAAGAGTCACACAGCTGAGGAGTTGTGGTCAGCTCTTGCAAGCGAGTTTCGTAAATGGTTGTCTCCACTCAACCTGCAGCCAGGGAAGGCCGTCTGCAACAATGCTGCAAACCTGGGTGCGGCCCTTCGTCGGGGCAAGGTGACACACGTGCCTTGTATGGCTCACGTGTTGAACCTTGTTGTCCAACAATTTATAACCCACTATCCCGGCCTAGATGGGCTTCTGCACAGGGCACGGTCACTCTCTGCTCACTTCCGCCGTTCAACCGCTGCAGCTAACCGACTTGCATCGCTCCAGAAGTCTTTCGGCCTGCCGGTTCATCGCCTGAAATGCGATGTGCCGACACGCTGGAATTCGACTCTCCACATGTTGCAGCGACTGTAGCAGCACCGCCGAGCCCTGGTGCAATACGTTATGACGTATAGCCTGGGCCAACGAGATGCAGAGGTGGGGCAGATGACGCTGCTGGAGTGGTCTCAAATCAAGGACCTATGCACCCTTCTGCACAGTTTTGACATGGCGACGAATATGTTTAGCACCGAAAATGCCATTATCATCATAACAATTCCAGTCATTTACATGCTGGAGCACACACTAAACAATATTCGGAGTCAGGTGGTGGGACAAGATTAAGGGGAGGAAGTACAAGAGGATTCATATGCGCAAGGGATACCAACATCTACAAGGTCCAGACGTTCAGCATCACCAAGGCGGCAGGCATGGGACGGTGGGGGAGTGGGATTAACAAGGGTGCATGTTAGCAGCCAAACTGTTGAGAAAGGTGCAGGAGCCCAGGAAGAAATGGAGGACGAACTCTCGATGGACATGGAAGACTCAGCAGATGAGGGAGACCTTGGTCAAATTTCGGTTGAACAAGGTTGGGGGGACATGTCAGAGGAAGAAAGCACGGTTAGCACCTCGCCGCCACAAACACAGCGAGGACTTGGTCCGCATGGATGCGCAAGACACATGAGCGCTTTCTTGCTGCACTACCTACAACATGACCCTCGGATTGTCCGAATTAGAAGTGATGATGACTACTGGGTTGCCACACCATTAGATCCCCGGTACAAGTCCAAATTTGGAGAAATAATTCAAGCCATAGAAAGGGACGCACATATGCAGGAGTATCAGCAGAAGCTGTTACTCAATCTTAGCTCGGCTTTTCCACCAAACACCAGTGGTACACGGAGTGAATCTCCCAGTTGTAACTTGCCAAACATGGGACTGTCTCGTAATTTTAAGTCAAACAGTAACCGTAAGGCTGGGGCCACACGGGCACTACTGCGATCCACTTGCGTGACACTCGGCTCGTGCTGGCAGTACAGCAGAGCCGAGTGTCATGCGTGTGTCCTTGCAACTGAGGTCCGTTCGTGCGAGCAGACCTCAGCTGCGGGGGGCGGGCCAGCACTCAGGAGGGGAGGGAGGGATTTATCTCCCCCTCTCCTGCGTAGCCGGCTATTGCCATTCTCGCACTGCACTAGCGGTACACCGGTGTACCGCGAGTGCAGTGCGATTTTTCTCTCGCCCCATTCACTTGAATGGGTGCGAGAGAAAGAGTCTCGGATTACAATCGCAGCATGCTGCGATTGTTTTCTCAGTCCGATTAGAGCTGAGAAAATAATCGCTCGTGTGCTGACACACAGGTTAGAATTGGTCCGAGTGGAATGCGATGTTTTATCGCACTCCACTCGCACTGTTTTTCTCACCGTGTGGCTTAGCCCTAACAGCAACACCGTATCTGGTGCTGGTAACAGCAATTTTATGGAATCGTTTCATGATTTTTTTAGACCATCCAATACAAGGCCACAAGAGACAAGAAGTCTGACACATAGTCAACGGCTGGAGAGGATGATACAGGAGTATCTCCAAATGAACATCGATGCCATGACTTTGCAACTGGATCCTTGCTCATTTTGGGCTTCCAATCTTGAAAAATGGCCTGAGCTCGCCACTTATGCCTTGGAGATCTTGTCATGTCCCGCGGCCAGCGTTGTCTCGGAACGTGTCTTCGGTGCTGCAGGGTGTGTGTTGACAGATAAGCGCACGCGTCTGTCCAGTGACAATGTGGACAGACAAATGTTCATCAAGATGAACATGTCATGGATCCGCAAAGACTTTACTACCCCTGTGTCATCCTGGGGAGAGTAAAGGCTGGCGTATTTTGGAATGTGCTTGATGCAAATCTATCTGTCAAGTTTTTAGAAAACATAGGGCAGTATATATGGACTTCATCAAAGATAAAAGGCAACAACTTCAAAAAGCATATATATGAAAACGGAGACAGAAGTCTTTAAATTTGCCTAATGAACACTATGATACCCCATAATCACATAGTCACCAATCAACAGCGCTAGTGCACATAAAAAAAAGTTTTTTATTTTTAATTGGTCAGACACAAAGTATAACAAGGATATAGACAATAACAGTGTTTTAAGAGCAGGTTAAGACAGAGAGGCGATTAAATCCCCATGTGAAGCCGCATGTTGCAAAGGTACATACAATTATACAGGTGGTACACTTAATTCCCCACAGTGGTGAGCGCTGGGTCATCAAGTGAAAACATTCAGGATAGCCAGCTGACTTCCAGAAGGATAATATACAGGATCACAAAAAAAAAAAATTGTCCATACATATTAAGCCAGCAATTACATGCAACATCACCACAGCGCAAAAACCAGAGTGGGGCTTACCAGAGTAAGTAAGGGCACATGGGTCCCCCGAGGAAGTCAATTGCACGAAACACGTGTTGGGACTGCTCCCCATATGTCCCCGCATGTGCCCTTACTTACTCTGGTAAGCCCCACTCTGGTTTTTGCGCTGTGGTGATGTTACATGTAATTGCTGGCTTAAAATGTATGGACAATTTTTTTTTTTTTGTGATCCTGTATATTATCCTTCTGGAAGTCAGCTGGCTATCCTGAATGTTTTCACTTGATGACCCAGCGCTCACCACTATGGGGAATTAAGTGTACCACCTATATAATTGTATGTACCTTTGCAACATGCGGCTTCACATGGGGATTTAATCGCCTCTCTGTCTTAACCTGCTCTTAAAACACTGTTATTGTCTATACCCTTGTTATACTTTGTGTCTGACCAATTAAAAATAAAAAACTTTTTTTATGTGCACTAGCGCTGTTGATTGGTGACTATGTGATTATGGGGTATCATAGTGTTCATTAGGCAAATTTAAAGACTTCTGTCTCCGTTTTCATATACCTGTCAAGTTTGCAACTGGGGCACAAGTGATGCCACTGAAGGGGTGTCTGTGGGGCCCAATTTTTGGAAAAAAGGGAGACTCTGCTTGGAGTCCCCTTGCTGTGTTTTACATGATTTTAGAAGGGCATGCCATGCCTATATCTGTCTCTCCTCCTCTTTTAACTCGTCCAGCTGTTTTGTTTTCGCATGAGTATATGTCCTTGTCACTTTCCTATGTGTTTGTGGTGTGTTGTGAGTTGTTTGTCACCTTTTGGACACCTTTGAAGGTGTTTTCTTTGTGTTTTTATGTGATTGAGTTTGCCTGCCATTGTTTTCAATGGGGTTCGAGAGGTTTGTCAAATGGTTCGTCGAACCGAACTCAAACGCGGCCTCTGTTCGACGAACCGAACTCGAGCTTTTAGAGGCTTGCTCATCTCTAAAAGTGATGTGACCATTTTTTCCTACTATCCCTTGTAAAAGTGAAAAAATTGGGGCTACAGCAACATTTTAGAGAGGGAATTGCGTTTTTTCTTTATTCCATTTGCATTAACCCTTTCACCCCTGGGCGATTTTCTGTTTTTTTGCTACCTGTACTTTTAAATGAAACCATGAATTTTAGCAAGTTGTGTACTGGAAAACGTCAAAAAAAATTCCAAGTGCGGAAAAATTGCAAAAAAGTGTGATTACGTAATGGTTTTTCATGGAATTTTATTCATCGTTTCACTGTATGATAAAACTGATGTCAGTGTGATGCCTCAGGTAGGTACGAGTTTGAAGATACCAAACATGTATAGGTTTACTTTTATTTAAGGGGTTAAAAATTCGGAAGATTGTCCCAAAAAAGTGGCGCACGTTTTGCGCCATTTTCCACGACCCATAGTGTTCTCATTTTTCAGGATATGGGGCTTAGTGACAGATTTTTTTTTTCTGCATCTCAAACAGACGTTGTTAGTGGTACCATTTTTGCACAGATGCTATATTTTGATCTATAACAACAATCTGGGCACTATAATGCTCAGATAAGAAGTGGAGCTGAATGCATAGTAATTCTTGAAAAGTACAAAACTTTATTACAAAATCACAAGTAAAAACAGGAAAAAAGCCCTCAAAGTGGAGCACATCATCCCCAGTTAATAACCCTCAGAGAAATATATACAAGGATACATCCACAGGTATATTTATATATAGCCACGACTGGCTGATAACAGAGACAACAGAAGTCTATTAGTCTCCTCAGGCATATATAAGCCAATTTAAAATATCAATGCTATATCAGCCAGTAAATAGCAAAATAGTTAGGTGCTACTATTCATGAAATTGTTCAAGATCATGTCACCTGCCCATCAGCACCAGATAATATGTGCATTATTAAATAAGCTATAAACAGCGCACAAATGACACACTGGTTTGCAACTGCATAAATCTACTGTGCTGATGAGGAGGCAGTGAAGAGAAAAAAACTTCAATGGGCTAATTAACATTCAGTAAGCACCCATGGTCTATCATGAAACACTGTATGGCTGATAACAGAGACAACAGAGATCTATTAAGCTGGTGTCACACTAAGCGACAGCGACAACGACGTCGCTGTTACGTCACCATTTTCGGTGACGTAACAGCGACCTTGTAAGTCGCTGTTATGATCGCTGCTTAGCTGTCAAACACAGCAGAAGCAGCGATCATAACGTCGCTGTGCTACATGTGCAGAGAGCAGGGAGCCGCGCTTAGCGCTGGCTCCTTGCTCTCCTAGGTACAGTACACATCGGGTTAATTAACCCGATGTGTGCTGCAGCTACATGTCACAGTGCAGAGAGCAGGGAGCCGCGCGCACTGCTTAGCGCTGGCTCCTTGCTCTCCTTGCTACAGTATACATCGGGTTAATTACCCGATGCATACTGCAGCCACATGTCACAGTGCAGGAGCCGGCACTGGCAGCAAGAGCGGAGGCTGGTAACCAGCGTAAACATCGGGTAACCAGGGAAAGGTCTTCCCTTGGTTACCCGATGTTTACGCTGGTTACAGCTTACCGCAGCTGCCAGTGCCGGCTCCTGATCGCTTCATTTCGTCGCTCTCTCGCTGTCACACACAGCGATGTGTGTGTCACAGCGGGAGAGTGACGACCAAAAAATGAAGCTGGACATTCAGCAACGACCTGCGACCTCACAGCAGGGGCCAGGTCGTTGCTGGATGTCACACACAGCGACGGGACGTCGCTGCAACGTCACAGAAAATGGTGACGTAGCAGCGACGTCGTTGTCGTCGTCGTTATGTGTGACACCAGCTTAAGTCTCCTCAGGCATATATAAGCCAATTTAGAATATCTCTGCTGTCTCAGTCGGCAGATGGCAAAATAGTTCCATATAAACCATTAGGTGCAACTATTCCTGAGAAGGTTCAAGATAATATCACCTGCCCCTCAGCACCAGATGATGTGTGCATAAATAAATATGCTATAAACAGCGTGCAAATAACACACTAGTTTGCAACTGCATAAATCTACTGTGCTGATGAGGAGGTGGTGAAAAAGCAAAACCTCACAGAGCTAATTAACATTCAGTAAGCACCCATGGTCTATTATGAAACACTATATGGCTGATAACAGAGACAACAGAGGTCTATTAGTCTCCTGGGGCATATATAAGCCAATTTAGAATATCTCTGCTGTCTCAGCCAGCAGATGGAAAAATAGTTCAATATAAACCATTAAGTGCAACTATTCCTGAGAAGGTTCAAGATAATATCACCTGCCCCTCAGCACCAGATAATGTGTGCATAAATAAATATGCTATAAACAGCGTGCAAATGACACACTGGTTTGCAACTGCATAAATCTACCGTGCTGATGAGGAGGCGGTGAAAAGCAAAACCTCACAGGGCTAATTAACATTCAGTAAGCACCCATGGTCTATCATGAAACACTATATGGCTGATAACAGAGACAACCGAGGTCTATTAGGGGTGCTTCACACACAGCGAGCTCGCTGCCGAGATCGCTGCTGAGTCACGCTTTTTGTGACGCAGCAGTGACCTCATTAGCGATCTCGCTGTGTGTGACACTGAGCAGCGATCTGGCCCCTGCTGCGAGATCGCTGCTCGTTACACACAGCCCTGGTTCGTTTTCTTCAAAGCCGCTCTCCTGCTGTGACACACAGATCGCTGTGTGTGACAGCAAGAGAGCGACAAATGAAGCGAGCAGGGAGCAGGAGCCGGCGTCTGACAGCTGAGGTAAGCTGTATCCAAGATAAACATCGGGTAACCAAGGTGGTTACCCGATATTTACCTTAGTTACGAGCCTCTGCAGCTCTCACGCTGCCTGTGCTGCCGGCTCCGGCTCTCTGCACATGTAGCTGCTGTACACATCGGGTTAATTAACACGATGTGTACAGCAGCTAGGAGAGCAAGGAGCCAGCGCTAAGCAGTGTGCGCGGCTCCCTGCTCTCTGCACATGTAGCTGCATTACACATCGGGTTAATTAACCCGATGTGTACTGTAGCTAGGAGAGCAAGGAGCCAGCGCTCAGTGTGCGCGGCTCCCTGCTCCCTGCTCACACTGGTAACTAATGTAAACATCGGGTAACCATACCCGATGTTTACCTTAGTTACCAGTCTCCGCAGCTTCCAGACGGCGGCTCCGTGCAAGCGCAGCGTCGCTTGCACGTCGCTGCTGGCTGGGGGCTGTTCACTGGTCGCTGGTGAGATCTGCCTGTTTGACAGCTCACCAGCGACCATGTAGCGATGCAGCAGCGATCCTGACCAGGTCAGATCGCTGGTCGGATCGCTGCTGCATCGCTAAGTGTGAAGGTACCCTTAGTCTCCTCAGGCATATATAAGCCAATTTAGAATATCTCTGCTGTCTCAGCCGGCAGATGGAAAAATAGTTCGATATAAACCATTAGGTGCAACTATTCCTGAGAAAGTTCAAGATAATATCACCTGCCCCTCAGCACCAGATAATGTGTACATTATTAAACATGCTAAAAACAGCGTGCAAATAACACACTGGTTTGCACCTGCATAAATCTACCGTGCTGATGAGGAGGTGGTGAAGAGGAAAAATTCACAGGGCTAATTAACATTCAGTAAGCACCCATGGTTTATCATGAGACACTGTGAGTCATATCAGTTGTCAGCTAAAATATCACACGGGCATTCATGACAGACCACTAGAAGATGACATTGCATAAAAATACATAATACTATCCACAATCATATACCTGAAAAAGAGGGTAAACTAGGCGAGTGCTCCACCACCCCTGACGCCGTTTCGCCTCGCTTCTTCAAAAGGGGCGTGTCAGGGTGGGGAGATGTCCAGGCATTTATCTTCGTAAAGCAGCCAATGGCAGAAGCAGTCCAAACAAGCCTCCATACACGCCCCTGTCACATGATGCTGGTAATGTCGGCGCGTGGGGCAGTCACAGCCTACCTCTATCAAGTTCACTCTCCTGGATGCGCGCGCTGGAACACAGCGTGACACGCAATGTCCCAAATAAGGCGCATACCAGGAAGTGTGAGGAGCGGAGACTGGCGCACGCGCACTGCCGGCAACATGTAACTTAATGCCGATATGGCAAACATCGCAAGATATTTTAAATAAGGAAAAAATATTTTAAGGGAAAAATGGCAGTGTCTCTATTATAATTAATTTAAAAAACTTCATCCAAAACTTCAATTTGGAGGTCCAAAAACTCAAGACGTCTGCCATATTTGTAAGTGAGTTTAATATTCAATTCGTTATTATTAAGCTCGTTCATAAACTCAACTAAATCACACTCAGATCCAGACCACAGAAACCAAATGTCATCAATGTAACGCATCCATTCCTGAACTCCAGATATTGCAGATGTGATATCTCCAGAAAATAAATGGCGTTCCCAGAAACCTAAAAATAAATTTGCATACGAGGGGGCACATGAGGCCCCCATCGCTGTGCCTTGTAACTGTAAATAAACCCTCTTGTTAAATGTGAAAAAATTATGGTACAACACAAATTCTAAAAGGATCAGTAGGAGTTCAGAAATGGATGCGTCAATATTACTGGTCTGTAAAAACCATTTTATGGCTCGAAGTCCATCAGTGTGTTTGATTGACGTGTACAGGGCTTCTACGTCAGCCGTCACCATGATCATCTCCCCCGCAACCTGAATGTGGCTAATTCTCTGCAAAGCAGAGGTTGTATCTTGAATGTATGATGGTAATGTTGCCACGATAAATTTGAGGAAGTGATCGATAGTGACGGAGACGAGTTCACATAAACTGCCATTACCCGATATTATGGGTCGCCCTGGGGGGTCTCTGGGGTCTTTATGGATCTTTGGGATCAGGTACAGAGTTGGCAGACGTGGATGAAGTTTTTTCACAAGATCTAAAAATTTTTTAGGAATTATTCCTTCCTCAAAAGCCCTTTCTAAAATAGAAACTAATTTGTTTTGGTACTGAGCGGATGGGTTGGCGGGTAATTGCTTGTAGCACTTGCCGTTGTTTAATAATTTATATGCTTGTTTCTCGTATAAAGTGGACGGCCAGACGACTAGATTTCCGCCTTTATCGGCTGGTTTAAAAACCACATTTTCTAGTTGACTGAGGTCTTGGAGTGCTTGCTTTTCAATTCTACTTAGATTAGATTTTGATGCAAAACCATCCAATCTCATCCGCTCGATATCTCCACAAACCAATTTGGTAAACACATCTACCGCTGGGCATAAACTGAGTGATGGGAAGGTTTTTGATTTATGCATGAGGTGCAATGGAAATTTATTTGTGGGGGTAGTGTCACTCTCCCTTGCTAGAGATTCAAGGGTCTCTAAAGCTTCCCTCTCAACCGAAGTGTCGAACAAATCACCTCCACTAGATTTGTGATGTAAACGACGTAAAATCAACTTACGGGAAAATAGATGAATGTCCTTCACCGCTGTAAATTTATCCATCGGTTGAGAGGGAGAGAAGGTGAGACCCCTTTCTAACACACCCATCTGTACATCAGTTAGATTATAATCCGACAGATTAATTACCTTGTAATGATCTTGTCCCTTGTGGGATCTGCCATCTCTCGGTTTGAACATGTCGTGATATTTGAATCCAGCTTTATTTTTAGCTCTGGTCCTGAATGATATTTCGCTGCCTTCATCCATATCACTAGATGACGCATAGCTGTCAGACATTGCTGCATTGGTATTTCCAGATTGATTTTTCTGTATGCGGGATCTGGGCATGTTATAGCCCTTTTGCTGCCATTTATAATTTTTTTTATTTTCGTAGTCACCAAGATCTCGCTGGTACTTCTTTAACTTGGTTTGACTTATTTCTTGCTCCCATTTATCAATTTCTTTTTCTAAATCGGCCATATATTTGTTTATCTGGTCCACAGCCATATCTTTTTTGATGGTAAGCATTAATGCCTCAAGATCCTCATCAATTTTATTCAATGATATTAAATTATTTTCAATAATAATCTGGATAAACTCAAGCGAGCAAGTCTCAGCAGCCTTGATCCATCTATTAGTTAATAGCTCATTATTAAGTTCAAAGGATGGAAAAACCTGCACTCTCAACCCCCTTGGTATTATTCTTTGGGAGTGATAATTGGTGAGAGAGGCCTTATTCCACCATAGTCTTGTCTTTTTTTGTACCAGGTTCCTATATTGTCTCAAGTGCTCCTTGTCCACCGGGTTTTCAGATACGACAGATGGGGTCCCTGTTTGAATAAATTTGTTGCCTTATTCAGCCAAAGTGTTTCTCTGGCTTTGAGATCCATGATAAATATATCTCAGGATGCGGACACACTGTACTAAAACAGTAAAGCAGAACACTTAAATATCAATTGTCCTTAATGAACACACTTCAAACACTGATCTATAACAACAATCTGGGCACTATAATGCTCAGATAAGAAGTGGAGCTGAATGCATAGTAATTCTTGAAAAGTACAAAACTTTATTACAAAATCACAAGTAAAAACAGGAAAAAAGCCCTCAAAGTGGAGCACATCATCCCCAGTTAATAACCCTCAGAGAAATATATACAAGGTTACATCCACAGGTATATTTATATATAGCCACGACTGGCTGATAACAGAGACAACAGAAGTCTATTAGTCTCCTCAGGCATATATAAGCCAATTTAGAATATCAATGCTATATCAGCCAGTAAATAGCAAAATAGTTAGGTGCTACTATTCATGAAATTTTTGTTTTAATGAATTCTTCTCCTTTTGTTTTAGCCCTAGATAAGCAGTCTAATGTGCGTCTATACGAGATCACGCTCCTGGCAAATTATTTCTGCCTGCAAGCAACAAATCCTAAATTGATTTGAAACATCTAATGTGGTGAAGCGGATATGAACTCCCATATATTTCAGAAGAATTTGTATTCCTAATGCGGCTTTTCTAATAATAATTGTTATTGTGCAATCTGGTTGTGACTAATATATATAGCTGTTGGGGATAATCCTACACTATGTGCAGTCTTTTATATTCATATCGACTGCCTGTTTATACAAGTGGCAGAATTTATAGGCATTACTTTTGATAATATGAGGATTTGCACTCTGTCATGAAGTACGTATTGTTTAATATTTAATATTTTCTTCTCCATATTTACTATGTTTGCAATGTAATATAAGTATGGACATCTGCATATAAGCTTGTACATGTTGAATGATCTGTGTATATCGATTGTAATCTAATTATAATAGAGACACTGCCATTTTTCCCTTACAATATTTTTTCCTTATTTAAAATATCTTGCGATGTTTGCCATATCGGCATTAAGTTACATGTTGCCGGCAGTGCGCGTGCTCCAGTCTCCGCTCCTCACACTTCCTGGTATGCGCCTTATTTGGGACATTGCGTGTCACGCTGTGTTCCAGCGCGCGCATCCAGGAGAGTGAACTTGATTACTTGACATTACCAGCATCATGTGACAGGGGCGTGTATGGAGGCTTGTTTGGACTGCTTCTGCCATTGGCTGCTTTACGAAGATAAATGCCTGGACATCTCCCCACCCTGACACGCCCCTTTTGAAGAAGCGAGGCGAAACGGCGTCAGGGGTGGTGGAGCACTCGCCTAGTTTACCCTCTTTTTCAGGTATATGATTGTGGATAGTATTATGTATTTTTATGCAATGTCATCTTCTAGTGGTCTGTCATGAATGCCCGTGTGATATTTTAGCTGACAACTGATATGACTCACAGTGTCTCATGATAAACCATGGGTGCTTACTGAATGTTAATTAGCCCTGTGAATTTTTCCTCTTCACCACCTCCTCATCAGCATGGTAGATTTATGCAGGTGCAAACCAGTGTGTTATTTGCACGCTGTTTTTAGCATGTTTAATAATGTACACATTATCTGGTGCTGAGGGGCAGGTGATATTATCTTGAACTTTCTCAGGAATAGTTGCACCTAATGGTTTATATTGAACTATTTTTCCATCTGCCGGCTGAGACAGCAGAGATATTCTAAATTGGCTTATATATGCCTGAGGAGACTAATAGACCTCGGTTGTCTCTGTTATCAGCCATATAGTGTTTCATGATAGACCATGGGTGCTTACTGAATGTTAATTAGCCCTGTGAGGTTTTGCTTTTCACCGCCTCATCAGCACGGTAGATTTATGCAGTTGCAAACCAGTGTGTCATTTGCACGCTGTTTATAGCATATTTATTTATGCACACATTATCTGGTGCTGAGGGGCAGGTGATATTATCTTGAACCTTCTCAGGAATAGTTGCACTTAATGGTTTATATCGAACTATTTTTCCATCTGCCGGCTGAGACAGCAGAGATATTCTAAATTGGCTTATATATGCCTGAGGAGACTAAAGGTACCGTCACACTAAGCAACATCGCTAGCAACATCGCTGCTAACGAACAACTTTTGTGACGTTGCTAGCGATGTTGCTGTGTGTGACATCCAGCAACAACCTGGCCCCTGCTGTGAGGTCGTTGGTTGTTGCTGAATGTCCTGGGCCATTTTTTAGTTGTTGCTGTCCCGCTGTGAAGCACAGATCGCTGTGTGTGACAGCGAGACAACAACAACTAAATGTGCAGGCAGCAGGAGCCGGCTTCTGCAGAGGCTGGTAACCAATGTAAACATCGGGTAACCAAGAAGCCCTGTCCTTGGTTACCCGATATTTACCTTTGATACCAGCCTCCCCCGCTCTCACTGCCTGTGCTGCCGGCTCCTGCTCTGTGCACATGTAGCTAGCTGCAGGACACATCGGGTTAATTAACCTGATGTGTGCTGTAAGTAGGAGAGCAGGGAGCCAGCGCTCAGTGTGCGCTGCTCCCTGCTCTGTGCACATTTAGCTGCAGCACACATCGGGTAATTAACCCCATGTGTGCTGTAAGTAGGAGAGCAGGGAGCCAGCGCTCAGTGTGCGCTGCTCCCTGCTCTGTGCACATTTAGCTGCAGCATACATCGGGTAATTAACCCGATGTGTGCTGTAACTAGGAGAGCAGGGAGCCAGCGCGCGCTGCTCCCTGCTCTCTGCACGTGTAGCTCCGTGCAGTGGTAACCAAGGTAAATATCAGGTTGGTTACCGATATTTACCTTAGTTACCAAGAGCAGCATCTTCCATGCGGCGCTGGGGGCTGGTCACTGGTGAGCTCACCAGCAACTCGTGTAGCCACGCTCCAGCGATCCCTGCCAGGTCAGGTTGCTGGTGGGATCGCTGGAGCGTCGCAGTGTGACATCTCACCAGCAACCTCCTAGCAACTTACCAGCGATCCCTATCGTTGTTGGGATCGCTGGTAAGTTGCTTAGTGTGACGGTACCTTAATAGATCTCTGTTGTCTCTGTTATCAGCCATACAGTGTTTCATGATAGACCATGGGTGCTTACTGAATGTTAATTAGCCCTGTGAAGTTTTTTTCTCTTCACCGCCTCCTCATCAGCACAGTAGATTTATGCAGTTGCAAACCAGTGTGTCATTTGCACGCTGTTTATAGCTTATTTAATAATGCACATGTTATCTGGTGCTGATGGGCAGGTGATATGATCTTGAACAATTTCATGAATAGTAGCACCTAACTATTTTGCTATTTACTGGCTGATATAGCATTGATATTCTAAATTGGCTTATATATGCCTGAGGAGACTAATAGACTTCTGTTGTCTCTGTTATCAGCCAGTCGTGGCTATATATAAATATACCTGTGGATGTATCCTTGTATATATTTCTCTGAGGGTTATTAACTGGGGATGATGTGCTCCACTTTGAGGGCTTTTTTCCTGTTTTTACTTGTGATTTTGTAATAAAGTTTTGTACTTTTCAAGAATTACTATGCATTCAGCTCCACTTCTTATCTGAGCATTATAGTGCCCAGATTGTTGTTATAGATCAGTGTTTGAAGTGTGTTCATTAAGGACAATTGATATTTAAATGCTATATTTTGATCGCCTGTTATTGCATTTTGCGCAAAATGTGCGACAACCATAAAAACATAATTTTGTCGTCTGGAATTTTTTTGCCATTACTGTTTACTAATCAGATTAATTGATTTTATATTTTGATAGATCGGGCGTTTGTGAAAGCAGCAATACCAAAATGTGTTTTTTAATTTTTTTTAACCCTTGAATTTTCAAATGGGCGAATGAGGTGTGATTTGAACTTTTAGGTTTTTTTTACTTTACTAGTCTCCCTAGGGGACTATAAGCATCAGCAGTCTGATAGCTGATTCATTTGTTGATCAGAGTTGCACAGCTGTGATCAGAAGAAATGAGCATTCTTGTTCCTATGACCCATCGCTACCATGGCAAACGTTGGCTCTCCGTGATCGTGCCACGGGGCCTCCGATGGCAGCGGGGAAAGTTGATTTTCCTGCTGCTTATTTAAATTGTGCCACATGTTGACAGTGCAATCTAAGGAGTTAATTGTGTTAATTGGATTGTGGATCCACCTGCACCTGCAAGCCACACATCTGCTGTTCAAATCAGCAGACATTTGCAGGGATCGCTGCCGGCTCATCGCAGCAGCCGGCGGTGATTACCCCTTCATGATTAAGGTTGCACTGGTACGTCCTCGGTCGTGAAGGAGTTAATTCCTGTGTAGCATCTGAAGGGATAATTTTTTGCTGACAGCAGTTTTGAAGTATTTGAGGGATGCGATTTTTAAAATTTCACTTTTGGGGTGTTTCCAATATATAGTCCACTCACAGGCCATTTAAATCTGAGTAGGTGTATAAAAAACTGATTTTGTAGTGTTCTTGAAAAGAAATTGCGGCTAAACGTTTAACTCTTCTAACTTCCTAAAAAAATTAAACGAGGTTTGAAAAATGATTCAGATGCAAAAGGTAGATAAATGGGAAATGTTAGTTATCAATTATTTTGTACAGCATGACTATTTGGTTTAAGGATATAAAAATTGAATATTTGAAAATTGTGACGTTAAAAATTTTTGTTGAAATTCTAATACAATGTGTCACAAAAAAAATAAAAAATTTTACGAAATCACTGTAATGCATTGAAGCAATCGAGAGTTATGACCTCAAAGTGACACTGGTCAGATTTACAAAGTCTGGCTTGGTAATTAAGGCTAAAATTGGCTCAGTCACTTAAGGTACCGTCACAATTAGCGACGCTCCAGCAATCCCACCAGCAATCTGACCTGGCAGAGATCGCTGGAGCGTCGCTGGGTAGCTGTCAAACAGGCAGATCTCCACAGCGATCAGCCACCAGTGACCCGTGTAATGACGCTGTGCTTGGTAACCACAGTACACATCGGGTTACTAAGCAAAGCGCTTTGCTTATAGTTACCCGATGTGTACCTTGGCTACGTGTGCAGGGAGCAGGGAGACGGCTTCTAGAGGCTGCAGACGCTGGTAACCAAGGTAAATATCGGGTAACCAAGCAAAGCCTTTGCTTGGCTACCCGATGTGTACCTTGGTTACCAGCATCTGTAGAAGCCGCCTCCCTGCACATTCAGATCGCTGCTCTCTCGCTGTCAAACACAGCGATGTGTGCTTCACGGCGGGAGAGCAACGATCAAAAAATGGTCCAGGACATTCAGCAACGACCAGCGACCTCACAGCAGGGGCCAGGTCGTTGCTTGATGTCACACACAGCGACATCGCTAGCAAGATCACTGTTGCGTCACAAAACCGTGACTCAGCAGTGATGCCGCTAGCGATGTCGCTTAGTGAGACGTGGCCTTAAGGGGTTAAATGTAGATTAACAGCTACACCTAGCGATACCTTTAGTTTAGACTTTCCTCAAGACATAAACTATTTATTTACATGGTGTTTATAACTTTACATAATGTTAGATATCAGCCAATCTTGGTTTCAGAATTAAGGCCCACAGTACAGACAAGGTCCATGGTGATCTGATTAAACTTTATCCAGTAAACAATTTCTACATTTGTCAAGGCCAATGTGGGGTAGACGAGGTCCACTGCCAACAGCACACTGCGCTCAATCCTACATAAAACGTCAGAAAATTTATGTCCATCATGTAGCTTTTCCACTGATGACACTACATGACAATACCCACATTTTTTCCTCAGGCATCAGAGCACCAACCATACCTCATTTTGTCCTCTTCTTAGTGTTCCGTTTTCTTCATCAACCTGGCCACCTCAAACATTTTGCCTGCTTTTCAAGACTTACTGTCACGGGCTTTTTTTTTTTTTTAGCTTTTTTCCACTATGTCATGAATTTTTCTGTTGTTACTTAAGGCCACAGACTCATGTCTTCTAGAAGTTCCTCTTTCTAAGCACAAAGCAGATCGAGAAACTCTCACCAAGAGGTGAAAGGCCAAGAGTGCCTCTCTTTGGGAGCAGAGGTCCATCTTACTACCATCTCCCTTGGCCCTGCTATTATTTTGCCATCAGGAGCGAGGCTAGCAGTTTCATAATTCATACGTCATCGAAATGACAAGATAGTTGGTTTGATTAATCACAAACACCAATTGTAACATCTTCATAAGATAAGAGTTTCACACATGCACCTTTCCATTTGGAAATCAGCTCTCCTAGAGGAAGACAATCTATCTGGCTACTGCTACCCATTGGAGGCAGCTATAAATCAACATCCAACCCTGTAAAGTGAAGCTATCCTTAGAAAATGATGCTTATATAAAATGTTTGTGTCACATGTACTGATATTTGAAAAAATAAATAGTAATCTTGCATTTTTTAACTGGTCACGGGGGCTTTTTTTAAAGCTCATACTCATTCAGGAAAAGTTTACTGCAGTTTCTTAAGCTGGTGTCACACTAAACGACAGCGACAACGACGTCGCTGTTACGTCACCATTTTCGGTGACGTAACAGCGACCTTGTAAGTCGCTGTTATGATCGCTGCTTAGCTGTCAAACACAGCAGAAGCAGCGATCATAAGGTCGCTGTGCTACATGTTCAGAGAGCAGGGAGCCGCGCTTAGCGCTGGCTCCTTGCTCTCCTGCAGCACACATCGGGTTAATTAACCCGATGTGTGCTGCAGCTACATGTCACAGTTCAGAGAGCAGGGAGCCGCGCTTAGCGCTGGCTCCTTGCTCTCCTGCAGCACACATCGGGTTAATTAACCCGATGTGTGCTGCAGCTACATGTCACAGTGCAGAGAGCAGGGAGCCGCGCGCACTGCTTAGCGCTGGCTCCTTGCTCTCCTTGCTACAGTATGCATCGGGTTAATTACCCGATGCATACTGCAGCCACATGTCACAGGGCAGGAGCCGGCGCTGGCAGCAAGAGCGGAGGCTGGTAACCAGCGTAAACATCGGGTAACCAGGGAAAGGTCTTCCCTTGGTTACCCGATGTTTACGCTGGTTACAGCTTACCGCAGCTGCCAGTGCCGGCTCCTGATCGCTTCATTTCGTCGCTCTCTCGCTGTCACACACAGCGATGTGTGTGTCACAGCGGGAGAGTGACGACCAAAAAATGAAGCTGGACATTCAGCAACGACCGGCGAGCTCACAGCAGGGGCCAGGTCGTTGCTGGATGTCACACACAGCGACAGCGACGGGACGTCGCTGCAACGTCACAGAAAATGGTGACGTAGCAGCGACGTCGTTGTCGTCGTCGTTATGTGTGACACCAGCTTTACACTCATTACAATGACTGATAACACTTCCAACCACATCTGATAGCACAGGATCTACCACTCACAATAGGTGATGTTACAGCTGACCCACCTCCCTATCTTTTCACAATATCCTTACTCATTAGATGCTTCAATACAAAACATAGGGTCAGAGTCTGTTCATTGTGGCTCATGGACCTGAAAAAGCGTATTCATACGCGAAACGGCCGTCATCCGTGAAGGGGCCTGCTGAGAGCTCTACTCCTGCCGCTTTTATTACACCCTTCTAAATAAAGAATTCACTGGATCCTGGTGAGTGCCGTCCTCTTTCTTCTATGGACCCCACTAATGAACTCTAAATTGTGCCAGACGGGCACCCCTTAACCAGTTTTGTGGCGGATCCCTGTCCTCATCCCGTATAAGTGGTATATGCCTGCAAAAGTGAGGAGGTTGGTGCGGCAGTCTTCTGTTGAATTTTCATGTACACTAAAGATCAAAATTAGAGAACAATGTATGATCACTTGCTTTTTTTCAGAAATCATGTAATCCCCATTGATCAACATTTGAGAATTTTTTTTTTTTTTGTAAAGGGTACACCATGCCATTAGAAGTGTTTTACAAAAGATCCAAAGTTTATCACCATAAAACCTTATTTTGTCCAAAACGTGATGATCATAATTAGAGAACAAGAATGACTGTAGCACAGAGAAAGATAAGTACATTTTCTGAAGGTAACAACAGTCACCAATCAGTAGGAAGTGTACAAGCCTTTGCTTTGAATGTCTTCCGCACATCTGCAGCCACAGAACATAACTAGTCTCTCACACTGTTCTGGTGTGATTTTGGTCCACTCTTCTTCCAGTCTCTTCCACAGTTCTTTGATTTTTGTGGGTTTCTTGGCCATAAACTTGGTCACCAAGGATTTTCCAGAGGTTTTCTATTCGGTTTAGATCAGGACTCTGGGCTGGCCATCTCATTGTTGCAATTCTTTCTGTTTCAGGGAACTCCTTTACCTGTTTTGCTGTGTGACAGGGGGCATTGTCCTGCATGAAAATTGCTGGCTGATTGATAAAACACAGGTAAGGAATCAGTTGTTATTGAAGAAGCTTCTGATACACATTTGCATACACTCTGCCATGTAGCTGTAAGAGAGGTCCAACTCCTGCTGCAGAAAACATTTTCCAAACCATGACACCTCCTCCACCACCTTTCAGTGACTTCTTAACACACTTTGGTTCAGTCTCCAGTTTGTTAGTGAATAGGGATGAGCGAACGCGAACTGTAAAGTTCGGGGTTCGACCTGAATAAATAGGTGTTTGTGCAAAACACCACATGAGTTTTGTGTTACAGTTCAATTCCAGGGGCTGTAAAAAAAAAAAATCCCTTCCGATGTAGGCCAAAGGCGAGCATCTCTTCAGCTCTGCTACATCTGTGGAGGAGACAAACACAGGTCTGCTCACACAGATGAGCAGGCACAATCAGCTGTGCCCCCGGGTAACCTCCACTGACTACAGGTCCTTCCATGATGTCATAGCCATGTGACAAGTCTGGTGTGAATTTTGTTACCTTGTAGGTTACAGGACCTTACATGACATCATAGCCATGTGACCAGTCTGGTGTGAATGTTATTGTGACGTCACTGCAATACTACCGAAAGTGAGCGCTTGACAGCGGTGAAGTCAGTTGTACCCTCAGCTAACCCCGACTCTGACGTCAGCGCTCTCACTGCTAACAAGCGCTCGCTTTATGGCAGTGTTGCAGTGACGTCAGTAAAGGTCACTCAGAGGCACAGCTAACCGGCCTCAGCTGTGCCCAATCTAAGTGACAGTGTCTGTGATTGTCTGTTAGGTCCCTCACACAGATAGTAGTGTAATAAATAAATTAAAAAAAAAATTAACGTAGCTCTCCGCGATACTTTTGATTCTCAGCACAGATAAAGCGAACGGCTACGGGCTGTCACCTCCATCTGCCTAGCTTTATCTTGGCTGGCAATCAAAATACAGGGAAGACCATTATTTTTTTTCCTATTTATTTAAAAAAAAAATTAAAACAAAAACAAGTGGGCTCCCGCCGTATTTTGATCACCCGTCAGGTAAAACCAGGCAGATGAGGGCTGGGATTCTCAGCAGCCCACAGGCACCACTGGAAATGGCACATTGTTTCTTAGTGCCATTTCCAGGCACCTTACCTGGCTCGTCCAGCAGCCCTGATGGCGGTGGCACACTAATAAAGGGGTTAATACCAGCTTTGGATTCTCAACTGGTACTAAGCCCGAAATGCATGGTGTCACGCCAAATTAGACATGGCCACCATGAATTTCTAGCAAACAGAAAAAAGAAAAACATAACACTTTGTAAGAAAAAACATTTTTCTAATAAAAAAAAAATATTTAGACTCCTTTGTCTGACGTAGTCTACTGGGAGAGCAATGTCAGCTCTGCTTCATCACTCTGTACAGACAAACTTCTATACAGAGCAAGAAGCAGGCTGACAGTGACAGTCAAAGTTTAATCAATGGCTAAGCCTTGGACTCGGGTGAATCCTGATGTCACCGCGAACACAGCCGAAGACTGCAGAGTGATGAGCAGTGCAATGACTACCACCGGAAGTTAATGATCAGACCCGGAAGCAGAAGCGGATGGGAGACAGCGGCTCAGTGGGTCTGCTGGACACGTCGCGGGAGCAGTAAGTGTCGCGGGCGGGGAGGAGGGTGTCAGCACACCGCGCTCACCCCTTCTGCTCAGGTCCAGCTGCTCAGTGGTGGCTCGAGCCGTAGGCCGGATCCCGGGGGTTTTCCTCGAGCGGCGCTCCTCGCCCGTGAGTGAAAGGGGGGTTGTTTGGGTGTTGGGATAATGTCCATGACGCCACCCACGGTTGTGGTGATGTGTAGCACCACCGCTCCTTAATGCGGGGATTCCGGGGATGGTGATGGGGAGCAGCCAGGTGTTGTGTTGCCCCTCCGTGGGTAGGTGTTGGTGATCCCGGGGCCCGGTGATGGCTTGTGAGGTGCAGGGCCTGGTGGGCGCAGGGACGCGGGGGCAGCGCTGTGCCTTGCGGCACGGTGGTACTCACTCAGCCTGAGACACGGACACAGTTTGTACGGTAAACCAACGGCTGGTAGGACGGTCCCACAGACGGCTGCTTTGCTTTCCCGGTAGGTGACGGTGATGTCCCTCTTCCTTGCACCTGTATGTATGGATGGTTGCGATGGGTCCCCACCGGTAACCCGCTCCCCGGCTTCAAGCTGGGCCGGAGGAGCACTACACTTTGCCCGCAGGCGCTGGCCCTCAGAGACTGGTGCCCTGGCGGTGGCGGTGCCTCTGTTGTACGGGTTGGGCTGTTGCCTTCAATCGGGACTTGGTTGTTGGGGGAATCTACGTCCCCTTCACTGATGGATTCGGCAAATTTGGCGACTCCTAGCCTTGCCGGGGTCCGAGAGGCCCCTGCCCTGGTGCTGACTGTCCTTCGGAACACTGCTCCAGACCACCGGGCACACAGCCAACGGGGTCCTTCCAGGAACTTCCAAACGGTCCCCCTCCGGACAGTCACCGCCGTCGCTGACCTTGCTGTTCTGGCCCTACACACAGCTGGGCCCTTCAGGCTTTGCACACTCTCTGCTCTGTCACCACTTCTTGCTTTCCTCCTTTACTACTCTTCTTTCCTCCACTTTCACTTCTCTTATCTGCTCCTCACTCAACTCCGTTGTTCTCTCTTGCCCTCCCCGGGCTAATCTGCCTGACACTTCCTGCCTCCAGAGCTGTGAGCTCCTTGGTGGGCGGAGCCAACCGCCTGGCCCACCCCCTGGTGTGCATCATCAGACTCCTGGAGGAAGGCAACAAGGATTTTTGGTTCAGCTTAGGTGTGCCTACCTGGGATGTGGGGTGTGGTGGTGTTGTGACCTGTGACCCCTGGCTTGCCCAGGGCGACACATTCCCCCTTAGCAAAACGCAGACCGTCCGCGGGCTGCCGTCCTACACCGGTTTTATTTTTCTGTAAAAAGGGGATAACAGGGTTAAACAACATGCATAACATTTTTAATAAATTCTTCCCAAGACGGGAGGCACATTTTACTTTTAACGTTTCAACGGTATACGGTCACGGTTTCCGCTCTCTCCCACCCAAGTAACCTGGCCCTGATGCTGCCCCTAAAACCCAGGCAGCACCCCTTGACCCACAGTCCAGCACACGGTACCCGAGCGGGATCTGTCCTTCCCTCCAGAGGGTAGCCACCGGTTCCTTTGGTGGCTGGGCCCTGGTCTGCTCTGCTCAGGGCCCTCCCTCCAACCTGCCTCTCCGGAGGCGGCCTGCGGAAACGGTAACGGTACCCAACATATTTACAAGCCACTAACGTTTGTGGTTGCCCTGCAAAGTTCACGGGCTTGTCCATCGATAGTTCCCATGCATTTTTAAACGGTCCCCACGGGGACAACGGTGCCGGCTCCAGCCGGTTGCTAATCACACGGTGAATCAGGTGAACACTCGGTAATCATTTTCACTTATCATTTTCAACTTTTCAAACAAACAACCACTCCTTCACATTTGCGGACCCCTTTTACTCATAGAACGGTCTCCCTGTACCTAAGTGGGGGTCTACCTAGGTTGGAACGGGTGGACCTTCGGGGCCCGGTGTCAGTGTTGCTAGACAGTGGGGTAGAGGGAACAATCGGTTCCTCCTCCCTGCTATAGTGTGGAGCAGGCGGAGGCGTAGGGGGGCTGGGTACAGGTTCATCCCTGGGCACTGGCACTGGTTCTGGCTCACGGTTAACCGCTTCCACTACTTCTTCATCCACGGGTTGTGGGAACAGTATCACTGGAAGTATCACCGCGCCGTTCTGTGTAGGCCAGTTTGCTGGGAAGTCACCCATTACCGTGTGGATTACCTCTGCTGCCTTCTCCACGGGTGGAGGAACCGGTACTTCAGCCTCTGCCTTCAACGCTGGGGGGCATTTTTTTAGATGGTCCCGGGAAACTGTGGCCAGGGTGCCCCCTTGGTCACGACTGATCTGGTAGGTCTTCCCATCTCCCCATTCTGTGGGTTGTATGACGTAAGGGACTTGCTCCAACTGATCATCCAGCTTGTGGGCTTTTCTCTTCCGTTTCAGCACCACATCTCCTGGCTGGAAAGGACCTGCGGGCGCCTTCTGATTGAACCGGTGCTCTTGCTGTTCTCGACTTCGACTGAGGTTTTTCTCCACATACTCCTGGATTGGCCGTACTGTGCCCTCCTCCGACTTTCCCACTCTGCCGTTGAAGGGAGCGCTTCCGGGGCCTCCAACCCCATCTCCAGATCCACCGGCAGGCGGCCAGGCCGAGCCCTCATCAGATACGCTGGGGTGCACTTCGTCGAGCTGGACGGGATATTATTGTACATGTCGACCAAGTCGGGCAACTTTTCCGGCCACATGTTCCGTTCTTCCAGCGGCAGCGTCTTGAGGAGCCCCAGGACCAAGTGATTCATTTTCTCGCACATGCCGTTGGTTTGGGCGTGGTATGGAGTGGTCCGTATCTTCTTGCAGCCGTACAACTGGCAGAATTCATGAAACACTTCTGCTTCGAAAACCGGGCCTTGGTCAGTCAGCACCTTCTCGGGGTACCCATGGGGTCGGCAAAAATAAGCCTGGAACGCTCGAGCAGCGGTTCGACCAGTCAGGTCCTTAACGGGGACTACCACCATAAATCTTGAGTAGTGGTCTACCATGGTCAATGCGTAGGTGTACCCACTTCGGCTAGGGGTGAGCTTGACATGGTCTAGGGCGACCAGCTCCAGCGGCTGATGGGTGACTATGGGATGTAACGGTGCCCTCTGGCTAGTCTCGTCCTTTCTCCTCAGCGTACAAGGACCGCACTCTCGGCACCAGGCTTCCACCGATTCACGCATGCCACTCCAATAGAACCGCTCCCTCAACAGCATCTCCAGCTTCTTCATCTCCAGCTTCCCGAAGTGGCCAGCACCATCATGGTATGCCCGCAGTACAGTAGCGACATCAGCTTGAGGAACGATTAACTGGCATATTTTCTCATGGGTCTTCGGGTTGATCAGCTCACGGTACAGCCTCCCTTGGTGTAGGTAAAGCCGTTTCCGTTCTTTCCACAAGCGTTGGGCTTCGGCTGGAGCGGCAGGGTCTATTCCCATAGCACCTTCTTCCACCAGAGTCTTGACAAGGCGGACAGCCGGTGCTTGGTCCTGGGCGTCCTGCCACTCTTGACTGGGCCGCGGGTCCAGATCCACCCTTTGCTGACATACTTGTACCCTCTCAGTAGGCGGCTGGTGAAACGCAGGCAACTCGATCTCCTCGAGGTCGTCATCCTCGCACCCCTCTTCTGACAAATGGGGCATCCGGGAGAGTGCATCAGCATTTATGTTGACACGGCCGGCTCGGTACTTTATGGTGAAATCATAGTTGGCTAGCCGGGCTACCCACCGCTGCTCCAGCGCGCCCAACTTGGCCGTGTTCAGGTGAGTCAGCGGATTGTTGTCCGTAAACGCGGTGAATTTTGCCGCCGCCAAGTAGTGGCGGAACCGCTCCGTGATAGCCCACACCAACGCCAATAGCTCGAGCTTGAAGGAGCTATAGTTCTCAGGGTTCTTTTCGGTCGGCCGGAGTTTTCGGCTGGCGTAGGCAATCACCTTCTCCTTTCCATCCTGGACCTGGGATAAGACCGCTCCTAGCCCCACGTTACTGGCGTCCGTGTGGAGGATGAACGGGTGCCCATAGTCAGGGTACGCCAGGACCTCTTCTCCGGTCAAGGCCGCCTTCAACTGGCAAAAGGACTCCTCATGCTTGTCCTCCCACGACAGTGGGGCTCCAATGGGTCTACCACCTTTGGTCTGTCCCACGAGGAGATCTTGCATGGGGGCAGCCATCTTCGTGTACCCCTTTATAAAGCGCCGATAGTACCCCACCAGACCCAGAAACTGCCTTACTTCCTTCACTGTAGTTGGTCTCGGCCAGCTCTGGATGGCAGTGATCTTCTCAGGGTCAGGGGCGACACCATCCGCACTCACCACGTGCCCTAGATACTGCACCCTGGGTTTCAGCAGATGGCATTTTGAGGGCTTCAACTTCATCCCGAACTTGGCAAGGGACGCGAACACCTCGGCCAGGTGCTCCAGATGGGCTTCATACGTCTGGGAATAAACAATCACATCATCCAAATACAGCAGGACGGTCTCGAAGTTTAAATGTCCCAGACAGCACTCCATCAACCGTTGAAAGGTCCCGGGGGCATTGCACAGCCCAAACGGCATGCTATTGAATTCGCAGAGCCCCATCGGGGTGGTGAAGGCGGTCTTCTCCCGGTCCTCGGGGGCCACGGCCACTTGCCAGTATCCGCTGGTGAGGTCAAGGGTCGAGAAGTAGTTTGCAGTTCTCAGTGCAGCCAAAGACTCTTCAATACGAGGTAATGGATAGGCATCCTTATGGGTTATCTGGTTGATCTTCCGGTAGTCCACACACATCCGCATGGTACCATCCTTCTTCTTAACCAGTACCAACGGAGCGGCCCAGGGACTACAGCTGTCCTGAATAACCCCTGCCTCCTTCATATTCCTCAACATATCTTTGGCACACTGGTAATGTGCAGGGGGAATAGGTCTATACCTCTCCTTGATAGGGGGATGTTCACCTGTGGGAATGTGGTGTTGGACCCCCTTGATCTGCCCAAAGTCTAGGGGGTGCTTACTGAAAACCTGTTCGTACTCCTGCACCACCCTGTGTACCCCTGCCCTGTGATGTGTAGGGGTATCATCAGTGCCTACGTGTAGCTGTTGATGCCACTCCTTTGTCTCTCCCAGGGGTGGGGAAGTGCTGGTGGTAGGTGGAAGTGTGGATGGACTGGCTTCATGGATAGTGTGAGGGTCCAGGGTAAGCAGCTTGGCAATGGTGGCATACCGGGGAAGCCTGACTTCTTCCTCTCCACAGTTCAGCACTCTCACAGGCACTCTCCCTTTCTTCACATCCACCACCCCTCGGGCGGCCATCACAGTGGGCCAGTGCTCAGAAGGCATGGGCTCCATCATCGCAGGGTAGTCACGCCCCTGAGGCCCTACTGCTGCCCTACACCAGATCATCATCTCACTCCTAGGGGGAACAGTCAATGGAGCAACATCCATCACTCTTACTCCACCAATCTCCCCTCCGGTTGAGCTTACATGCTGGCGGTACATCAGGGCTCGGATCTCACGCTGCACAGCCCTCTGCCGGCTCCCTGCTGCTGTGGCGGCTAGCTGTTGTAATAGGGTTAACACATCCGCCATGCAGTGCTCCATCACATTAGTTCCCAGCACTATTTTCGGGTTATGATCACTGGGCTCATTCATGATCACAATCATACCCTGGTGTTGCAGTTCGGCTTGCCCCACTGTCATAGCCACTTGCTTATACCCCACCTGGGTCAATGGGAGTCCATTAGCGGCAATCAATGTTATACTATTGTCTGGGGGTGCCAGTTCGTCTACGGCCCAGTACCGCTGGTACAACGTGTACGGTATGGTAGTTACCTGTGATCCAGTGTCCAAGAGAGCCATCACTGGTATGCCGTCCACAGCCACGGGGATGATAGGGCGGGCCCCGATATATCGGTCTCGCCAGTCCGGGGGGCCACGATGTTCTACTCCTGAGGATTGGCCCGGGGCCCCAGGGGTTGCTCGTTTAACGGGCACTGTCGGTAGTAATGACCCGGCTTACGGCACTTGTAGCAGATTGGGGGTCTGCTCCGCGGGTTGTCGGCACTTCTCCGCTGCATCCAGGGAACGTCCTCGGGACTGTCAGCAAGCTGTATCTGTGCTGGAGGCTGAGATCTGGTCAGAGGTTGTAGGGCAGCCAGGATTTTGGCAAGGTCTCCGTCCATGCGACGGACCTGGGCTGCCAGTTCTTCCACTGTGCTGCTCGGGGCTGCAGGTGTTGGAGAGGTGGATTTGGCTGAGGCCGCCATAACGGGAGCCGTCTCGACGGGCCACGTTCCAGAACTTCGGTTGCTGGAGGCTGTAGTGCTTTAATGGCCCGCTCCTTTAACACAGCAAAGTCCACATCAGGGTGTTCCAGGGCCCACAGCCGGAGTTGTTTACGATCCTCAGGGGACCTCATCCCTTGCGCAAATTGCTCCACTAACATCTTGTTGCTATCCGCCTCATTAATAGGGTTCACCCGCTTAAGCGTGCGGAGGGCGGTCTGCAGACGTAGAGCATAGTCCCGAATGCTATCCCCAGCTCGTTGCCGGCACTGGTAAAACTGCATCCTCAGCTCGGCTTCAGTCCGGGTCTCAAAGGCAGTCTGTAGCTTCTCAAAGATGGTGGCTACAGAGAGCCGGTCCCCCTCGGCCCAGGTCTCCGCTTCCTGCTCTGCCGCACCGGTTAACTGGCCTAGCACTATCGCTGCACGTTGCTTATCAGTCAGGGGGTACAGCTCTAGCAACGGGTTAAGCTTTTTCCGGAAGGCCTGTAGGGCATCCGGTTTCCCATCATACTGCGGTAGCCAGGCAGCTCCGGGCGCATAGGGCAAGGAAAACGGCATGACCTGAGCGAGCACGGGGGCCGCGGCACCTCCCGCCGGTACGGCCGGGACCTGGGCAGGCCCATTCCCATCCGCGGGTGCCGCTGCGGCTGCGACCACCGCTCCTCCAGCGGCTCCGTCGGGCGCAGACATCTTGTTTCCGTCCCCCTTAGCTCTTTCCGGCCCCTCCTCTCTCGGGGCAGGGTTCTGGCCTTCGCGCCTCTTTTGCTCGAGAAGACGCTCGAGCGGGAACTTTTCGCGCCAAAGATGGCGGCTTCTGAAATTTTTCTGCCGGATACCTCCGGCGGTAACAAGGCGCACCTCTACCAGACGGCAGAGCGGTAAGATCCTGTTCGTGACGCCAAGTTGTCGCGGGCGGGGAGGAGGGTGTCAGCACACCGCGCTCACCCCTTCTGCTCGGGTCCAGCTGCTCAGTGGTGGCTCGAGCCGTAGGCCGGATCCCGGGGGTTTTCCTCGAGCGGCGCTCCTCGCCCGTGAGTGAAAGGGAGGTTGTTTGGGTGTTGGGATAATGTCCGTGACGCCACCCACGGTTGTGGTGATGTGTAGCACCACCGCTGCTTAATGCGGGGATCCCGGGGATGGTGATGGGGAGCAGCCAGGTGTTGTGTTGCCCCTCCGTGGGTAGGGGTTGGTGATCCCGGGGCCTGGTGATGGCTTGTGAGGTGCAGGGCCTGGTGGGCGCAGGGACGCGGGGGCAGCGCTGTGCCTTGCGGCACGGTGGTACTCACTCAGCCTGAGACACGGACACAGTTTGTACGGTAAACCAACGGCTGGTAGGACGGTCCCACAGACGGCTGCTTTGCTTTCCCGGTAGGTGACGGTGATGTCCCTCTTCCTTGCACCTGTATGTATGGATGGTTGCGATGGGTCCCCACCGGTAACCCGCTCCCCGGCTTCAAGCTGGGCCGGAGGAGCACTACACTTTGCCCGCAGGCGCTGGCCCTCAGAGACTGGTGCCCTGGCGGTGGCGGTGCCTCTGTTGTACGGGTTGGGCTGTTGCCTTCAATCGGGACTTGGTTGTTGGGGGAATCTACGTCCCCTTCACTGACGGATTCGGCAAATTTGGCGACTCCTAGCCTTGCCGGGGTCCGAGAGGCCCCTGCCCTGGTGCTGACTGTCCTTCGGAACACTGCTCCAGACCACCGGGCACACAGCCAACGGGGTCCTTCCAGGAACTTCCAAACGGTCCCCCTCCGGACAGTCACCGCCGTCGCTGACCTTGCTGTTCTGGCCCTACACACAGCTGGGCCCTTCAGGCTTTGCACACTCTCTGCTCTGTCACCAATTCTTGCTTTCCTCCTTTACTACTCTTCTTTCCTCCACTTTCACTTCTCTTATCTGCTCCTCACTCAACTCCATTGTTTTCTCTTGCCCTCCCCGGGCTAATCTGCCTGACACTTCCTGCCTCCAGAGCTGTGAGCTCCTTGGTGGGCGGAGCCAACCGCCTGGCCCACCCCCTGGTGTGCATCATCAGACTCCTGGAGGAAGGCAACAAGGATTTTTGGTTCAGCTTAGGTGTGCCTACCTGGGATGTGGGGTGTGGTGGTGTTGTGACCTGTGACCCCTGGCTTGCCCAGGGCGACACATAAGTATAATGACAATGTTTATTATTAACTATATTCTTTATTTTTACAGACCCCCCCACCCCCACCCCATCCTGTAAAGTCCGGGATTCAGACGCAAGTTTGCGTTATCTCAGAACCCGAACGTTACAAAAAGTTTGGGCGAGTCTCCCAAACATGAACATCGGGGGATTTGCCCATCACTATTAGCGAACATAATTATTACTATCAGATCCACAAATTAAACTTGCTTTCATCACTAAAATAAACTGTGGACCACTTCTCCTCTGTCCACACAACATGCTCCTCACCAAAGGAGTCTAGCCATTTGATTCTTTCTGCTAATGAAAGGTTTGGTCACTGCAGAGTGGGCTTTCAGTCCAAATGCTCTTAAACGTCATGACACGACAGATCCTTACCCTGTTCACTGCTGATCTGGCAAGCAATTCCAGCTACAGTGTTGAAACGATTACCCATGCAGATTCTCCCCATTATCCTGTTCTCTCTTGCATTTGTCTTTTGCGGGTTAACAGCCTCCTTGGGGGACTTGAAAGAGTTTGTGATGTTGTAAAGATGCATTATTCTCGAAATCACAGACTTGGAATGACTAACTTCTCTTGCTATGGCTGATAGAGTCACCCCTTTCGCCTTAATCTGGACATCCTGCTGCCAGGGTGTCCGTCGCTTTGGAATGGCACACCATTTTTCCAAACTGGAAAGTTAGGCAGCCATTTAGATAGGGTTTGTCAGGAAATTAGCACCAGATGCCAAATTAACACCAATAACTTGCAGGTATCCGAAAGTGTTCTATAATTTTGACCAGTGTTCTTTTTCAGTTATCTCATTTACATTTTATGTGCTTTACAATAAACTCAATTTATGAAATAAGCTTAAAATACTGCTGGATTACTCATGTTAGGATATAATCACACAGGACTACACAATGACCTTAACATTTAGGAAATTGTGTCTTGTTCTCTAATTTTGATCTCCAGTATACATGTGTTGCTTTCTAAAAAAAAAATCCTTATGGCAAGTGTGAAAATTGAAACAAAAGGATTAAAAAAAAAGTATAATTATGTAAAAAAATTGTGTGTGTGTATAATATATTTATTTATTAAATACAGATTGTGATATGGAAAAAAACACACACTGAATGAAATAAATACAACCCCCCCTTATTTAAAGCAATAGGGCAGTTTCTGATTCTAGCTACCTTTTAACGAGACTAATAATAATAATAAGGCCTTATTCACACGTACTGAAACATACGTGGAAAAATTGGTGCCAATATCACCCGTGTTTTGGATCAGTTTGTCATCAGTGTACTGTCCTTATGTCCGTTTTTACCATCAGTGTCATCTGTTTTTCAAGGATGGATCAATAAAAGACAAAGCTTCTCCTATAATTTGCTATGTTAAACACGTACAGCACATGGACTGCACTTACATCCATTCCATGTGCTATATTTATTGTTCACAGGCCCATAGTCTTGTACTAGCCCTTTTCATCTGTGATACTGGTTTAAAAAAAATAAACAAAAAGCCCCCCCACACCACAAGTTTTGTTTGCAATTTTGCATAGACACGCAGTCCATAAGAAACGAAAAAAAAACCAAAACCCATGAATATGTCAATAGCATTATAGGTTATGATGGGTACATGTTGTATCCATAAACAGAAAAAAAAAAACCATAACCAGATACAGCACGTATGTGCAACAAAGCCATCTGAATGAGGCCTAACAGAGCTGTGTCTACGCACCATATATGTACCTTACAATTTCTTTAATTTGAAAAAAAAAAAATAATAATTATATATATATATATATATATATATATATAAATAAATTATCAATCAATATCTATAAAAATATATATATATAAAAAAATCTGCATTTTGTCCATCTTCATTGTTTTATATTTTGAAATTAATCGCAAGAAGAGTTATGATATATACAAACCAGTGTAAAACATCTGTGACATACAGTATAAAGGATCATAGATGGATTGTATGTTGATGTGGGTGCATCTCATGAGCTGTGCATCAATAACTTAAAAATAAAAAAATCCAGTGAAAGGTCCCCTTTATTTAAACTGTGATTTTTACATGAAGGACTTTGGATCATCAGAAAGTAATAACCTCAAAGGGCTGCAGCATTTGTGGTTACAGTGAACCTTTTACTTAATTCTTAGCGGAGTACCTCCTCTAATATCTGCTGCCCCTAGCAAATAAAATAAAAAAAAAATTAACTTCAACTATCTAATTGTGTATCTTCTCTTTCTTTAACAGGGAACAGAACGTTGGAACAGAGGGACACAAAACAAACAACCCCCCCAAACTGTTCCAGAATTAGTTAAACAGAAGAAATTGGATTAGATACTCTGATTAAAAGGGATATTCCAATCTCCAAGATTCTATGTCAATATGTAGTAGGTGTAATATTATTATTATTATAAAAAATAATAATAATAATAATAATACCTCCAATTAAAAATTTAGTATAGTTCTCCTGATATAGCCATGTCTCTTACCTCATATATAGGGCATTACAGCTTAGGTAGTTGCTTGTGGTCGTAACCAGGGCTAACTATCACTATATGAATAGATGTAAACATGGATACCGTCAATGCCCGGCAGATGAGGTAAGCAGCAAAGCAAATCAGAAGAACTATACTATATTTCTAATTGGAGGCATTTGCAAACATTGTTATTATTACATATTGGAATAGGATCTTGCGGGATACCCCTTTAAATTTAAAAATTCAGGGAAAGGTCCTCTTGAACGACAAATGGTGCAGCCATCTGAGTTGATTCATTTCTAAAGATCCAAGGTCCTATGTGTAAAAAAAATTAAAATACTTTAATACCTTTTCTACAAAGAAAAGAGAAAACTTGTTTTTTTTTTTTAAAAGAAGGACTTTAACTATTTTCTAACACACAGAAAAAAAGGCAGCTATATACAATTTGTACAAAATTCACAATAAAGCCGCACGATCTTCACTTCACCCTGTACTTGTAGAAAGCGCAGAGCATGGCCGTGAAGTTCCATCCCAGAGCCAATGACAAGACATATAGCAATATCAAAGCTGCAAATGGATAAAGAAGCACAACGGTGTTTTTCAAAAACGGCAACGCTGAGGAGAGAAAACAGAAAAGTGTACTTATAGGGCAATTCTCACAATAAGCAATGGTCTTTCACTTTACATAATCTATCTATGCAGAATACCCTCAACCATAATAGATTACAGTGGAACCTTGGTTAACGATAACCAAGTTACTCGTTCAGCAAAGCAAGATTTCCCATAGGAAATCATTGCAATGCAGACAATTCCTTCCACAATTTGTTAAATGTCCCATCCTGGTCCCCTGTTGTGCCATTCTATACATAGGGATCACAGTAGGCAGGGAGCGTCGCTGCTGCAGGATGCCGGCTGCTGGAGAAACCACATGTGCCCGCTGCTTAAAGTCAGTGAATATTCATTAGCTGCTCCCTGCCCACCTCTCTCTGCAGTCAGTGACTAGAAGCGGGTGTGAGGAGCAGCTAATGAATACTTGTTTAATGTAAACAGCGGTCACACGTGGGAGCTCCAGCCCCCAGCTTCCTGCAGAGGCTGGGGAGACTGTGTGTCCGCTGTGTAGGAGGCAGGAGCAGGGGGCCGCTGCACGCATGTATGGCCCGGGGGGGGAAGTGCAGATCACTGCAGTGTCCGGGCCAGAGCACGGCATACCTTCACAGCACAGCCGCAGTCTGCTGAGGGCTCACATTACTTTCACTTTGCTCCTGCCTCTGCTCTAGAAACAGTCTCCCGTAGCTGACAAGGACCTACAGTGATGTAATGCAGAGGAGTGGGCCAGAGCAGCACAGAGCAGCACAGTGCCCTGCCTCTTCATTACATCGCTGCAGGTCCTTGAGATATGGGAGACTTTGTTTGTAATGCCAGGACCAAACTGAAGCATGGTGAGCATCACATCAGTAAAAGTAAGGCAATAAATTAGTATAGTATATAAAGGCATTACTGTACACCTGGATGGGGTTGGAATATATATATATATATATATATATATATATATATATATATATATATATATATATATATATATATATATATATATATATATATATATATATATATATATATATATATATCCTTACACACAAACACATACACGCGCACACACACTATGTGTAACTATATACACACAGACACACACACACATTATATACACACACACACACTATAACTATAACTATACACACACACACACACACACAATCCAGATTGGAGAATCACACACAATGATGGGGAACATACATATTCCACGATGGGGGCCATATATACCTGGAAGGTACCCAGAATGGAGGATATGAGGACAGAATTTGGGGATATTATTACCTCAGTAACACTGTCAGCAGTAAAATAACAGTGTGTCATGACCACATTCTTTTACTTTAATTTTATTTTTTTCTATTTTTTCCTCCTCTAAAACAAGGTGGCGTCTTATAGTCCGAAAAATACGGTACATACATACATACATACATAGATACATAATGCTCACCTTACCTTCCGTTCCATTGCCGGCCTCCTGGAACTTGCAGTTCGCCGGTACAGGCTGTGTATTGGGTAACCATCACGAAGAGGGAGGAACTTCCACTGCCAGAGCACTGACGTCAAAAGGCAGGAGCCGCTTGCCTCTGATTGGCCAGCACGCTGCCTTTGAGTAGCGTCTGACAGCGGAAGCTCTTTCCTCGTCGCGATGGTTGCCAACACACATCCTGTACCGGCGAACTACAAGAACCATGAGGCCGGCGATGGAACGGAAGGTAAGGTAGGCATAATATGTGTGTGCGCGTGTTTGTGTGTGCTTGTGTAGACTGCACGAGCGGGTTAACACGTGGTGGATGTACGGAACCGGAAGTGTGTGTGGTGAGTATTTTGCTCATACAGCAAAGCTTGCTCGTAAACTGAGTTACAAATTTACAGCAAGCTTTGCTCGTTAAGCGAAATACTCGCTAACTGGGTTACTCATTAAGCGAGGTACCACTGTATATATATTCATATTCAAGTTGAGGGCATTATGCTCTTTTGCAAACCTGGGCTATGCTGTATGGATTAAAGAGGTTATGCAGGACTATTGTCTTTTTTCCTATTGCCTTAATGTGTTTGAATGGCCCACTCAAAGTCCAGACCTAAATCCTATTGAGAATCTGTGATAATTGTTGAAAAATTGCTTTTCACAGATGCTCTCCAGAGCCATTTGCAAAGAAGAATGGGCAAAAATTTTCAGCCTCTGGATGTGCAAAGCTGGCAGAGACGTACCCCAAAAGAGTTGCAGCAGTAATTGCAGCAAAAGATGGTTCGATAAAGTAGTGACAGGGGAGGCTGAATACAAATGCACGTCATCATTTTCAGATTATATATCTGCCCTAAGGATCATACCCTATGGGAGCATACCTAGGTGAGTACAATCCCTGTGTTACTCTAGTAATTATCTTGTGCTGTATCTACGCTGTCTGAGTTTTCGGTGCCCAATATGATGTCAAACATGTAGTGACTTTATTACTAAGCTAGCCTTGTGGCACATACTGTACATCCTTGTATTTCTTGCATCCTTTGTATGGGGTTTTATATATGTACGCATTTAGCGCCTATAGTTTTTTCCACATAGACTATATAATTATCAATAATTTGCATGTATGCATCTATATTTTATTTGAATAACTTAAGTACCATTGAAGAGGTTCTTACGTATGCATTAACATATCCAGCATATTTATCAACAGTGGTGCCCGTGATATATGAGCTTTATTACCATGTATGAACAATAATTACGTGTACTCCCCCATTGATTTTTGTTAATATGACAACTATTTTTAATTGGTTTTAACACTAACTAATACTAAAAGAATAATTATTTGTATCACATTTTGTTCTTTGTAGTCATTTTTACAGATTTATATACTGAACTACTCTTTGTCTACGGGCCCTTTGGTGCTAACAGACACTCCTCTAATCTATAACATGGAAAATATGAGCGGCCACCAGACAAATCTATGCCAAAACGCTTAGGGCTGCACAGAAAGGCATCGAGGGCCGCATGTAGTCCTCAGGCCACAGGTTGTTAACTCCTGATCTAAAAGTGTAAGTTGGTTCACTGACAGACGATATTATGGGAGAGAGGATACCACCATTGGAATTTTAATGGTCAGTCCTTTTGTTCGTTGGGGACATAAGCTATTGCCGGGGGAGTCTGGCAGCAAATGTCTCAGAGAACACAGGAGCGCGCAGTCAAATATGCCTGTCTGATCATTACCATCTTTGACTATTGGCTGGCTGAAGCCAAAAAAGGGAATTTTGTTTACTTACCGTAAATTCCTTTTCTTCTAGCTCCTATTGGGAGACCCAGACAATTGGGTGTATAGCTTCTGCCTCTGGAGGCCACACAAAGTATTACACTTTAAAAAGTGTAACCCCTCCCCTCTGCCTATACACCCTCCCTTGGACCACGGGCTCCTCAGTTTTGGTGCAAAAGCAGGAAGGAGAAAACGTATAAATTGGTCTAGGGTAAATTCAATCCGAAGGATGTTCGGAGAACTGAAGACCATGAACCAAAAGAACAATTCAACATGAACAACATGTGTACACAAAAGAACAACTAGCCCGAAGGGCACAGGGGCGGGTGCTGGGTCTCCCAATAGGAGCTAGAAGAAAAGGAATTTACGGTAAGTAAACAAAATTCCCTTTTTCTTTGTCGCTCCATTGGGAGACCCAGACAATTGGGACGTCCAAGAGCAGTCCCTGGGTGGGTAAAAGAATACCTCGATAAAAAGAGCCGAAAACGGCCCCCTCTTACAGGTGGGCAACCGCCGCCTGAAGGACTCGCCTACCTAGACTGGCGTCTGCCAAAGCATAGGTATGCACTTGATAGTGTTTCGTGAAAGTGTGCAGACTAGACCACGTAGCTGCCTGACACACCTGCTGAGCCGTAGCCCGGTGCCGCAATGCCCAGGACGCACCCACGGCTCTGGTAGAATGGGCTTTCAGCCCTGAAGGGAGCGGAAGCCCGGAAAAACTGTAGGCCTCGAGAATCGGTTCCTTGATCCACCGAGCCAAGGTTGACTTGAAGGCCTGAGAGCCCTTACGCTGGCCAGCGACAAGGACAAAGAGCGCATCTGAACGGCGCAGGGGCGCCGTGCGAGACACGTAGAACCGGAGTGCTCTCACTAGATCCAAAGAGTGCAAATCCTTTTCACACTGGTGAATTGGATTAGGGCAAAAGGAAGGCAAGGAGATATCCTGATTTAGATGAAAAGGGGATACCACCTTAGGGAGAAATTCCAGGACAGGACGCAGAACCACCTTATCCTGGTGAAAAACCAGGAAGGGGGCTTTGCATGACAGCGCTGCGAGCTCAGACACTCTCCGAAGTGATGTGACTGCCACTAGGAAGGCCACCTTCTGCAAAAGACGTGAGAGAGAGACATCCCTCAGCGGCTCGAAAGGTGGTTTTTGAAGAGCCGACAGAACCCTGTTAAGATCCCAGGGTTCCAGCGGACGTTTGTAAGGTGGGACCATGTGGCAAACCCCCTGCAGGAACGTGCGGACCTGCGGAAGCCTGGCTAGACGCTTTTGAAAAAACACGGAGAGCGCCGATACTTGGCCCTTGAGAGAGCCGAGGGACAAACCCTTGTCCATTCCAGATTGAAGGAATGAAAGAAAAGTGGGTAAGGCAAACGGCCATGGAGGAAAACCGTTAACAGCGCACCATGATAGGAAGATTTGCCAAGACCTGTAATAGATCTTGGCGGACGTTGGCTTCCTGGCTTGTCTCATGGTGGCAATGACATCCTGAGATAACCCTGAAGACGCTAGGAGCCAGGACTCAATGGCCACACAGTCAGGTTGAGGGCCACAGAATTCAGATAGAAAAATGGGCCTTGTGACAGCAAGTCTGGGCTGTCTGGAAGTGCCCACGGTTGACCCACCGTGAGATGCCACAGATCCGGATACCACGACCGCCTCGGCCAGTCTGGAGCGACGAGAATGGCGCGACGGCAGTCGGACCTGATCTTGCGTAGTACTCTGGGCAGCATCGCCAGAGGGGGAAACACATAAGGCAGTCGAAACTGCGACCAATCCTGGACTAACGCGTCCGCCGCCAGAGCTCTGTGATCCTGAAACCGTGCCATGAAGGCCGGGACCTTGTTGTTGTGCCGTGACGCCATGAGATCGACGTCCGGCGTTCCCCAGCGGCGACAGATCTCTCGAAACACGTCTGGGTGCAGAGACCATTCCCCCGCGTCCATGCCCTGACGACTGAGAAAATCTGCTTCCCAGTTTTCTACGCCCGGGATGTGAACTGCGGAGATGGTGGAGCCTGTGGCTTCCACCCACTGCAGAATCCGTCGGACTTCCTGGAAGGCTTGACGACTGCGAGTGCCGCCTTGGTGGTTGATGTAGGCGACGGCAGTGGCGTTGTCCGACTGGATACGGATCTGCCTGCCCTCCAGCCACCGATGGAAAGCCAATAGGGCTAGATATACTGCCCTTATCTCCAGGATATTGATCTGAAGGGACGATTCTATCGGAGTCCAGGTTCCTTGAGCCCTGTGGTGGAGAAAAACCGCTCCCCAACCTGACAGGCTCGCGTCCGTGGTGACCACAGCCCAGGTTGGGGGTAGGAAGGATTTTCCCCGCGACAGAGATGTGGGTAGGAGCCACCACTGAAGTGATGTTTTGGTTGCAAGGGAAAGAGACGTTCTTGTCGAGAGAAGCCGCACTCTTGTCCCATTTGCGGAGAATGTCCCATTGGAGTGGCCGTAGATGGAATTGCGCGAACGGCACTGCCTCTATAGCTGCCACCATCTTCCCCAGGAAGTGCATGAGGCGCCTTAAGGGGTGTGACTGACTCCGAAGAAGTGATTGCACCCCTGCCTGCAGAGAAAGCTGTTTGTCGCTCGGTAGCTTGACTAACGCTTGCTGGGTATGAAACTCCATCCCGAGGTAAGTCAGTGATTGGGTCGGTGTCAACTTGGATTTCGGGAAGTTGATGATCCACCCGAACCGCTGGAGAGTCGCCAGAGCGACGATAAGGCTTTGTTGACACGCCACCCGAGAAGGGGCCCTGACTAGGAGATCGTCCAAGTAGGGGGATCACCGAGTGGCCCTGAGAGTGCAGGACCGCCACGACGGATGCCATGACTTTGGTGAAAACCCGTGGGGCTGTCGCCAGGCCGAAAGGCAATGCCACGAACTGAAGGTGTTCGCCCCCGATGGCGAAACGCAGGAAACGTTGATGTTCGGGTGCGATCGGTACATGGAGATAAGCATCCTTGATATCGATCGATGCTAGGAAGTCTCCTTGTGACATCGAGGCGATGACCGAGCGGAGAGATTCCATCCGAAACCGTCTGGTTCTCACATGTTTGTTGAGTAGCTTGAGGTCCAGAACGGGACGGAATGACCCGTCCTTTTTTGGCACCACGAACAAGTTGGAGTAAAATCCGCGACCACGTTCCTGAAGGGGAACGGGGATCACAACTCCTATCTTTAGAGCGTCCACTGCCTGAAAAAGTGTGTCGGCCTGAGCGGGGGGCGGAGAGGTTCTGAAGAAACGAACCGCAGGACGAGAGCTGAACTCTATCCTGTAACCATGAGACAGAATGTCTCTCACCCATCGGTCTTGAACATGTGGCCACCAGGCGTCGCCAAAGCGGGAGAGCCTGCCACCGACCGAGGATGCGGCTAGGGGAGGCCGAGAGTCATGAGGAGGCCGTCTTGGAGGCAGTGCCTCCTGCGGCCTTTTGGGGGCGTGACTTGGACCGCCACGCATAGGAGATCCTCTGGCCTTTCTCCGGCCTGTTGGACGAAGAGGATTGGGGCTTGGCGGAGGGAAGAAAGGACCGAAACCTTGATTGGATTTTTCTCTGCTGAGGTCTCTTAGGTTTGGACTGGGGTAAGGAGGAGTCCTTTCCTTTGGATTCCTTAATAATCTCATCCAATCCTTCGCCAAACAAACGGTCGCCAGAAAAAGGCAAACCAGTTAAGAACCTCTTGGAAGCCGAGTCTGCTTTCCATTCGCGCAGCCACATGGCCCTGCGGACTGCCACGGAGTTAGCAGATGCTACAGCCGTACGGCTAGTGGAGTCCAGGATGGCGTTCATGGCGTAGGACGAAAAGGCTGATGCCTGAGAGGTCAAAGATGAAACATGCGGAGCAGAATTCCGTGTGACAGCATTAATCTCAGTCAGACAAGCCGAGATTGCTTGGAGAGCCCACACGGCTGCAAAGGCTGGGGCGAAAGACGCGCCCGTGGCCTCATAGATGGACTTCACCAAGAGCTCTATCTGTCTGTCAGTGGCATCCTTCAGGGATGAGCCATCTGCAACAGACACAACGGACCTAGCAGCCAATCTGGAGACTGGAGGATCCACCTTGAGAGAGTGAGCCCAACCCTTAACGACTTCAGATGGAAAGGGGTAACGCGTGTCAGTGTGACGTTTAGCAAAGCGCTTGTCCGGGACCGCTCTGGGCTTCTGGACAGCATCCCTGAAGTTAGAGTGATCAAAAAACGTATTGCGCGTACGTTTGGGGAACCGAAACTGGTGTTTCTCCTGCTGAGACGCCGACTCCTCTACAGGAGGAGGCGGAGGTGAGAGATCCAACACCTGGTTGATGGACGAGATAAGATCATTTACTAAGGCGTCCCCCTCAGGTGTATCAAGGTTAAGGGCGAAGTCAGGGTCAGAGCCCTGAGCTCCTACGTCCGCCTCGTCTTCCTGAGAGTCCTCAAGCTGGGATCCCGAGCAGCGTGAGGAAGTCGGGGAAGAGTCCCAGCGAGACCGCTTAGCCGGCCTGGGACTGCGGTCCGGCCAGGAGTCCTCCGCCTGAGACCTAGGGGCCAACCTGGGAGCGCGCTGCGGCGCGGACCGAGAGGGGCCTGGAGGAGACAAGCTAACAGGGGCCGGGGCCTGTGGAAGGTCCGGTCTGGACTGCAATGCCTCAAGGAGTTTAGAAGACCATTTGTCCATAGACAGTGCAATGGATTGGGAAAGTGACTGAGAGAGTTTCTCAGCAAAAGAGGCCAACACCGGTGACTCTGTCCCTGCAGCCTTCTCAGGGGGAGCAGGGGGGTCTACATGAGCCGAGGGGCCCACCAGTGCCCGAGGCTCCGGCTGAGCAAGCGAGGCAGGGGTCGAGCATTGCTCACAGTGAGGGTAGGTGGAACCCGCAGGTAACATAGCCCCACAAGAGGTACAGGCCGCGAAAAAAACCTGTGCCTTAGTAGCTTTGCTCCTTGTGGACGACATGCTGTTGTGTCCTAGGAGAGTGACCACTGAGGGTATATGGGAAAAGGGTATACAGCCTGACCGAACAGATATATATATATATATAATAAATATATATATATATCTATATATATATCTCTATATATATCTATTCCGGCACCCTAGGGGGACCACCCGGCACCCTAGGGGGACCAGCACCGGGTGACTGGTGTGGCTTACCGACCGCTAACGAGCGGAGTGTGTCCTCCAGATTCCCTGTCGTGGATCCCCCGGAGCTGCAGAGCTGCTTCACTGAGAAGCATCCACCGGCAGAATGCCAGAAAATGGCCGCCGGAGCTCTCAGGGGAGGAGTGGGGCCGAGGGCGGCGCCAGCAAAGAGCGGGAATCTGGGGTCCCCACAGTGGTCAGTGAGGGGGGAGGAAGACATGCAGGATGCTCCAGCCCTCACATCCGACGTCATGTCGGTAATCCCGCCCTTACCCCTGACAGGCAGGCCCGGGGGCGGGATTTTCGCGACTAGGCCGCGGTGAAGCCAGGGACTAAATTTGAAGCCGCGCCCGACAAGCAGGCACGGTCGGCGCGGAAGTCCACCGGCCTCCTCAATTTCACAACTACCGCGGCTTCCGGGAAGAAGGTGCACTCACTGCACAGTCCCCTATGGGGACACAGAGTACCTTTAAGTTGCAGGGCCCGGTCCCTGAGGTTGAAGAGGCTCCGGTCTGGCAGGTTCCACCAGGGGCTGCGGATGGAGCACGGTCCCAGCAAATGGATGACCGCTCTGGATCCCACTTCTCCCAGAGCCGCATAAGGGATGGTGAAGGAGACGGCATGTGGCTCCAGCCTCCGTACCCGCAATGGGTACCTCAACCTTAACAACACCGCCGACATAGTGGGGTGAGAAGGGAACATGCCGGGGGCCCCTGGGGGCCCTCTTTTCTTCCAACCGACATAACTAAGTATGAGAATGCATGAGTGGATGTGTGCCTCCTTCCACACAAAGCATAAAACTGAGGAGCCCGTGGTCCACGGGAGGGTGTATAGGCAGAGGGGAGGGGTTACACTTTTTAAAGTGTAATACTTTGTGTGGCCTCCGGAGGCAGAAGCTATACACCCAATTGTCTGGGTCTCCCAATGGAGCGACAAAGAAAAGGTAGTGGAGGCTAGCAATCATTTCTATCCTACTCTACACATGGCAAAGCAGGGAGGCTTCTGCTGCAGCTAGTTGTCTAACAGCCAAACTCAGGACAAAAGAGAGGAGATGGCAAAGCTCAGTGTATATACATTAACGCATCAGTTTTAGTTTTTAGATAAAAAAAAACAACAAAAAAAACATTTTTTTCTCCCATGTCTATTTTACCTTACTGTTGCCTACATTTTTATTTCTCATCCCTTTAAAAAAAAATTGTTAGTAAACTGTCACATCTTTCTCTTTTTTTATCCACTGAAACTCAGCAATGGATCAAAAAAAGATGAAATATGGATGAAAAAGTGAAAAGATCTTCTGCTTTTAATAGATCCGCACAGACCTAAATGGCTAAATCTAACCCACAAAAGTGGATCAGAAAAGGCTATGCTCGGAGCCTCAAGGATCGGACACATGGATCGTTTTTGTCATGAAGGTGTAAATGCAACCTAAAAGAGAATTCTACACAACAACCACTTTAATATTGGCACAGCGGAAAACAAAAAAACAGCCCGTTACTTACCGCTATAGCCAAGGAATGTTATGTAGATGTAATAACCTATGGCAATCAACCAGAATGTGTTCCCAACAATATATCCAACAAACCATTCTGACAGGATCACATCTGCAAAATAAAGGAAATAATCCATGAACTAACAGGCCAGTATTATTACCCCTGGAAAATCCAATTAGAAAAAGAAATTAAGAAAATACTGTATATATATTTGTTTTTTTCTGAGATATCACTGATGTGCTCTACACAGCATGATTATCTCTTCATTCGGGAAAGTGTGTGTAACATCAATATAATAGATAGAAAATGCACATATTGCAGCAATTTCCTTACATTTGATAAAAAATAACTGGATAAAATGCAGAATGACCAACAGTGGGTAGAAGGCATTCAGATGGACATCAAAGGCATAGCCCCACTCCACATCATAATCCCGTCCCTGATGTTTCACCAGGTACTTGTTAGAAATAAACCTGAAAAAGAGAATACAACAAATAATGTTACGTGTATGGCAATCACACCTTCTATCCATAACTCTAGTTCTTTAATGATGGCTTAAAGTAGACCCCTAAAGAAAAAAAAAACCAAATTCATGTGATTTTACTTTCAAAGATGCATCATCTGCGATAGAGAAGGGGGCTAATTTAGGTAGTGGACATAGACAACCCCCTCCAAACACATCTCTGCTACAAATATAGAGGGCGCTCGACTTTGGACAACTATTTTAGACCCTTAAGGGGGCTTTACACGCTATGACATCGCTAATGTGAACTCGTTGGGGTCACGGAATTGGTGACGCACATCTGGCCACATTAGCGATGTTGCTGCGTGTGACACCGATGAGCGATTTTGCATCGTTGCAAAAACGTGCAAAATCGCTCATCAGTGACATGGGGGTCCATTCTCAAAAATCGTTTCTGCAGCAGTAACGAGGTTGTTCCTCGTTCCTGCGGCAGCACACATCGCTCCGTGTGACACCGCAGGAACGAGGAAGCTCTCCTTACCTGCCTCCCGGCCGCTATGCGGAAGGAAGGAGGTGGCGGGATGTTACGTCCCGCTCAGCTCCGCCCCTCCGCTGCTATTGGGCGGCCGCTCAGTGACGTCGCTGTGACGCCGCACGGACCGCCCCATTAGAAAGGAGGCGGTTCGCCGGTCACAGCGACGTCGCCGGGCAGGTAAGTATGTGTGACGGGTTTAGGCGATGTTGTGCGGTACGAGCAGCGATTTGCCCGTGTCGCGCAACAGATGGGGGCGGGTACCCACACTAGCGATTTTGGGACCGATATCGCAGTGTGTAAAGCCCGCTTTAGTCTTTATATTAAACATACATGTTAAAAGCATGATTTTAGGCATTTAATGTTAAGTATTACAGATTCTCCTCCTGCACTCTGTAGGCCATGTTCACACTGAGTACTTGAAGAGTTTTTTTTCTACCTCACTGGGAGTGGGACAATCCCACCAGCGATCCCGACCTGGCCGGGATCACTGGAAAGTCGCTGGGTAGCTGTCAAACAGGCAGATCTGGCCAACGACATGGCAGAGCCCGGCTTTCCTTCCTCATTCCTATACAGAGGCTCAACATAGCCCTTCCCTCACTTAGGAATCTAACCCTGTTACACATATACCATCGGGCCAGACCATCCCCACTACTATTTCCGTGTATAAGGACTCCCTGCAACTCTTGCTTCAGCCCTTGGGCCTCTAGCAACTTTGCAGTCTGCTGCAATTGACTGACGGTATATAGGAGCAGGTGGACCTATACACTTATTTATATGGTGACCCCACTCACCTTCACCTCTTCAGGTTCTACACTCCTTCATCCATATTGGATGTTATTCTGAGCCACCTGACCACCTTGGACACTGTCCAGTGATACACCAACCTCTCTTTGTCTTCTCTTGTTTATTCCTAAGGTATACTATAAACACGGCCTGATATTCATCCCGTGTGGATAATACATTGTGTACACGTACCTCATAGAACTATTGTCCTTGAGAAAGACCCCTGAAGGGTCGATACGTTGGACTTTTTCTTTTCATAAAAATACCTTATTAATAAACAACGTGAGTTACTGACCACAGAAGCTGTTCCAGCTTCTTTTCTGGTGTGCCAAAGCTATTTTTTGAGGATTTGTAGCGATCAGCGACCTCACAGCAGGGGCCAGGTCGCTGATGCGTGTCACACACTGCAATGTCGTTGTGGAGGTCGCTATTACATCACAAAACCGGTGACGTTACAGCGATATCGCTAACGATGTTGCAGTGTGTAAAGGGGCCTTAATAGAAACATGAGCACCACTTCTGTATTTATAACACACTACTGGTTTTGGCTTCCAAATATGGAGGTAAACCCTCCCCCCCCCAAAAAAAAACCCCTCACCAAACACAAGATGTGCACGTGGCCTTATAGGGAACCTGTTATTTGTAAAAACGCTATTAACCTGCAGATTTGGGGTTAACCTGCAGGTTAATAGTATTTGAAACCTGCCCACTGAAACCCGCTGCTGGGAGGAAAAGAACTTTAATCCTCCCGGCAGTGTTCAGTCACCGCTCTGTGTATGGAGAATGGCAGCTGTAAACCCAACCCCATGACTGACTGACAGCTGGTTCTTATGATGAGCGGCATGAAATGTATGAAGTATGAAAAGCAATAAAACTATGGAATGGTAAACAGCAAATGCTTCATCATCAGTTTATGAATAGGAAAGGCATATGTTCATACATACAGTAACTAAAATAAAAGATACTATGGGGGCAGAGGTCCAGGTTTGGGCATACAACTACCCAAAACTTATATGTATCAGCCTTCAAGCACAACTATCAAGATCACAGCGATAAACCAATGCAAAGCAAATAAAGAAGAAAAAAATTATATCTAACACTTCATTGTATAAGCATTCTAAACATATAACTACTAATTTAGTGGTGAAAAATACATGGGCTAGATGCAATACAAGAGTCAGGAATCAGAGAAGAGATGCAGGGACAACTGGATACATATACCTGATTTACCATATAATCAGTAATTTCTCCCACCAGCTTTAGGGCTCAGTGACTGATCTTGGGAGGCACCCTAGGAGGACAGGTTTCACATTTTGGTGATCTATTGCCATAATTAGCATCTCCTGTACGGTTGAGCTTACTTCTCTAGGAGTATATGCTTAGCTTGGGAGTTTGCTGCCCTCTACTGCCATCTTGTGGTACGTGATATATCTTGAAAGGATTTCTGATTCAAAAAATTATTTTGTGTCTTGCCCATTAATATTTTACTACTACATTTGTAATTGTTTTACATGATACAAGAAAGCATTTTCATGTTTTAGTTATTAGTTATATCATTATTTAGTATATTAGTGATATTAGCATCAGCACCGTGCACTGTTTAGGCCCGCTTGATTGAGCATAGCTTAAAAGGGGTTGTCCGGTCTAAAATGACAAGTCTGCAATCACTTTGTGTATCACTCTATGTGACTCCAGATTTATGAATCCTCAACACGCACACTGAGTCTCCCATAAGGTCTTAACAGATGCTTTATTTCAGTGTGGATTTCTCTTATAACTGGAACTGATATATTAACCTCAGGTAGAGGGAAAATCAGCCTCCTGCCGACAAAGCAGAGGCTCTTAAGCAGTAGCTCCTACTCCCTATACCTAGCAATCACATGATCACTGGAGAAGGAATCTTCATCAGCGCTTCCCAATTGGTATTCACAAGCAAATGTTCAGAGCAGTGCATACAACCATCGAAAGGGCAAACAAGGTAATAAGCCACGTTAGCCTTTTCTGTGGGGAGTCTGGCTGTGTCTGACGCCAGCTCCATGCCCCCACAGCTGCTCAATCACCTGCAAGCTGCTAAGTAGGGCTGAGTTCACATGTCCAGTAATCATCCCTTAAAATGGACACAGCAGCAATTCATTGGTAAAACGTTGTGCAAACACCTTTGTCTGTTTTGAAAATATTAATATATGCAGGATTCATTTACGGTATTTAACATTAGAGCCTATGGAAAACAGATCCGTTAACTGATTGCTATTTTGCTTTAAATTTTTGTTTCATTTGTAAAGAATATTTTTTTTGCTTACTGGATCAGTTCAAATGGAAGATAAATAGAAATCAGATCCAATTTTCATAGTCTCCAATGTTAAAAAAAAAAAAAACAAACAACAACAACAACAACAACAACAACAACAACAAAAAACATGGATCCTAAGAAAAATTTTTTTTTTTTTTATAAATTTACAAAAAAAAGTTGTGTAGAACTTTTTTGCCAATAGATTGCTGCTGGATCTGTTCTAACGGATGATTACTGGACATGCGAACTCAGTCTTAGGCCAGTGTCACTTGCGAGTGCCTCGTGAGTCTCGCAGTGTATCACCCGTCACGGACACACACATCTCTATGCATATATTTGCATTTATTTATGAAAAAAATAAATAAAACATTTTACCTTTAAACCAGAGTGTTATAGCACACAGAATTGTTACAAACTAACATCTACCACATGTCTACTTTACATCAGCATCTTTTCTTTTAACATGTTTTTCTGGTATGAAGTATGAAATTTGTTTTTTTTTTTTTTTTTTTAATGATCACATCATATTTGAAGTGACTTTGAGGGGTGCAGTTTTCACTTTTGGGTATTTTCTGTCAAATAGTTACAGTGCTCAAAACCACATTCAGGAAGTTTATTAAGCCTTTAAAGTGAACCTGTCAGGTCTAATATGCACGAGCAGTTCCATTTGCATATTGCTAAACCCTGCCTAACTGTCCCTGTATATACTAACAGATAAAGAGATCTTTAGAAAAAGTATTTCTAAAGATCTTTTATCGTATGCTAATGAGCGAGGGGACTAGTCCCAAGGGCGTTACTAACATGGTAATAGAGCAGACTAGCCAGGGGAAGTATGTCCCTGAGGGTGTGCTAACATGCTAATGAATGTGCAGTGTCAGAGGATGATCTCACTCACCTCTCCACCGCTATCGCGTCTGACGCTGGATTTCAGCTTCGTGTGTATGATCCCGGAGTTTCAGTCATGTGCACTACTTCCGTTTGAAGCCAGGACCCATACACCCGGCTTCCTAGTGTACATGCCCGAAACTCCAGGGTCATGCGCACTGAGCCGAAATCCAGTGTCGGAAGCAATGGTGGCGGAGAGGTGAGTGAGATCATCCTCTGACGCTGCGTATTCATTAGCATGTTAGCACGCCCACAGGGACGTACTTACATGCTAATGGAAGCGACTAGCCAATGGACCTAACGCCCAGGGGACTAGTCACTGGCCTCATTAGAAACAGTTTTTCTAAAAGATCTTTTACTGTATGCTAAAGATCTCTTTATCTATGCTAGTGTATATACAGGGACAGTTCAGCAGGGATTAGCAATATGCACCTACAACTGCTCGTGGTTCTGAATGCATATTGCACCTGACAGGTTTCCTTTAAGTTTTTCACACAAATTAAAACAATGTGGAATACATTTTTTTTTTACTTTTTTTACTCTCTCTCCCTCCACAAATATATTGTTTTAGCCCCATATTTTTAATTTTCCCAAGACTAACAGGAGAAAAAAAAAAAAAACAGTTTGTACATCAACACCCCATATGTGGAAAAATACTGTTTGTGTGCACGGTAGGGCTCGGAAGGGAAGGAACGCCATTTGACTTTTGAAGTTCAAAATTGTCTGGAATAGATAGCGGACGCCACATCGCGTTTGCAGAGCTCCTAATGTGCCTAAACAGTGGAAGCTCCCCCACAATTGACACCATTTTGGAAGCTACATCCCTCAAGGAAATTATCTTGATTTTTGTTGAGCACTTTGAACCCCCGGGGGCTTCCCAGAATCATATAAAGTTTAAACTATGAAAATAAAAAACAAAAAAAAAAATTCCCATAAAAATGTAGCTTTAGCCGCATTTTTTAAATTTACAAGGGTAACAGGAGAAATTGCACAACAAATCGTATGCTACATTTTCTCCGAGCTAGAACAATATGGGGAAAACTATTGTTTAGGCACATGGCAAGGCTCAGAAGGGAAGAAGTGCCATTTGACGTTTAGAGCGCCATTTTAGCTGGAATAGATTGAGGACGCCATGTCACATACGAAAAGCCCCTGACATGCCAAAACAGCAGTAACCCCCAGAAGTGACTCCTTTTTGGAAACTACACCGCTCACGAAATTCATTTAGGGCAAATAGTAAGCTTCGTTCACCCTCGGGTGATTCACAGAATTGTATAACAATATACATTTATGCTTTCCAATAAAACATTGCTTTGATCAAGTTTTTAATTTTCAAAAGGGGTAATAGGATAAAACAAATGGTACAGTTTGTTATACAATTTCTGCTGAGTTCACAAATTGCCTCAAAAGTAGTTTTCAATCACATATGGGCTCAGTACAAAGCTCAAAAGTGAAGGAGCGCCACATTGGAGTGCAGATTTAGTTGGAATGGTTTGCAGGTACCATGTCACATTGGCAGAGTGCGGAAGGTGTCAGACCGACAAAACAATCACTGTTCTTGGGGAGACCAGCCAGAGAAAAAACACTGCCGGCAGCCAACGAGGGCGCTCAACACAGTGAAATCCTAGGTGCATTGCCCCCTGAGAAGTATGCAAATCAAAAAAGGTCAGTGGAGCCTCTGTTAGGAGTCTCGACACAGAAAATAGCCAGATCCCTGACGTTTTACAGATGGGGTCACTCCGGAGGCGGCGATAGCAAATGTGTACTTTGCTTATTTTTACATAAATGAAGGGAATTTTGTTTACTTACCGTAAATTCCTTTTCTTCTAGCTCCAATTGGGAGACCCAGACAATTGGGTGTATAGCTACTGCCTCCGGAGGCCACACAAAGCATTACACTTAAAAGTGTAAGGCCCCTCCCCTTCTGCCTATACACCCCCCGTGGGATCACGGGTTCCTCAGTTTTAGTGCCAAAGCAAGAAGGAGGAAAGCCAATAACCGGTTTAAGAACAAATTCAATCCGAAGGAACATCGGAGAACCGAAACCAGTCAACATGAACAACATGTGTACCCGAACCAACAAAAATCCCTAAGCAAACAGGGCGGGTGCTGGGTCTCCCAATTGGAGCTAGAAGAAAAGGAATTTACGGTAAGTAAACAAAATTCCCTTCTTCTTTGTCGCTCCTAATTGGGAGACCCAGACAATTGGGACGTCCAAAAGCAGTCCCTGGGTGGGTATAATAACCCCTCGTGATAGGACCGTAAAAACAGCCCTACCCTACAGGTGGGCCGTCGCCGCCTGAAGGACTTGTCTACCTAGGCTGGCGTCCGCCGAAGCGTAGGTATGCACTTGATAGTGTTTGGTAAAAGTGTGCAGACTCGACCAGGTAGTCGCCTGGCACACCTGCTGAGCCGTAGCCTGGTGTCGTAATGCCTAGGACGCACCCACGGCTCTGGTAGAATGGGCCTTCAGCCCTGAGGGAACCGGAAGCCGAGCAGAACGGTAGGCTTCAAGAATTGGTTCCTTGATCCACCGAGCTAGGGTGGATTTGGAAGCTTGCGACCCTTTGCGCTGACCAGCGACAAGGACAAAGAGTGCATCCGAGCGGTGCAGGGGCGCCGTGCGGGAAATGTAGATCCTGAGCGCTCTCACGAGATCCAACAATGCAAATCCTTTTCACATTGATGAACTGGATGAGGGCACAAGGAAGGCAAGGAGATATCCTGATTAAGATGAAACGGGGATACCACCTTAGGGAGAAACTCCGGAATAGGTCGCAAGACCACCTTGTCCTGGTGAATCACCAGGAAGGGAGATTTGCATGACAGCGCTGCTAGCTCGGACACTCTCCGGAGAGACGTGACCGCTACTAGAAAGGCCACTTTCTGTGAAAGGCGAGAAAGGGAAACATCCCTCATAGGCTCGAAAGGCGGCTTCTGAAGAACAATTAGAACCCTGTTCCGATCCCAGGGCTCTAACGGCCGCTTGTAAGGAGGGACGATATGACAGACCCCTTGCAGGAACGTGCGTCCCTGAGGAAGTCGTGCTAGGCGCTTCTGAAAAAATACAGATAGCGCTGAGACTTGCCCCTTGAGGGAGCTGAGCGACAAACCTTTTTCCAACCCGGATTGCAGGAAGGAAAGAAAAGTAGGCAAACTAAATGGCCAGGGAGAGACTCCCTGAGCAGAGCACCAAGACAAGAATATTTTCCACGTCCTGTGGTATATCTTGGTGGAGGTAGGTTGTCTGGCCTGTCTCATGGTGGCAATGACCTCTTGAGACAATCCTGAACCCGCTAGGATCCAGGACTCAATGGCCACACAGTCAGGTTCAGGGCCGCAGAATTCTGATGGAAAAATGGCCCTTGAGACAGCAAGTCTGGTCGGTCTGGTAGTGCCCACGGTTGGCCTACCGCGAGGTGCCACAGATCCGGGTACCACGACCTCCTTGGCCAGTCTGGTGCGACGAGGATGGCGCGGCGGCAGTCGGACCTGATCTTGCGCAGCACTCTGGGCAACAGAGCCAGAGGTGGAAACATATAAGGAAGCCGGAACAGCGACCAATCTTGAACTAAGGCGTCTGCCGCCAGAGCTCGGTGATCGTGAGACCATGCCATGAAAACTGGGACCTTGTTGTTGTGCCGAGACGCCATTAGGTGGACGTCCGGCATCCCCCAGCGGCGACAGATCTCTTGAAACACGTCCGGGTGAAGAGACCATTCCCCTGCGTCCATACCCTGGCGACTGAGGAAGTCTGCTTCCCAGTTATCCACGCCTGGGATGTGAACTGCGGATATGGTGGAAGCCGTGTCTTCCACCACGTCAGAATCCGCCGGACTTCCTGGAAGGCTTGCCGACTGCGAATTCCTCCTTGGTGGTTGATGTATGCCACCGCTGTGGAGTTGTTCGACTGAATACGGATCTGCTTGCCTTCCAGCCACTGCTGGAAGGCTTGTAGAGCAAGATACAGTGCTCTGATCTCCAGAACGTTGATCTGAAGAGTGGACTCTTGCTGAGTCCACATACCTTGAGCCCTGTGGTGGAGAAAGACTGCTCCCCACCCTGACAGATTCGCATCTGTCGTCACTACCGCCCAGGAGGGGGGTAGGAAGGATTTCCCTTTCGACAATGAGGTGGGAAGCAGCCACCATCGAAGAGAATCCTTGGCCGCCTGAGAGAGAGAGACGTTGCTGTCGAGGGACCTCGACCTCCCGTCCCATTGGCGGAGAATGTCCCATTGTAGTGGACGCAGATGAAACTGCGCGAAAGGGAGTGCCCCTATTGCTGCCACCATCTTCCCTAGGAAGTGCATGAGGCGTCTCAAGGGGTGTGACTGACCGTAAAGGAGAGATTGCACCCCTGTCTGCAATGAACGCTATTTGACAAGCGGAAGCTTCACTACCGCTGAGAGAGTATGAAACTCCATGCCAAGATATGTTATCGACTGGGTCGGGGTTAGATTCGACTTGGAAAAGTTGATGATCCCCCCGAAACCCTGGAGGGCCTCCAGCGCCACGTTCAGGCTGTGTTGGCATGCCTCTTGAGAAGGCGCCTCGACCAGCAGATCGTCTAAGTAAGGGATCACGGAGTGTCCCTGAGAGTGTAGGACTGCAACTACAGCTGCCATGACTTTGGTGAAGACCCGTGGGGCTGTCGCCAGACCAAAAGGCAGGGCTACGAACTGAAGGTGGTCGTCTCCTATAACGAAGCGTAGAAAACGCTGATGCTCTGGAGCAATCGGCACGTGGAGATAAGCATCCTTGCTGTCTATCGATGCTAGGAAATCTCCTTGAGACATTGCGGCGATGACGGATCGGAGGGATTCCATCCGGAACCGTCTGGTTCCCACGTGGTTGTTGAGAAGCATTAGGTCCCGAACGGGACGGAAAGACCCGTCCTTTTTTGGTACCACAAACAAATTGGAGTAAAAACCGTGACCTTGCTCTTGAAGAGGAACAGGGATCACCACTCCTTCCGCCTTTAGAGTGCACACCGCCTGCAGGAGAGCATCGGCTCGGTCGGGAGGCGGAGACGTTCTGAAGAATCGAGGTGGAGGACGAGAACTGAACTCTATCCTGTACCCGTGAGACAGAATGTCTCGCACCCAACGGTCTTGGACCTGTGGCAGCCAAATGTCGCCAAAGCGGGAGAGCCTGCCACCGACCGAGGATGCGGAGGGAGGAGACCGGAAGTCATGAGGAAGCCGCCTTGGTAGCGGGTCTTCCGGCTGTCTTTTTTGGGCGTGACTGAGCCCGCCAAGAATCTGAACTCCTCTGATCCTTTTGAGTCCTTTTGGACGAGGATAATTGGGACCTGCCCGAACCTCGAAAGGACCGAAACCCCGACTGTCCCATCCTCTGTTGGGGTTTGTCTTGTCTGGGCTGAGGTAAGGATGAATCCTTACCCTTGGACTGTTTTATGATTTCATCCAAGCGCTCACCAAACAGCCGGTCACCAGAAAATGGCAAACTGGTTAACCTTTTTTTTTGGAAGCAGAATCTGCTTTCCATTCCCTTTGCGTAAAACCACGGAGTTAGCAGATGCCACTGCCGTACGGCTCGTAGAGTCCAGGACAGCATTAATCGCGTAAGACGCCAATGCAGACATTTGAGAGGTTAAGGATGCCACCTGCGGAACAGATGTACGTGTGACCGTGTCAATCTGTGCAAGACCAGCTGAAATAGCTTGGAGTGCCCATACGGCTGCGAATGCAGGAGCAAACGACGCGCCGATAGCCTCATAGATGGATTTCAACCAGAGCTCCATCTGTCTGTCAGTGGCATCTTTAAGTGCAGCCCCATCCTCCACTGCAACTATGGATCTAGCCGCAAGCCTGGAGATAGGGGGATCCACCTTGGGACACTGGGTCCAGCTCTTGACCACATCAGGAGGAAAGGGATAACGTGTATCCTTAAGCCGTTTGGAGAAACGCTTATCTGGATAAGCGTGGTGTTTCTGGACTGACTCTCTAAAGACAGAATGGTCCAGAAAAATACTTAATTTCCGCTTGGGAAATCTGAAATGGAATTTCTCCTGTGAAGCTGACTCCTCCACTTGAGGAGCTGGGGGAGAAATATCCAACATTTTATTGATGGACGCGATAAGATTGTTCACTATGGCGTCACCATCAGGAGTATCTCGGGATCAGAATCCTGATCAGCTATTTCCGGCTCATCACACAGAGAATCCTCCTGCTGAGAGCCTGACCAGTGATATGATGTAGGGGGCCGCTCATAGCGAGCTCTCTTAGGCTGTCTGGGACTGTCGTCCGTGTCAGAGCCGTCACCCTGGAATGCATGGGACCCCTCCGGAGCCCGGAGCTGTTCCAAATGAGGGGGACCAGGGGACAGTGATTCAACCGTGCCCATGGTCTGCGTTACTGGTCTAGACTGCAAAGTTTCTAGGATTTTAGTCATAGTCACGGATAATCTATCAGCAAAGCTGCAAACTCTGTCCCCGTCACCTGGACAGTATTCACAGGTGGTTCTCCCTGGGTCACCTCTAGCAGAGGCCCCGGCCGAACAAGTGCCACAGGGGCTGAGCACTGCACACAATGGGGGTCAGTGGAACCTGCCGGTAGAGTAGCCCCACATGCGGTACAGGCAGCATAGAAAGCCTGTGCCTTGGCACCCTTGGTTTTGCGGACGACATGCTGTTGTCTCAGAGCAATCCAAGAGGGTATATAGTGAAGAATTACCAGCGCCAGTACAGTGCAATGTATAGCATAAAAATACAAATGAACACTGCAGCACAAGTGGGGTAGGCACCAGAGGTGTCGCTTACCGCCCGCTGAAAGCGGGTGTGTGGTCGCTAGAATCCCGTGCCTGGGTCTCCCATAACTTGTCTCCCCTTCTCCAGCTCAAACAGCACGTCAGGAATGGCTGCCGGCGTTCAGTGAAGAGGGGCGGACCGTGGGCGTGCCTCAGACGAAGAGCGGGAAACCAGCGTCTCACTGTGTTCAGTGTGAGGGCTGGAGTATGTAAAGTAAACTCCAGCCCTCGGCGCTGACGTTCTGCACAGCGTCCCGCCCCCACTCTGACTGGCAGGCCTGGGGGCGGGAACGAAACGAACTAGGCCGGAAAAAGCCGGGGACTGTAGTAGTAAGCGCGGCCGTCAAATATGCACGGCGAGCGCGGAAGTCCCCGGCGAACCACAAGTCCCAGCCGCGCCGCAGTTAAAACTGACAACAGCGGCCGGCGCGACCGTTTCCAAACCATTAACTCCTTCAGCTAGCTGAAGATAGTGTGGCACACGCGCACAGCGCTATTGTCCCGGGCGCACTAACACACCCAGCAATGCTGGTGTGTGTGTGCGCGATTTGCACGGGGACACAGAGTACCTTAATGTAGCAGGGCCATGTCCCTGACGATACTCAGCTCCATGTCCAGCAGATCCCAGGGGCTGTGGATGGAGCACGGTCTCAGTGCCTGGAGACCGGTAAAATCCCACTTCACCCAGAGCCCTAAGGGGGATGGGGAAGGATGCAGCATGTGGGCTCCAGCCTCCGTACCCGCAATGGGTACCTCAACCTTAACAAACACCGCCGACAAAGAGTGGGGTGAGAAGGGAGCATGCTGGGGGCCCTAGTATGGGCCCTCTTTTCTTCCATCCGACATAGTCAGCAGCTGCTGCTGACTAAACAGTGGAGCTATGCGTGGATGTCAGCCTCCTTCGCACAAAGCTTGAAAACTGAGGAACCCGTGATCCCACGGGGGGTGTATAGGCAGAAGGCGAGGGGCCTTACACTTTTAAGTGTAATGCTTTGTGTGGCCTCCGGAGGCAGTAGCTATACACCCAATTGTCTGGGTCTCCCAATTAGGAGCGACAAAGAAAAATACATTTGCTATTTTTTTCATTTTTTTTGTGATCCCTGGTGTAATGTACTGTAATGCACAAGCATAGCAATGAAGTATATCTGTCAGACTCTGCTTCTGGCTGGGTCTAACAGGCCACCGTACATGGCAGGCTTTGCGGTCATCACTTGACCTCCGGATGCCAGGACAATCCTCAGCTCCCCCGTGATCATGTCACAGGAGTGCTGGTGGGGTGAGAGAAGGAGCTCACTTCCTCTCAAACTTCTATATGCTGTGAGCGCTATTGATTGCGGCATATGGAAGATAGCAAAGGGTTAACCTCATCAGGACCTGATTCAATCAAGTCCCGATGATGTTGCCAGTCAGAACCAGAGTTCTGCACCGGAATCTCTGCGCTAGGGGGACTCTGGGGGACTCTGGGGAGGGGGGGGGGGAATGCGGGCCCCACCTGACTGTAGAGAAACGTTGGTGCTACACAAAGTCCAGCTAGCAATGAAGTTTATCCACCATGGCCAGTCGGGAAGAGGTTAAGGCATTGCTATTTTATTTTTTGAAGAAATCATTGTTGGCATAAGGGTATGTTCACGTTCGGCATTTTTTTTTTTTTTTTAACCACAAAGATGCAGGTTTTTTTGTCACCAGCCCCCCAAAAAAACAAAAACAATAACCAAACTGAAAACGCACCGCGGCAAAATGCATCAAAAACGCAATGCGTTTTTTTACACATTGTTATTGTGTTTTGCCCAATGCGTTTTTTTTTTTTTCAGTCAAATCTATTGACTGGAAGGGCTCAAAAACGCTGGAAAACTACAAAAAATTGACATGCTGCATCTTCAAAAACGCAGCCAAGATGTAGCCAAAAAAAAAAGATGCCCAGTGTGGACAGCAAAATAGAAATCTCAGACTTTGCAAGGAGAAGAAAATGCATGCATGTAGGTGCATCTTTGTGACCTCAAAAACACAGCAAAAGATGCCCTGTGTGAACATAGCCTAAACACAAGCCAGGTGTTGATTTAAAGTATGCCAGAAACGCAGAAAAAAAACCAAACTATTTTTAACATAATAATGAAATGTTAAAGGGAACCAGTCACCAGATTTTTCACTATTAAACCAAAAATATCCCCTTCTGCAGCTCCTGGGCTGCATTCTATGAAGGTGCACCTTGTTGCTGGCCCCCTTTTCAGACCTCCAAAACAACTTTATAAAATATTATCTTTTCGTATGCAAATTAGTTTGGTTGGCCAGATGGTCGGGCTCTATTTCTCCTTCTGTCCCCCTCCTGCTGCTGTTCGCCGTCCCCCAGTCATGATTTGCATGGATGACTATGGCCCCGCCATCCTCCACGCTGATGCCGAAGTCTCGCGCAGGCGCGGTTAGCAGAGGCCACTATCATGAGCCTGAGCAGAAACCATCCCGGTGACGTATTTGCGCAGGCTCGAGATTATGGGCTGGTACTAGGATGATGGTGAGGTCATGCACAGCGCCGCCCATAATCTCGAGCCTGCACAAATACATCACTGGCGCGTGAGAGGGATAGTTTCTACTCAGACCCACGATAGTGGCCCCTTCTAACTGCGCCTGCGCGAGACTTCGGCATCAGAGTGGAGGATGACGGGGCCGTCGTCATCCATGTGAATCAAGACTGGGGGATGGCGAACAGCGGCAGGACGGGGGACAGAAGGCGAAATAGAGCCCGCCCATCTGGCCCACCAAACTAATTTGCATACTAAAAGGTAATATTTTATAAAGTTGTTTTGGAGGTCTGAAAAGGGGGCCAGCAACAAGGTGCATCTTCATAGAATGCAGCCCAGGAGCTGCAGAAGGGGATATTTTTGGTTTAATAGGGAAAAATCTGGTGACAGGTTCGCTTCAAATATGAACCCAGACAAACGAATGCAACCAGTCTGTACATGTCTGAAAACTTGTGAATTATCTGCATTCATAGATGTCAATACAAATGTAACGTACTACTGTGGTATATCATGTAATGGCTTTGGAACCCAACATGGAGTGTGATATGCTTCTACAATGTACCCAGGCATTTACTTACCACATGAGGGTGGCGATCAGTAGCCCAACACCAACACAGTCAATAAACACAATCCACAGGAGAAGCTTTAAGGTTTCCACAAAAGACATTTCCAAAACAAACCCAAACATTAAAGTGGACGCTGTGCAAAAAGAAGAAGAAATATATAAGGTAAATATTAAGCAAACAGTATGGGGAGGATTCCAATCCTTACCAAATACAAGTCTAATAAAGGAAAATCTCACAATTCAAGAATGGAAGAGAATATTTGGCCAAATGCTGCTTGCTTGGCTCATTGTGTAGTACCTATAAACTGCAATGGAGCGAGTGACAGACCAATCAGCTATCGGTGGTAAAAAGATGAAGGTATCAGAGTTAGGACGTGCCTCTTTGAAGAATTTATGGCATATTCTGTTAACATGCCAGAAATGTTTCAAGTGGCTAGACCCCTTTAATGGTGTCCCAATGTAGGATTAATAGTACATCCAGTGTCGGGTGCCTATGTGTAGACCAGGCACAGGAGCAGATTCCAGCAGTGTTACACAGCCGCCATCTGCCAGGCATGGAAGCGATCTGCAATTGCTACTGTTTCACCATTTAAATGCCACTGTCAATAACTGACTGTAACAACTGAATGATGTGATTTCCAGTCTCCCACCGAGATCATGTTGCCAAAGGCCATAATGGATATACTGTGTTTTTCGCTTTATAAGACGCACCGGATTATAAGACGCATCCCCAAATTTGGTGAAGGAATAGAGAATTTTTTTTAATAAATGGGATCCGTCTTATAATGCCAGTGTCTGTCTAACAAATCATATAGAGTATATAGCATAGCCCCCCATCTTAAAATTAGCCCCCTTAATCTGGATATGGCCACCTTTTATTGAGTACAGCCCCCTGTGGCTGGCACACGCGGCCCCCTGTGGCTGGCACACGCGGCCCCCTGTGGCTGGCACACGCGGCCCCCTGTGGCTGGCACACGCGGCCCCCTGTGGCTGGCACACGCGGCCCCCTGTGGCTGCTTTTAGTAAAATAAACTATTTTCTCACCTTCTCCAGCACTGTGCTCCCTCGTGTCTCCCTCCTTGGGGTTGAGCTCCGGCCTCCTGCATTTCCTGGTTCACGGTCCCGGTCATGTGATCGGCACAGCAGTGTGACATCTCTGCGTGCCTGATCACAGCGGCAGGAGGGAGACCGGGGAGACACACTGGAGGGGGTAAGTAAAGAGTTTATTATTTTAATATGGGCAGCAGCATGGGGGCCATAGCTAACACAAGGGGAGGGGGCATGTGCGATCAAAGGTAAGCACAGGCAGATAATATGCGAAGCTCCCCCAGTCCATCGCCGCGGTGCAGTTTCAGCACCATGGTGATGAACAGCGGCTGTGCATATTATATGAGCGGGTGCAGGAGATCAAACGCTGCCGCCCGCAGCTTCACAAGCCTCTACCAGCACCCCCCAGCACCGCTCCAAAGCGGCCCCCACCTCCCCTGGACCCTGCAGTATATAATCGTATATTCGGTTTATAAGACGCACCCCCTACTTTCCCCCAAAATTTGGGGGAACAAAAGTGCGTCTTATAAAGCGAAAAATACGGTAATCTTAGCTCTCTGGTGTGTCTGGATTTCATAAGAGCCCATCATTTTTTTCATATACTGAAATATTGCAGTGTATAGCTAAAATGGGTACAAGACCCCTAAATGAATAAATAAATAAATAAAATAAAAAATAATCTCACCTTGCAAAAAAAAAAAAAAAAAAATTTGCCAAGTGTCTCAAAAAAAAATGGTGACACATAAAACCCATTTTTTTTCTTTTACAAATTACTTTTTTCACCACAAGTAAAAACAGCGAAGAAGAAAAAAAAACAAAACAAAAAACAAACTGTGAACCCAAGGGGTAAGACAAAAAGTACATATTAAGGGAATCGGTCAGCAGGTTTTTGCTACCTCTTCTGAGAGCAGCATAATGTAGGTAACGAGATCCCCATTCCAGCGATGTGTCACTTTGCTGACTGGGTGCCGCAGTTATGACACAGAGTTTTTAGATGCAGTACAGCTCTAAGCTGTCCTGCCTGCACCACAGCTTTCTATGTACATCGTATATTGTCAGTGACTGCTAATCAGTGCTGGGGGCATTGTCAGACAAAGGGGCACATGGGCACCTAGTCCAGATAGTGACACATCACTAATCTGTGTCTCAGCCTCTACGTCATGTTTTCTTCATATTACATGACAAAAACTTGCTGACAGAATAATTAACTTTAACAAAATTGGCCTAAATTAAAACGGAATAGTTAATAGATAACTATAGAAAAATCCCGCAACAGACAACCCCATGTGCTAATACAACATACCGCATAGCCAAATACTTAGCAGGACTAGGAATGCCGGGTCATCTCTCGCCCACTGGTCCTTGGTCTGTTTTCTGTATTGGAAGTTTCTGTATACTTTCTGCGGAGAAGTGAAAAGATAAAGCATCTGCCAGAGTGCGAATTCGAAGTCCATGTGTCTGAAGTGCACAAGCCTCCGCAGGTACTTATAGCGCTTGGCTCCGGCTGTGTGTCGTGCTGCATCCCGAGAACTTAGTGCGCCGTTGCCTTGTGTCCGAGAATTCACTAATGTGGTGGGCAGCATCTTGTGGGCAATGATGTGGCTTCACATATAGCCTGCAGAGAGAATAGGAAAGCTGACGTGCACATTCAGACATTTACAACAGGCTGTAAATAATGAACTAAGATAGTGATGAAAAAAGTAAAAAGCATAATACGACCGGCTGTCATCTGGATACCTGTTTACGCAGGCAGATCAGAAGTAATTAATGCCTACTGACTGATCTTTACTATATCGCTCAGTGCACACAGGCTGCCATTGCCCTCTGCAGTACGGGTCCTGTTTACACCAGTCGATGCACCGCTAACAGCAATGATCTTTTATGCTGCATTGATGGTCATTTCACCGATGAACGAGTGCTTTGTGCATTCATGGGTGATTGGCGGCCTGTTTACATGGTAAGATAATCATGTTTTTAACTACAATCGTTCAAGATTATCTTGCAGTGTAAAGGCCCCATCACACACAACGAGATCGCTAGCGAGATCGCAGCTGAGTCACGGTTTCTATGACGCAGTAGCGATCCCGTTAGCGATCTCGTTATGTATGACACCTACCAGCGATCAGGCCCCTACTGTGAGATCTCTAGTCGTTGACGAATGGTCAGGACCATGTTCTTCAAAGGCGATGTCCTGCTGGGCAGGACGCATCGCTGTGTTTGACACTGTGTGACAGGGTCCCAATGACCGCTGAGATCGTTATACAGGTTGCTACTGTGACCTGTATCGTTACTAAGTCGTTGGTAAGGTCTGACTGTGTGACATCTCACCAGCGACCTCCCAGCGATCCCTATCAGGTAGAATCGTTGTCGGAATCGCTGGTAAGTCATTGTGTGTGACTGGACCTTAAATGCCCTTCACGATAGGTACTAATAAAATCTCTAACATCAGATAAACCCTGAAAGGAACAGAATAATGATACCCTTACCTGTTCAAGTATTGTGAACCACAAGTCCCAGCAGATCTTAGTGAAAGGTCATGAGGTGTGATCCTAAACAATAAAAGCAAAGACATTTGAAATCTATTTAATACAGGAGAATCAGACTCATTATGTAGTAAGATGTTTCTATAAGTAGGGCTGTGGAGTCGGTCAGCCAAGCATCTGACTCCTCAAACACTCAAGCATTTTTCCGGAAGATCTTCCCCCTTGACTTCTATTATACTTTGTACACGAGTCGCGCACGTCTGACTGCTCATTACTGAGCACAGTAGCGTTTGCTCATCACTGGAGAAACCCCTTTAAAAAGACTTTCACAGGGTTTTTGGTACTTCACCTGTGGGTAGCAGAATGTAGGGGAAAAAGCCCCTAATTTCAGCTATGTGTTGCTTAAGGCTGTTTTACACCTTACAATTAAGCATACGATATCGTATGCGATGTGACACGCCCCCATTGTATGTGCGGCACGTTCAATTTGTTGCCCGTGTCGCACAAACGATTAAATCCCGTCACACGTACTTACCCGTCCATACGACCTCGATGTGGGCGGCGAACGTCCACTTCCTGGAGTGGGAGGGACGTTCGGTGTCACAGCGACGTCACACGGCAGCCGGCCAATAGAATCGGAGGGGTGGACATGAGTGGGACGTAAACATCCCGCCCACCCCCTTCCTTCCGCATTGCCGGCGGGAGCCGCGGGACGCAGGTAAGCTGCAGTTCATCGTTCCCGGGGTGTCACACACTGCGATGTGTGCTGCCTCAGGAACATTGAACAACCCGACGTTCAATTTTTAGAAATTGAATGACGTGTATTCGATCAACGTTTATTCGTTCAATCGCACGTAGGTTTCACACACTACAATATCACTAACGATGCCGGATGTGCGTCACTTACGAAGTGACCCCGCCGACACATCGTAAGATATATTGTAGCATGTAAAGCCCGCTTTAAAAGGTTACTTGCTGTAGTTTAGATAAAACAGTGTTTTAGCAGCAGGAGATTATCACTAGAGGACTAGTAAACCTGCTGCTATGTAGTCCTCTAGAGTAATGAGCACTATGTAACACCACCCCCACCAACTGGCAGCTTTCTGTCTATGCACAGCGGACACAGAAAATTGTTGATCAGTTGTGCAGGCGTAGTTATACAGCGCTCATCACTGAGAGGACAAGCAGAGCTGCAGGAGATGAATCTCACAATTAGTGAAAAATACAAAAGGAAGCCCAGGCAGTGACACATTGCTGGATTTGGGGCTCTGGTCCTACATTGTACTAGCAAAAAAACCTGGGGATAAATTTGCTTAACAGAGTTGACTCATTATTGTTATATTGATGACCGATCTTAAGGGCTTGGTCATTCAAATCAGATTGGTAGGGTGGGCTGTCTCCCATCACTCCAACTGGTCAGCTATTCTCAGGGCCAGTGGCAGCTGGATGTTAGGAGTGGCATGAACCGTGCAGTGGCTGTGGCCGAGTACTGCAGAACTGACTGTATTGAGGATATGCAGTACCTGGCAGTGGTCACTACACAGTTGATGGAGCTGTGCTATTCAGCTTCACAACTAGAAAGTTGAATAAACAATACCATGATGTCTGCGATTCAATGTTTTATTTAAAGATATCCACAATTGTCTTATACGTAAATGAGCTGTTAAGATCCGGACACTGATCTCCCTGAGAATCTGCCTCCAGGGATTATTTTATATGAAAGGGGGTTACCAGTGTGAGACATGTAAAGCAAGAAAGCAGACTGACAGTCATTACATGTCTCACACTGGTAGCTCCTTCTTTCATATATAAATAAGCCCTGGCAGCAGATTCTCAGGAGGATCTGTGTCCGGTCCATAGATCTTATCAGCTCATTTACAAAAGGCAAATGTAGATTCCCCTGGAATAAACCATGGGGTTGTAGCTATCAATGTATCATTTTATTCAGCTTTCTATCACCTTCATGCCCATATAGACGACTTAGGAGAGCTGATCCTACTGACAGATTCCCTTTAGAAATCCACAAGATATGGCTCTGTGTATGGCAAACACACACTTCTGAATAAGCCCTAATACTAAGGGAAGATATCCGATTTCCTAAAGATCTGCATAAGGCTACTTTCACACATCCGGTTTGAGCACTGTGGCTCAATCCGGCTGTGAAACCTATGCAACGGATGTGGCGAAAATACCGCATCCTTTGCATAAGTTTTTACATGCGGCCCGTCCGTTTTTTTCCGGTTGCGGCATGCTACTGAGCATGCGCAGTGGAAAAAACCGCATGTGGCGGCCGGATGCGGGGTTTTTTCCGCATCGCGCCGCATCCGGCGTCCATAGGCGTGCATTGAAAAATGCGCCGCAGCGGCCGGATGCGGCGCGATGCGGGTTTTTTTGTGCCGGAGCAAAAAACGTTGCAGGCAACGTTCCATCCGGCCGCGGCATCGGCTAAATCTGCCGCATGCGGCAAAAAACGGACCGAACGCAAGCCCATGCGGCACAATACGGCACTAATGTAAGTCTATGCAAAAAAAAAAACGCAACCGGCGTCAAAAAAAACGGTTGCGGTTTTTCTGCAGAGTGCCGCAGAGCAAAAACCGGATGTGTGAAAGTAGCCTTAGGGCATTGATGGCGAACCTGTGGCACTCCAGCTGTTGCAAAACTACAATTCCCATCATGTCTTCACAGCCAAAGCTTTTGCTTTGAATGGCCAGGCATGATGGGAATTGTAGTTTTGCAACAGCTGGAGTGCCACAGGTTCGCCATCACTGCCTTAGGGTATGTGCGCACGTTGCTTTTTACCTGCTTTTTTGCTGCTTTTTCTTCTGCGCTGTTTAATGCCAAAATGGATGTGTTCTTCTATTCAAGCAAAGTCTATGGGAATTTGGGTTTCTTGTTCACACTATGTTGTTCAAAATGCTGCCTTTTTGTGGCAGAACTTTGGTCAAAAACTCAGCTTTGCAGTGCAAAACCCAAATGGCAAAAACAATTGACATGTTGCTTCTTTGAAAAGCTGAGTTTTTGACCAAAGTTCTGCCACAAAAAGGCAGCATTTTGAACAACATAGTGTGAACAAGAAACCCAAATTCCCATAAACTTTGCTTGAATAGAAGAACACATCCATTTTGGCATTAAACAGCGCAGAAGAAAAAGCAGCAAAAAAGCGGGTAAAAAGCAGGTAAAAAGCAACGTGCGCACATACCCTTAGAGAACTCTTAGGCTATGTGCCCACGCTAGAATGTCCCTGCGGATTTTTTTGCCTGAAAATCCGCGACTTTCGCGGCAAATCCGCACCCGCGGATTTGCCGCGGATTTGCCCCGGATTTTGATGCGGATTTTTTTTTTTTTTTTCCCATTCAAAGCCAAAAATCCGCACCAAATCTGCACCAAACAATTGACATGCTGCAGATTTTTCCGGATCAAAATCCGCGGCGGAAAAATCCGCAGCATGGGCACAGCATTTCCAAAATGCCATTGAAATGGCTTGGAAGTGCTGCTGCTGCAGATTTTCGGCAAATCCGCGGTAAATCCGCGGCAAAATCCGCGGTAAATCCTGTAGCGTGGGCACATAGCCTTACAATGTCACCTACTGTCACTTTTCATGTTTCTCCTATTGGAATGCTGCTCTTTACTGTAGCTCCAGCGCACAGATAGTGCTATGTGCCAATCAGCTAATGCAGCAGACTTTGGGAGTTCATGTTAGCGATCTAGGATACCTATAAGTTTAGTTGCTAATAAGAGAGATTTTACTGCCTTCTTATGCTGTGCGCACGCTGTGAATTTACCGCGGATTTGCTGCAGAAAATGTGTCTAACATTTCTGCAGTCATTCCCCAGCAAAACCTATGGGTATACAAAAAATGCTGTGCGCACACTGAGTTTTATTATACCTGCGGATTTATCCGCGGATTTTCCGCTGTGGAATTAATGAGCATGTCACTTCTTTTCTGTAGGTACCTGCGGTTTTTGCCACAGATAATGGTAAAAATCCGCAGTGACCAACCTGCGACAAAACTGCACCAAGATGCGGCAAACCTGCGACAAAACTGCATGCGGATTTCGTTGTGGTTTTGGTGCGTTTTTTTTTTACTGCAGGTGCGGGATTCTTTCAGAGGGACCGGATTTTCCTTAAGAAAAAGTCACTTTCTAGTGCGGACATAGCCTTAAAGGGATTTTCCTAAATCACTATACACTTAACTATTCACAGGACAGAAGATAGACGTAGGATGATCGGGGTCCGACCACTGAAATCACACCGGGCACGACCCCCTTGAGAGTTCTGCACTGTCATACATGTATTTGGCAGGAATACTGCTTAGGACTTGAACAATATTTCATCCATAAGAAGTGTGCAGGTCACAGACCAGGAAGGCCACACAATGTTAGCTGACGCTACCATGGTGACCCCAGAGCAAGCACAATATTACATGACATGCCACTGTTAGCCCATTCAGCTCCATTCTGATACAGGCCAGGCTTGTGATGAATCCAGGAGACCACCAATAGAAATGCAGCTCTGAAGTCACCAGCCCCTCATATCATAGTGGGCTTTCTATTAAAGAAATGCTGCAGACCCCTGTAGGGCAGAGCTGCCTGTGTCATGTGACTGGGCCCCCAATAATCCTAAGGGACATGTGTCCTGGTGGGCCACACGTCCCGCAGCTCACCTGGTAAGCCCCGCACACTGACTGCTTCCTGCAACACAGCCCAGACCACGTAGAGCCCCGTGACGTCAGAACAGCCGGAAGTGTACTGACAGCCGGGAGGGCTCATGGGAAATGTAGTCCTCTGTACGCGGAAGTGGAGCGTTCCTATGTGGGCGCGCACGGTGATGACGTGTAGACTTGCTACACCGGGAAGGATTTGGGTTTATTTTACGACAGAAGTACTCGCTTTGCATTCTGGGAAAAACATGGCGCTGCCCATGTAACAGTGTCAAATGTAGCAAGAGAGCAGGACAGGAGCAATGCCTAAGTTCTATGAGGAGAAGGAGGGGGACTCGCATCCTTGTGCTGGGGTGAAGGAGGATCTGAAGAGCTGCCTGCTGGACACTGCCTGTGTATTGGTATGTCCTCCTAGTGCCAGCCTGTGATCAGCTGTACCGGTCAGACCCTGGCATCAGGAGACGCTGCACTGGCCTGATCTGTGCCATAGCTGGGGCCGCCATAAGCAGTGAGGTGACCTGCCAGCTACAGGTGCCCCACAGTATTACCTGCTCCGGGGGCTGTCAGCAGAGCCACACTACTGAGGGACTGAACAAATTCTTCGTTTTTTTAGTTTTTTAGTCTCATGGTTTTTTTTTTCTGTTGTTTTTTTTTACAAGTGTCATAGCTTTCTTTTTTTCTTTCTTTTTATTTAATCTTGTTAAGTGTGCTGTAAAAATGACCTGGTAATATCCTGCAAGACAGTACGAATATGGCAATAAGCTTATAATGAGCTAGAGATAGATAGAGGTGTGTGTGTGTGTGATATATATAATATATATATATATATATATATATATATATATATCAGCTCTGCAGGCCAATATTTGTTATTTAAAATGCAAAAACTGAGATGCAATTGAAGTTCAGACTTTCAGGTTCAATTACAGGGGTTAAAGAGACTATCCTGACTTTTAGAAATTACAACCATTTTTCTACAAAGCCTCCTCATTTCAGGGTCTCAAAAGTAATCTGACAAATTTACCATAAATAAAATGTTCATTTTTAATACTTTGTAGAGAACCCATTGCCTGCAATGACTGAAGTGTGGAAGCCATGGGTTTCATCCTTTGTGATGCTTACCAGGCCTTTACTGCAGCTGACTTCAGTTGTTGCTTGATTGTGGCTCTTTCTACCTTACATTTTGTCTTAAGCCTGTAAAATTCATGCTCGATGGGGTTGTGATCTGGTTATTGACTCGGCCATTGCAGAATATTCCCAGTCTTTGCTTTCACAGTCTGTTTTGGGTCATTGTCTATCTGTACTGTGAAGCGCCGTCTAATCAACCTTGCTGCAATTTGGTTGAATTTAAGCAGAAAGTAAATGTGAGGGTGTAGGACTTTCCATGTGTGATGTGTAGCTCTCCAGAACATTGCTGCTATGTCACACTTTTTATGACCATTGGAGGCCCCCAGACACTAAAGGGGGCTTTACACGGTACAACCGATTGTGCAATTTCACAATCGATCGTACCCGCCCCCGTCGTTTGTGCGTCACGGGCAAATCGCTGCCCGTGGCGCACAAAGTCTGTAACCCCCGTCACACGTACTTACCTCTCGTGCGACCTCCACTTCCTGGAGTGGGAGGGACGTTCGGCTTCACAGCGACGTCAGACGGCCGCCGACCAATGGAAGCGGAGGGGCGGAGACGAGCGGGACGTAAACATCCCGCCCACCTCCTTCCGTCACATAGCCGGCGGCCGCGTGACGCAGGTGAGCTGCTGTTCATCGTTCCCGGGGTGTCACACGGAGCGACGTGTGCTACCACAGAAACGATGAACAACTAAATTAAACGATATTATGGAACCTAGCTAGCAGTACACGACTCACGATTTGTGAGCGATACTGCGTCGCTAGGAGGTGTCACACAGGCCGGCATCGCCAGCGATGCCGGATGTGAGTCACAAAAACCGTGACCCCGACGATCTATCGCACGATAGATTGTCTGATGTAAAGCAGCCTTAAGGGCCGTTTCACACATACGGCATTTCGCCGGATCCGGCACACTCCACTACATTGTAATACAGTACAATGGCATTGCGGCAAGCTTTGGTCACATGACAGCATGTGATTGGAGCTTGTCGCGATACCATTGTACTGTATTACACTGTACTGGACTGTGCCTGATGTATGAAATGGCCCTTAGGCAATTAAGTCCTAAGCATGTGTGGCCTAGAAAGCCCACTGTGATGTGAGGGGCTACTGCCTTTATTTTGACCTCCACTCCAGTTATTTTTTGTTCCCATTGCTCAATATATTGTAAAATGAAAATCACTCAAAACTAAAATTTGTCTCTCAAAATATAAGTTCTCCTATGGCTATGTTGATGGAAAAATAAAAAAAATATGTATTTTGAAAAGTGAAGAGAAAAAAATGAAAGATAAAAATGCATCTCCATGGGGTTAAGAGAATGACCTGTTTATGGCCCAGTTGTATACAAACTTAGGCTATCTGCCCACGTTGCGTCGAGGTAGTTGCAGTTCTAAACGCACCCTTTGGCAGAAATGGTAGTTGCTAAAGTTGCTTTTGACCACAAAAACGCTATAAATACGCTTGCGTATTTACCGCATTTTGGCAGCGTTTTTACCGCGTTTTACATGTTGTTTCATTGCTTAAAGTGAGATGCGTTTTGAAAAAAATGGAAAAAAAAAGATAACAAATATCAAGATTATAATCAAACAGAATAGCTGATTTTATTAAAATGATAAATGTTTGTTAATATTTATGTATAAAATAACGTTAAATTAATATTTTTCTTAATTTTAATTGTCGGACTATGTGTGTGTTTAAAGGGACATATGCTTTTAATATAATGTCAAAAACACAGGCAATTAAATTGTCAAAAACGCTTCTTTTCTGCATCCAAAAAGCATGTAAAATGCTAGGATTTTGATGTTGGTTGCGTTTGGCATCTTCTCATTGACTCTAATGTTATTAAAACGCAGCTCAAAGGGCAAAAACAATGTTGCTTCTTTAAATGCTGAGTTTTGCCCAAAAATATGCAAATTAAAAGCAGCGTTTTGAACAGCAAAGTGCGGACAAGAAATCCCCATTTCCCATAGACTTTGCTTGGAAATCAAAACGTATGCATTTTGGCATTAAAACGCTGCAGTTGAAAACGCTGCGGAAACGCAGGTAAAAACGCAACGTGGGCACATAGCCTTAGACAGTCCCGTCTAGGGTACATGTGCAGGTTAGGCTACTTTCACACTTGCGTTCAGCGCAGTCCGTCACTATGGAGAATAGCGCAGTCCGTTAACGCACTGCGCTAGTCTTCATAGACTTGTATGGACGACGCACTGTAACGCAAGTGTCAGTGTTGCATCCACTGGACGACGCAGCGTCGTTATTTTGACGCTGCGCCGGGCGGATGGAACGCTGCATGTAACGTTTTTTGAGCAGAGGAAACCTTTTATTTTTCACTGCGCATGCTCTTCTTTTTTTTTTTTTTTTTTTTTTTAAATCAAACTTTATTTTATTTCTCGGTGGCCGAACGTTCAGCTGAGCCCTCGGCCGCCGGCATGTCAGGGCACTCAGCTGAGCGCTCGGCCGCCACCATGTCAGGGCACTCAGCTGAGCGCTCGGCCGCCGCCATGTCAGGGCACTCAGCTGAGCGCTCGGCTGCCGCCATGTCAGGGCACTCAGCTGAGCGCTCGGCCGCCGCCATGTCAGGGCACTCAGCTGAGCGCTCGGCCGCCGCCATGTCAGGGCACTCAGCTGAGCGCTCGGCCGCCGCCATGTCAGGGCACTCAGCTGAGCGCTCGGCCGCCGGCATGTCAGGGCACTCAGCTGAGCGCTCGGCCGCCGGCATGTCAGGGCACTCAGCTGAGCGCTCGGCCGCCGGCATGTGAGAGCGCTCGGCTGCCGGCTATTAAGAGCGATCAGCTGATCGTTCACAATAGTCGGCTGCCGGTACTGTAAAGAAGAAAATAAATAAATAACGCTTTTCGTTCTTTTGTACGATCCGTAGAATCTGTTGTGCCACTATATGCAGCGCATCCGTTGCATCCGTCACACAACGCAATGCTACGGAAGCCGTCCAACGCAAGTGTGAAACTAGCCTTAGTTGAGCAGGCGGTGACGGCGGCTCCAGCCGAGCTGACTCCCGGCTCGCAATAGTCTTACCTGCCTGTGGGACGGTTCTTCTTTTTTAGGAACTTGGAGATGTTTGGTATGCCTGCCCAAGGGTAAAATGTGCTATTACTCCATATTGGCTGTTAATTGACAGCTGGAATAGTGCTCTGATGTTTCGATTCTGACGTAATGATGTCCCTATACCAGTCAGTCTCGCTCCCTGTACACCATGTAGAAATGTGGCTCTGAACAATCTTGTGTTTATGTGGGCCTATGAGAATATCCACACTTCTAACCTTCAGTTCTGTTAGGTGATAAGCAGCTGTCTAGTGTCCAGCAGCAACGTGTCTCCCTCTGCCTATACATGTGCAGCACATATGTGTATTGTGAGGTCAGGAAGATGTCGATCTTATGCATATGGCCACATTAGTTTGGTCATAAAACTTAAAGGGGGTAACCGGATCTACAATTTGTTGTTGTGTTTTTATTTCTGCCAGAAATGGCGCCACATCTTTTCACAGTTTTCATGTTTCTTTGCTGTTAACTGGGTCATTCACTACTAAACAATCCATTCTTAACCGCTCCACAGTTCATTATTAAAGGGTATATCCGCGACTTTACAACAAATAGAAAAAATGTGCTTAACCCCTTCACCCCTGGGTGATTTTCCGTCTCCTCCCCCCCCCCTTCTTCTGAAAGCCTTAACTTTTTTTATTTCTCCAGCAATCTTGCCAGATAAAGGCTGCTTTTTTGCGGGACAAGTTGTACTTTTGAATGAAACCATGAGTTTTACCATATAGTGTACTGAAAAGCGGCAACAAAATTCCAAGTGTGAAAAAATTGCAAAAAAAAAAAAAAAGTGTGACTGCCTGATTGTTTGTTTTTGGGATATGTTATTCACCGTGTTCACTATATGGTAAAACTGATGTGTTGTTGTGATGCCTCCGGTCGGTACGAGTTCGTAGACACCAAACATGTATATGATTACATTTATCTAAGGGGTTAAAAAAAATTCACAAGTTTGTTAAAAAAAAGGCGCACTTTTTGCGCCATTTTCCGTGACCTGTAGCGGTTTCATTTTTTGGGATCTACGGCTCAATGATGGCTTATTTTTTGCGTCTTGAGCTGATGTTTTGAATGGTGTCAATTTTATACATATGCTACTTTTTGATCGCCTGTTATCGCATCTTGCGCAAAATTTTGCTGCGACACAAAAATGAAATTTTTTTTCATTTGGAATTTTTTTCCCGCTACACCGTTTGCCAATCAGATTAATTGATTTTATATTTTGATAGATTAGGTGTTTTTGAATTCTGCGATATCAAATGTGTGTATATTTTTTATTTTTTAACCCTTTAATTTTCATTGGGGCGAATGAGGAATGATCTTAAACTTTTAGGTTTTTTGTTTTCATTTTTTTTTTATTTTTATACTAGTACCCCTAGGAAACTATAAGGCTATGTGCCCACGGGAGTTTGTTCCTGCAGATATATCTGCAGGTACATCCGCATGTTTCTCGCAGCTGTTCGCTGGAATCCGCAGCTGTTTTTAGCTGCGGTAGTACAGCGAAATATCTGCGGTAAACCTGCGGACATTACCGCGGATTACCTGCGGAAGTCCCGGCCTCTATCTCTGTAATGGAGGGCTGGGATTTCCGCAGGTAATTCTGCAGAAATATTTGACATGCAATTATGTGCGGCTGCAGGACATCCGCAGCATGTTCCGCTACCGCACGTATCTGCAGCATGGACACAGCACTCCCCATGTCCCATAGGATAACATGGGGAGTGTCTGTACATGCTGAAACCTGCGGATTTATCTGGAAAATCCAGAAAATCCGCGGATTTTCCGCAGATAAACCCGCAGGTTTAATCTCCCGTGGGCACATAGCCTTAGGATCAGCTACATCTACTTCTACATTCATGTGGCCAGAACTGGTAAATACCTCCTTAGTGCAGGTTGTCAAGCACTTCCAGCTTCTGCTTTTGGCAGCTTTCATTACCTGTGTGCTGCTGTTTCGCTATGTGTGGTAGCTGGATAGTTTGCTTGTGTTACTCCTAAAAACCTACTGATCCATTAAAACGTGCATTATTTTTATGAACCCATGTATAGAAGACATTAAAATTAAAGTGATTTTATACACCTCTATTGAGTTAATTTTCAGCCATCAAAAGGATAAATATACATGATTTTATAATTGGTGGGGCCCGACCTATATAACCCCAACTAATCCTGATTAAGAAGAGGGCCACAGCACTGATTTTGTCAGTTTCATACACATTAAAGGGGTTGTCCGGTCTAAAGTGTTAAAGGGTATCTGTCACCAGGTTTTTGCTCCTCCATGTGAGAGCAGCATAACGTACAGACAGAGACCCTGATTCCAGTAATGTGTCACTCACTGAGCTGTTTGCTGTCATTTTGTTAAAATCACTGTTTTCTTTGCTGCAGATCTAGCAGTTATATGAATGTGCATCTCTATAACCCCGCCCACACCTCTATCATCTTTCTGCCCATATACAGTATGCACAGAAAGCTTTCAAGCAGTGGTGGAGGCGGGGTTATACAGAGCTCATGAATATGCTTAACTACTACTCTTATGATAATCTCCTGCTGGTTAAACTCTGATTTTTACCAAAACTACACTAAGGCTACATGCGCACGCTGCTTTTTTTGCTGCGTTTTTGGTGCGTTTTTGGCTGCAGTTTATTTGTCAGAACTTTCTGACATTTGACTTCCCAGCAAAGTCTATGAGAAGTCAGATTTGCCATGCGCACGTTGCAGTTTATTTGTCAGCGTTTTATTTGTCAAAAGTTTGTGACAAAAAAAATGCAGCATGTTCATTCTTCCTGCGTTTTTGTCAACATTTGTCACAAAAACGCAGGGTGTGAAAAACGCACCAAAAACGCACCTAAAATTACAAGCATTTTTTGTGACATTTCCAGGCCCTCTCTGACAAGGTGCAGTTTTGGCTGCAGTTTGTGAACACAAAAAGATGCAGCGTGCGCATGTAGCCTAAGCAGCCCAGTTAGCGGTCGCTCACATCAGCGGTATTTTGCCGCAAAGCCGGATCCGTTACAAATGCATTTCAGTTCCATTCATTTCCAATGGAATCATGGCAATATGGATTCCGTTGGAAATGAAAGGAACTGAAATGCATTTGTAACAGATCCGACTTTGCGGCAAAATACCGCTGATGTGAGCGACCGCTTAGTGACACGTCTATGGTATCAGGGTCTCTGTCTCTACATTATGCTGCTCTCAGACTAGGTGGCAAAAACCTGGTGACAGATTCCCTTTAAGTCCGCAGTCACTCTGTATACCGCTCTGTGACTGCAGACTTATGAATCATCTCAGGGCACGTACTGTACTGTGCACTGCAAGGATTTGCTGATTTCTGAGCAGGGAACAGCGATCACATGACCACAATTGTGCGATATGCATATTCTCAGCCAAAACCTGACTAGTGGGCGTGGCTCAATACAAGTGTATGGAATGGGCTCCTACTAGACTGACTGCAGACTTATCATTGTAGACCAGATAACTTCATTATAATGATTAGTGATAGCGGAATGTGTTAAGCTGGTGTCACACATAACGACAACGACGTCGCTGCTACGTCACCATATTCTGTGACGTAGCAGCGACCATAGATGATCGTTAGTAATTTGTCAAACATGTTATATAAAGCAGCGACAGAGCACCGATCATAGCAACGTCGACGGTCGTTGTGTGGTTTCAGACGTAGCGTAGCGATCGTCGCTGCTGCGGTGTCAAACACAAGGATTATCAGCTTATCAGCATGGCGCAGCAGGTTAGCAGCGATCAAAAAATGACCTGGAACATTCAGGAGCGAGCAACGATTTCGCAGCAGGGGTCTGATCGTTGTTATGTGTCACACACAGCGACGTCGCTGTTGAGGTCGCTGCTACGTCACAGAATATGTTGACGTAGCAGCGACGTCGTTGTCGTTATGTGTGACACCAGCTTTACAGTAATACTACAAAGCTCAACACAAGTTCTGCTAAGGCTGGGGCCACACGGGGATTACTGCGATCCACTCGCATGAGACTCTGCTCACGCTGGCAGTATAGCAGAGCAGAGTGTCATGCGAGTTTCCCTGCAACTGAGGTCCGATCATGCGAGCCGACCTCAGCTGCGGGGGGCGGGCCGGCACTGAGGAGGGGCGAGCCGGCACGGAGGAGGGGATGTAGGGTTTTATCTCCCTCTCTCCTGCATAGCCGGCTATTGCCATTCTCGCACTGCACTGGCAGTACACCAGTGTACCGTGAGTGCAGTGCTATTTTTCTCTCGCCCCATAGACTTGAATGGGTGCGAAAAAAGAGAGTCTCGCATTACAGCCGCAGCATGCTGCGATTGTTTTATCGGTCCGATTAGGGCTGAGAAAATAATCGCTCATGTGCGCTGACACACAGGCTAGAATTGGTCCAAGTGGAATGCGATGTTTCTTTTTTTTTTTTTCTTTCTAAATTTTATCGCTCTCCACTCGCACTGATTTTCATGTCGTGTGGCTTAGGCCTAATGGCTACAGCTCTCAGGTGTTGCTGCCTCCCAGAAACCGGGAAGAAAGGAGACTGCAGAGTTGTGAGCTGCTCAAGAGACCCCTTGAGAATACCTCTTTATGAATGACTCTTTTGAGGAAGTTTCTTTTTCATTTTAAAGGCTTTAGCCCTAGACTGCTGTAGTCCATATACTCTTTTGAAGGGTTATTCCCATCTTTACTTTTCATAGCTGAAAAGGGACTACGGGAGGGGAGAGAAGGGGGGGCAGTGTTTGCTTTCTGATACAGCGTAGCTAAGTGAGCTGCGTTGGTTTGGCTTCCAATTTGTGAGAATTGTATAGCTGACCGTGCCATGCACTTGGCTGTTTTCCTAAAGCCCATTTCTGATGGCGAAGATCCAGAAGCAGTTATTCCTGTCTTGGCCTTAAAAGGAGAAAATGGCAATGAGCCTCTAAAGCATATGGACATGATAGAAGTGTTACTTGGCATAGGCATTTATATAACAGGGTTGTGATTAATATATGTATATACTTTATTTGACCTGCCGAGTCACTTCAGCAGAATATGAAGTGATGACAGCCTCTGAAGAATAACATTAAATTGTGGGGTGTTCAATACATCTGTGTGAATTGGACCTACGTTGTATAATACCCATTGAGCTCTTCTTATGGAGCTTTTCTTATCTTTTATAAATGTTGTCTTTTTGTACAGGAAGGAAAGACCCCCAAGGAGTGTCTGAGAGAAGGCCACTGCAAGGCTCTGCAGGTCACCTTCTTTGAATGTAAAAGATCAATAGTAAGTGCCTTCTAGATGTAGGACGTTCATTCTTATTTGTTTAGGATGATTCTTTGTGTCTATTTTACTGCTTTTCACTTTTTGTCTCCATATTTGAGATTTGCTTATCTTGACTTACCGTTTACTTTAACCCCTTCATGACCGGGCACATTTCCGTTTTTCTGCTCTTTTTTTTTTTTTTTTTTTTCCGTCAATCTTGCTTGTTTTTTTGCTTCCTTCCGAGAGCTGTAACTTTTTTTGTTTCAATCTTGCCATATGAGGGCTTGTTTTTTTGAGGGATGAGTTGTACGTTGTACTTTTAAATGAAACCATAAGTTTTTACCACATAGTGTACTGGAAAACATCAAAAAAATTCCAAGTGCGGAAAAATTGCAAAAAAAAGTGTGATTACATGATTGTTTTTTGGGATATTTTATTCAGTGTTCACTATATGGTAAAACTGATGTGTGGGTATGATGCCTGAGGTCGGTACAAGTTCATAGATACCAAACATGTATAGGTTTACTTTTGTCTAAGGGGTTAAAAAAAAATTATAAGTTTGTCCAAAAAAAGTGGTGAACGTTTTGTGCCATTTTCCGAAACCCGTAGTGTTCTCATTTTTCAGGATATGGGGCTCAGTGACTGCTTATTTTTTTGCGCCTCGGGCTGGTGTTTCTAATGGTACCAATTTTGCACAGATGCTGCGTTTTGATCACCTGTTGTTGCATTTTGTGCAAAATTTGCGACGACCAAAAAATGTAGTTTTGGCGTTTGGATTTGTTTTGCCGCTACGCCATTTGCCGATTAGATTCATTGATTTTATATTTTTATAGAGCGGGCGTTTGTGAACGCAGTGATACCAAATGTGTGTATATTTTTTTTTTAAGCCTTTAATTTTTAATGAGGCGAATGAGGGGTGATTTGAACTTTTAGGTGTTTTTTCAATTTTTAAAACTTTTTTTCAATTTTTTTATTTTACTAGTCCCCCCCCCCTAGGGGGCTATAAAGATCAGCTGTCTGATTGCTCTGATCAGGAGAAATGCTCCAGTCTTGTTACAGCTGCTGCTCTATCGGCTGTAACAGGAACTACAGCATGATAGTGAGTGACAGGAGTCATCAAATGACCTTGTGCTACCTTGACAACTATTGGCTCCCCATGATCGTGTCACGGAGTCTCCAATGGCGGCAAGGAAAGGCATGTTCCCCTCTGCGGTGCTTTAAGTTTCGCTGTCACATTTTGACAGCGCGATTTAAGGGGTTAACAGCCATGGGTGGATCGCGGATCCACCTACGCCTGTGAGGCACACATATCTACTTTTCAAATCAGCAGACGTGCGGGGATCACCACCGGCTCACTAAAGCAACCGGTGGTGATCACCCCTTCATGATTTGGGACGTACCGGTATGTCCTCGGTCGTGATTTATTAGTATGTTTTATAAATACCTTCTTCAAGGAAATATACACAAATGTGTATACTGGATTGCATCTGTTAAAGCTTCAAGATTCTCTGTTGTGCTTAAACTGGAGTGATGACTCCTGCTATTTACTAGTGCTATGGCAGATCCTTTTCCGAACATATCCAGACGAGTTTTATAAAGTACATTGATTGTTTAGATCTTGACCCTTTGCTCAGTAGAGTGACTCCTAATTGCCGACTCCACTAAAATAAATTGCATTGAACCCTTTATCAGATTTTCTTTTATCAGGTTTGATCCTTCAACTGTTTTGATCATCTGTTTCTCATAGCTGGACAACAGAGCACGTTTCCGTGGAAGAAAGGGCTACTGACGTGAGGAAGATGATCCCGATGCTGCAGTATCCAGCAGTCCTCTTGTATTATGGGGGTACTGTATAGTGAAGATGGGTACTACTATGACTGCTCACCCTGCAATCGAGTAGGGGTGAGGAGTAAGTGTGAACTTTGCTAATGATTCATTCCTAATAAAATATATATTGAGATTTCTTTTCATTGATAACTGCAGATATCTCCACTTTCTTTTTCTCATTTTAATGCTGTCTTCTTACTAATTCTGTTAGGAGTGTTGTAATAATAACTTTATGGCAGATTCATGTAGCATCACCGATGTGAAAAATGGCTGCATCAAAAAGGCCAGGTCCTCCCCACATGTAAAAAAATTACATAAACTGGTTAAAGGGAACCTGTCAGCAGAAATTTCCCCTAAAACCTCACAGATTCCCCCTCTGCAGCTCCTGGGCTGCATTCTAGAAAGGTCCCTGTTAGTATTGTGCCCCCTTTCTGACCAAAAAAAAGAGTTTATAAAGAGGTACCTTTCTTTGTCGCTCTATTGGGAGACCCAGACAATTGGGTGTATAGGCTATGCCTCCGGAGGCCGCACAAAGTATTACACTCAAAAGTGTTAAGCCCCTCCCCTTCTGCCTATACACCCCCCGTGCTCCCACGGGCTCCTCAGTTTTTTGCTTTGTGCGAAGGAGGTCAGACACGCACAGCACAGCTCCACAGATTAGTCAGCAGCAGCTGCTGACTATGTCGGATGGAAGAAAAGTGGGCCCATATAGGGCCCCCAGCATGCTCCCTTCTCACCCCACTCTTGTCGGCGGTGTTGTTAAGGTTGAGGTATCCATTGCGGGTACGGAGGCTGGAGCCCACATGCTGCTTTCCTTCCCCATCCCCCTCAGGGCTCTGGGTGAAGTGGGATCCTATCGGTCTCCAGGCACTGAGACCGTGCTTCATCCACAACTCCTGTGGAGACTGCTGGATAGGAGCCGGGTACCGTTCAGGGACATGGCCCTGCTACGTAAAGGTACTCTGTATCCCTGTGGGGACCGCGCACGGCAACACCTCAGCTTTGCTGGGTGTGCTAGTGCACCGGGGGACCGGGTTAAACTGTGCCATTACACACTCAGCGTCGCTGAGTGTGTTTATATGTAGAGGCTACCGCGCTAACCGCCGCTGCCATGGGAAACTGCGGCGCGGCTGGGACTTGTAGTTCGCCGGGGACTTCGGCGTTGGCCGCGCTTTTACGGCGGCCACGCTTATACTCGAGTCCCCGGCTTGGCTTGCGGCCTAGTTTCACTTTCTCCCGCCCTCAACCCTGACAGGCAGGGGAAGGGCGGGACGCTGCATGGAAGAGCAGCACTGAGGGCTGGAGTATGATTTCCATACTCCACCCCCCTCACTGTGCACAGTGTGAGCACCTCGGCTACGCCCACGGCTCCCTCCTCTCGTCAGGACGCCGCAGCCATTTCCTGTCAGCTCCTACGACGCTGCAGAGAGGGACAAACCCTGAGAGACCCAGACACGGTCTCTGGTGGCCTCATAACCGCTTTAGGCGGCTGGTAAGCAGCACCTGTTGGTGCTAGCCCCATGGTGCTGTAGTGTACTGATACATTATCTGTTTTTAGTATATATTTTACACTGTATGAGCACAGTTCATTCTGGCTATATACCCTAGTGTGTTACTCAGGGAAAACAATAGCATGGCGCCCACAAAAGGCAGGGGTGCCAAAAACACAGGCTTATTATGCTGCCTGCGTCGCTTGTACGACCCAGCTGCCGGCAGGTTCCATTGACCCTCATTGTGTGCAATGTTCGGCCCCTGTGTCACTTCTTCAGCCAGGGCCTCTGCTAAGAGGGGCCCAGGGGGAGCCACCTGTTGACACTGTCCTAGTGACAGGGACGGAGTTTGCAAAACTCTCTGAGACTATGGCTAAGATACTAGAAGCCTTGCAGTCCAGGCCGGTATCTCAGCAAAGGGACTCTGTTGAATCATTGTTCCCTGACCCCCTCAGTTGGACCAACAATGTCCTCCCGGGGTATCTCATGCATCCCAGGCTGAGGGTTCTGACTTAGACCCCAGCCCCAGACCGACTAAGCGGGCTCGCTTAGAATTTCCCTCGACATCATATTGTTCAGGGTCTCAGCGGGGGGAATCTCTGGTTGATAATGCGGAGACAGCTGATCAGGATTCTGATCCTGAGGGCGCTCTCAATCTTAATACTCCAGACGGGGACGCCATACTGAACGTTCTTATTGCGTCCATCGATCAAATGCTGGATATTTCTCCCTCAGCTCCTCCGGCGGAGGAGTCAGCTTCTCTTACACAGAGTATGTTTCTAGACCACTCTGATTTCAGAGAGGCAGTCCAGAATCATCATGCTTGTCCAGATAAGCGTTTTTTTCTAAGCGCCTTAAGGATACACGTTATCCTTTTCCCCCTGACGTGGTTAAAGGTTGGACTCAGTGTCCCAAAGTGGATCCTCCAATCTCCAGACTGGCGGCTAGATCCATACTTGCAGTGGACGAGGGGGCCTCGCTCAAGGATGCCACTGACAGGCAGATGGAGCTCTGGTTGAAATCCATCTATGAAGCTATCGGAGCTTCTTTTGCCCCAGCATTCGCAGCTGTATGGGCGCTACAAGCTATCTCAGCAGGTCAAGCACAAATTGAAGCAGCCACATGCACGGCCGCGCCACAAGTGGCATCCATTACCACCCAGACCTCGGCAATTGCGTCTTACGCTATTATTGCTGTCCTGGACTCTGCGAGCCGTACGGCGGTCGCGGCCGCCAATTCGGTGGTACTCCGCAGGGCCTTGTGGCTACGGGAATGGAAGGCAGATTCTGCTTCCAAAAAAGCGCTTAACCAGTTTGCCAATTTCTGGCGACAGGCTGTTTGGCGAGCGTCTGGATGAAATCATCAAACAATCCAAGGGAAAGGATACATCCTTACCCCAGTCCAAACAGGACATACCCCAACGGAGGAGAGGGCAGTCGAGGTTTCGGCCCTTTCAGGGCGCGGGCAGGTCCCAATTCTCCTCGTCCAAAAGGTCTCAGAAAGTACAAAGGAACTCTGATGCATGGCGGTCTAAGTCACGTCCTTAAAATGCCACCGGAGGCGCCGCTATCAAAGCGGCTTCCTCATGACTTTCGACCTCCTCTAGTAGCATCCTCGGTCGGTGGCAGGTTTTCCCGCGTTTGCGACACATGGCTGCCACAAATAAAAAACCGCTGGGTGAGAGACATTCTGTCTCACGGTTACAAGATAGAGTTCACCTCTCGTCCCCCGACTCGATTCTTCAGGTCATCCCCGCCTCCCGAGCGAGCCGAGGCTCTTCGGCAGGCGCTGCGCACTCTGAAGGCAGAAGGAGTGGTGATCCCGGTTCCTCTTCAGCAACTGTGCCACGGTTTTTACTCCAACTTGTTTGTGGTCCCAAAGGAGGACGGGTCTTTCCGCCCGGTCCTGGACCTGAAACTGCTCAACAAACATGTAAAAACCAGACGGTTCAGGATGGAACCCCCCCGCTCCGTCATCGCCTCAATGTCCCAAGGAGATTTCCTTGCATCGATCGATATCAAAGATGCTTATCTCCACGTACCGATTGCTCCAGAGCACCAGCGCTTCTTGCGCTTCGCCATAGGAAATGAACACCTGCAATTCGTGGCACGGCCGTTCGGCCTGGAAACAGCTCCACGGGTTTTTACCAAGGTTATGGCTACTGTAGTAGCGGTCCTCCACTCTCAGGGTGACTCGGTGATCCCGTACTTGGATACTGATCAAGGCACCCTCTCAAGAGGCATGCCAACACAGCCTCGACGCTACCCTGGAGACTCTCCAGGGTGTCGGGTGGATCATCAATTTTACAAAGTCAAATCTGACACCGGCCCAATCGCTGACATATCTTGGCATGGAGTTTCATACCCTCTCAGCGATAGTGAAGCTTCCGCTGATCAAGCAGTAGTCACTACAGAAAGGGGTACAATCTCTCCTTCAAGGCCAGTCACACCCCTTGAGGCGCCTCATGCACTTCCTGGGGAAGATGGTGGCAGCAATGGAGGCAGTCCCTTTCGCGCAGTTTCACCTGCGTCCCCTTCAATGGGACATCCTACGCAAATGGGACAGGAAGCCGACGTCCCTCGACAGGACCGTCTCCCTCTCTCAGGCGACCAAAGCTTCCCTTCGGTGGTGGCTTCTTCCCACTTCATTATCGAAGGGGATAGCCTTCCTACCCCCATCCTGGGAAGTAGTCACGACAGACGCGAGTCTGTCAGGGTGGGGAGCGGTTTTTCTCCACCACAGGGCTCAGGGTACGTGGACCCAGCAAGAGTCCTCGCTTCAGATCAACGTTCTGGACATACGGGCAGTGTATCTTGCCCAGAAAGCGTTCCAGCAGTGGCTGGAGGGCAAGCAGATCCGACTTCAGTCGGACAATTCCACAGCGGTGGCATACTTCAACCACCAAGGCGACACACGCAGCCGGCAAGCCTTCCAGGAAGTCCGGCGGATTTTGATGTGGATGGAAGCCACGGCATCCACCATATCCGCAGTTCACATCCCAGGCGTGGAAAACTGGGAAGCAGATTATTTCAGTTGCCAGGGCATGGACGCAGGGGAATGGTCCCTTCACCCGGACGTGTTTCAGGAGATCTGTTGCTGCTGGGGGGTGCCGGACGTCGACCTCATGGCGTCCCGGCACAACAACAAGGTACCAATGTTCATGGCACGGTCTCAAGATCCCAGAGCTCTGGTGGCAGACGCCTTAGTTCAGGATTGGTCGCAGTTTCAGCTCCCTTATGTGTTTCCTCCGCTGGCACTGTTGCCCAGAGTGTTACGCAAGATCAGGACTGACTGCCGCCGCGCCATCCTCGTCCAGACTGGCCAAGGTGGTCGTGGTACCCGAATCTGGGGCATCTCACGGTCGGCCGACCGTGGACACTACCAGACCAAACAGACTTGCTATCTCGAGGGCCGTTTTTTCCATCTGAATTCTGCGGCCCTCAACCTGACTGTGTGGCCATTGAGTCCTGGACCCTAGCGTCTTCAGGGTTATCTCAAGACGTCTTTGCCACTATGAGACAGGCTAGGAAACCAACGTCCGCCAAGATCTACCACAGGACGTGGAAAATTTTCCTGTTGTGGTGCTCTGCTCAGGGTTTTTTCTCCCTGGCCTTTTGCCTTGCCCACTTTTCTGTCCTTCCTTCAATCTGGACTGGAAAAGGGTTTGTCGCTCGGCTCCCTTAAGGGACAAGTCTCAGCGCTCTCTGTGTTTTTTCCAGAAGCGCCTAGCCAGGCTTCCACAGGTTCGCACGTTCCTGCAGGGGGTTTGTCACATCGTTCCGCCTTACAAGCGGCCGTTAGAACCCTGGGATCTAAACAGGGTTCTGATGGTTCTTCAGAAACCACCATTCGAGCCAATGAGAGATATTTCCCTCTCACAACTTTCGCAGAAAGTGGTTTTTTCTAGTAGCAGTCACTTCTCTTCGGAGAGTGACTGAGCTAGCAGCATTGTCGTGCAAAGCCCCTTTCCTGGTGTTTCACCAGGACAAGGTGGTTCTACGTCCGGTTCCGGATTTTCTCCCTAAGGTGGTATCCTCCTTTCATCTCAATCAGGAGATCTCCTTGCCTTCTTTTTATCCTCATCCAGTTCACCAATGTGAAAAGGATTTGCACTTGTTAGATTTGGTGAGAGCACTCAGACTCTACATTTCTCGTACGGCGCCCCTGCGCCGCTCGGATGCACTCTTTGTCCTTGTCGCTGGCCAGCGTAAAGGGTCACAGGTTTCCAAATCAACCCTGGCTCGGTGGATCAAGGAGCCAATTATCGAAGCTTACCGTTCGGCTGGGCTTCCGGTTCCATCAGGGCTGAGGGCCCATTCTACCAGAGCCGTGGGCGCGTCCTGGGCTTTGAGGCATCAGGCTGCGGCTCAGCAGGTGTGTCAGGCGGCTACCTGGTCGAGCCTGCACACTTTCACGAAACACTATCAGGTGCATACCTATGCTTCGGCGGATGCCAGCCTAGGTAGACGAGTCCTTCAGGCGGCGGTTGCCCACCTGTAGGAAAGGGCCGTTTTACGGCTCTCTTACGAGGTATTATTTTACCCACCCAGGGACTGCTTTTGGACGTCCCAATTGTCTGGGTCTCCCAATAGAGCGACAAAGAAGAAGGGAATTTTGTTTACTTACCGTAAATTCCTTTTCTTCTAGCTCTAATTGGGAGACCCAGCGCCCGCCCCTGTTTTTTTGTGTACGCATGTTGTTCATGTTGAATGGTTTCAGTTCTCCGATATTCCTTCGGATTGAAGTTACTTTAAACCAGTTTTTAATTCTTTTTCCTCCTTCTTGCTTTTGCACCAAAACTGAGGAGCCCGTGTGAGCACGGGGGGTGTATAGGCAGAAGGGGAGGGGCTTAACACTTTTGAGTGTAATACTTTGTGCGGCCTCCGGAGGCATAGCCTATACACCCAATTGTCTGGGTCTCCCAATTAGAGCTAGAAGAAAAGGAATTTACGGTAAGTAAACAAAATTCCCTTCTTTTGGCTTCGGATTCTATAAATCTGACACGGGGGCGGGCAGCCTGATGGCCGTTATTTTGCCCCCTGGTCCTGTATGCCGCCCCCATCGCTGATTTCCATACTTTTGGACGCCGCCCACTGCTCCAGCCATCCCCGCGCATGCCCAGTGCCAGTCTCACGGGACTGAGCACTGTGACTGCTGGTGACGTGTGCGCAGGCAAGTGATTATGGGCGGGACTGTGACTGTTATCAGCAAGTACCCGCCCATAATCTCGTGAGCGCGCAAACCTCTCCAGCGTCACACTGTGCTCAGTGTAGATGCTAGACTGTATGGGCTGCTTTCAGGTATGACATCCCTTTTGTCACGTGATAGTATTTTGAACACACCCCTATCACGTGACAAAGGGACGTCATCCCTGGAAGCAGCCCATACAGTCTAGCATCTACACTGAGCACAGTGTGACGCTGGAGAGGTTTGCGCGCTCACGAGATTATGGGCGGGTACTTGCTGATAACAGTCACAGTCCCGCCCATAATCACTTGCCTGCGCACACGTCACCAGCAGTCACAGTGCTCAGTCCCGTGAGACTGGCACTGGGCATGCGCGGGGATGGCTGGAGCAGTGGGCGGCGTCCAAAAGTATGGAAATCAGCGATGGGGGCGGCATACAGGACCAGGGGGCAGAATAACGGCCATCAGGCTGCCCGCCCCCGTGTCTGATTTATAGAATCCGAAGCCAAAAAGGTACCTCTTTATAAACTCTTTTTTTTGGTCAGAAAGGGGGCACAATACTAACAGGGACCTTTCTAGAATGCAGCCCAGGAGCTGCAGAGGGGGAATCTGTTAGGTTTTAGGGGAAATTTCTGCTGACAGGTTCCCTTTAAAACGATAGAATAGTTCCCAGTGGTTGAGTTTGACAGCTAGGTAGCAGATCATCAGTCAGCAGCTTTCCATCAGCCATCCTGGAAAGGTGAAAGATGAAGCAGTGTGAAACACATCTACTAAGCAATATTCATATCGTAGTGACAGAGTGCAGGATCCAGTACATTGATTTACCGTAAATCTCCTTCCTCTGCTGTGATCTGGACAGCCCAGGGGGAGCGTCCAGGTCACAGCAGGGAGCGGTCATGTAATAAGTATAGAGTCAGAGTCCGACCATCAGAGTGAATGCACAGGGGGCTGCCATAAAGGAGGTGAGTAACTGTCATTACACACAGTAAATCCAAGATGGCAGCGCCCAGTGCTTCAGTAAAACTAGCATTAAATAAAAACTAAATAAACAGTTTAATTTTGTATTAAAAATACTTTTTCATAATCACTATTATTAATAGAAAAATAAAAAAACATGGCACTTTCCCTTTAAGTTTTCCGGTATGGTGTATGATACTTCATCAGATAGATCATTTGTGATTGAACCTGTGACTAAGGTCTCAATCTGATCTCCATTTATTATGTACATGTGGCTTTACATGCTACGATATCGCTAAAGCGATCTCGTTGGGGTCACGGAATTTGTGACGCACATCCGGCCACTTTAGCGATGTCGTTGCGTGTGACACCTATGAGCAATTTTGAATCGTCGCAAAAAACGTTCAAAATCGCTCATCGGTGACATGCCCCCCTCTTCCCAATTATAGTTGCTCCTGCAGGTACGATGTTGTTTGTCGTTCCTGCGGCAGCACACATCGCTGTGTGTGACACCGCAGAAACGAGGAACCTTTCCTTACCTGCATCCATTGGAAAAGGAGGAAGGATGGAGGTGGGCGGCATGTTCCGGCCGCTCATCTCCTCCCCTCCTTTTCTATTGGGCGGCGGTTCAGTGACGCCGCTGTGACGCTGAACGAATCGCCCTCTTAGAAAGGAGGCGGTTTGCCGGTCACAGCGACGTCGCAGAGCAGGTATGTGCATGTGACGCTGCCGTAGCGATAATGTTCGCTACGGCAGCTATCACCACATATCGTGCCACCAACGGGGGCGGGTGCTATCGCATGTGACATCGCTAGCCGATGCTAGCGATGTCGCAGCGTGTAAATCGGCCCTGTTTTTGGTTATTTTGTGAACTTTGTCCATTTGTGAGCCAAGTTGGGGATCAGAATTACCCATGGAAGTGCATGAATTCATGAAAAATCACTGACCGCACACATTGCCATACTTGTGCTGTCTGTAGTTTATCATTGCACTAGATAGGAGAAGCTTTGCAGTTTATTTTATTTTTTGTCATACAAGAAATTTACTGATGGTAAAATTGACCAAACTCATGGAAATTGGGCCTTTTTTTTTTAATTTTTATCTATGTGCACAAGAAAATTCACTAATGTCTGCATGAGGCTGAAGACTCTGAATAGTGCCTCCAGCTATAATGTGAACATAGTTGTTAAGGTTCTTTCATTTTGCATTTTGTGAAAGGTGTCATTTTTTTTGTTGGACAAATTTACCATTAAAGGGAATCTGTCTCCAGGTTTTTGATCCCTCATGTGAGAGCAGCAAGTGTAGAAGCAGAGACCTCAGTTCCAGCGATGTGTCACTTACTGAGCTGTTTGCTGTCAGTTTTGTTTGCTGGGGCTCGGCAACATCTGTTTTGAGAACATCTACTCTTGCCCTGGTGTACTCTCTGCAGAATACTGTGCTCCAGCATGGTTAAATAGCTGTCATGTAAACCTAATTGACACTGAGCTGAACAACTTTTTGCGTATAATATCTGGTGCTATTAGACCTTCACCTGTTCACTGGTTACCTGTGCTGGGTCATATCGCACCCGCATATCTAAGAAGACAAAAGCTCCTACTTAAAGAGTACACTAAAGTAGTGAATAATGAAAAACTTCCAATACATCAAAATATCAGAGATGTGATAATACAGCGATTGAAATCAAGACCCCCACCCATCCGAACTGCAATCACCTTGCATGAACAAGACTTCAACTTAGGGCTGCTTCTCACTTGCGAGTTTCTCGCAGTAGAGCAATGCGAGAAAATCTCGCATTGGAATCGGACACATGTTAGTGAATGATTCAGCTCTCATCTGCGATTTTTTTTTTTTTTTTTTTTTCTCAGTCCAAATCGGACTGAGAAAAAAATCGCAGCATGCTACTTTTTTGCGAGTTTCTACTGCGAGTTTCTCCAATGCAAGTCTATGGGAGCGTGTAAAAAAACGGATGTCACGGGACGGCAATCACACCATCCTAGTGACATCCGATTTTCTAAATACATTTCTCGCATGTTTCCTAAAACACTGGAAACGAGCGATGTCTCCCAACGTCTGTCAATCACTATTCTCTGTCAGTCGGTCTCTCCCTCTCGGTCTCTATTCTCTCTCTGTCGGTCCGTCACTATCTCTGTCCCTCTCTCACAGTCTGTCAGTCATTTTCCCCTCCTCTCTCATACTCACTGTTCCCCGATCTCCGGCGCGGCGCTGCACGGCATTCACACTGCTGCGGCGGCTTTTACTATTTTTTAAACAATCTCGTATTCCCTGCTTTCCCCGCCCACAGGCGCCTATGATTGGTTGCAGTGAGACACGCCCCCACGCTGAGTGACAGGTGTCTCACTGCACCCAATCACAGCAGCCGCTGGGCGGGTCTATACTGTGCAGTGAAATAAATAAATAATTAAAAAAAATGGCGTGCGGTCCCCCCCAATTTTAATACCAGCCAGATAAAGCCATACGGCTGAAGGCTGGTATTCTCAGGATGGGGAGCTCCACGTTATGGGGAGCCCCCCAGCCTAACAATATCAGTCAGCAGCTGCCCAGAATTGCCGAATACATTATATGCGACAGTTCTGGGACTGTACCCGGCTCTTCCCGATTTGCCCTGGTGCGTTGGCAAATCGGGGTAATAAGGAGTTAATGGCAGCCCATAGCTGCCACTAAATCCTAGATTAATCATGTCAGGCGTCTGAGACACCCTCCATGATTAATCTGTAAGTTACAGTAAATAAACACACACACATGAAAAAATCCTTTATTAGAAATAAAAAACAAACACATTCCCTCATTACCAATTTAATAAGCCCCAAAAAGCCCTCCATATCCGGCGTACTCCACGGACCTCCAGCGTCGCTTCCAGCATGAAGGTGACAGGAGCTGCAGAAGACACCGCCGCTCCGGTCACCTCCAAGCAGCAACTGAGGTGAGTAGCGCGATCGGCTGAGCTGTCACTGTTGGAGGATCCAGCGGTGGCCGCGATTAACCTCAGTGAGAGCTCAGCTTAGGCCTTGTGCGCACTGGGAAATGAAATTTCCTTGAGAAAATTCCGCATGCTCTCAAAGATTACCGCACCCGCGGTAAAAAACCACGGGAAACCTCACCCGAAAACCGCATGCGGTTTGCCGCGGTCTGCTGCGGTTTTATCGCGGTATTATTCGCGGTATTGCCGCGGTTTTGCCGCGTGCGGGTTGGGATGTGCTTTATTGCATTCAATGCAATAAAGCACATTGAAAAAAAAAAAAAAAAAAGTAATTTAATTCTGAGATAGTAGATAGATAGAGGGATAGAGGACAGATCGCTGCATTTCCCACGGTCGGCAGTGAGTTCACATTACCGGCCGTGGGAAATGACCGGTAATTACCTCTGCTGTCTGCTGCTTTCATTCAGCGCTGTGTCTGTGACAGTCGCGGCTGGATGTAAGCAGCGCAGGACCTGTGGATTACGCCGGAGCTTTGGTGCGGGAGGGGTTAATAAAATGGTGAACGAGGCTTGTTTGTTTTATTTAAAATAAAGGATTTTTCGGTGTGTGTTTTTTTCACTTTACTTACGGGTTGATCATGTCAGCTGTCTCAGACTCCTGGACGAAGCTTTCTTGCGAAACGCGTCGGTGCAGGGCAGTGTGGTCGGGACCGGTACTAATGGCTACAGCGGGTCTGTATTATCAGACAAACACCTTAATTTCTATCTAATTCTGGGCTTGTCCCTATATCATTCTTTGGCTCAATGTCTATGCTAAACTCCATGGTTCATGGTGTTATCTATAATTCTGACATATAACTGTGCATACCTGACTGTCCGCTAAATTTGTTACAGCCTTGGTTGCATATATGGATTCATGTATTTGGCTGAATCATTTATATCTATGTATATCAATCAGCTGTACCTTTGCTGGCTGTAAAGATGTGCTTTTTTAGATGTAATACCTATAATCATGTCTAGTTCATGACTACCTGCAATTATGTCTGCAATTTTGGCTGATTAATTTGTCTACATTAATTATAACAGGGAGGCTAAATATTGACCACCCTTATATGTATTTACAAAACTTCATGCCAATAAATTGCACTACTTTGCTGGCTGTCAGGACTAGTTTAGATGCGATACTTATGATTTTTGGATTGAAGTCCTCATATCTATTGTATTTGATATGGGTAACACTACTTTAAGCTGCTATACAAGTGCTGTAATTTGATGATTATTATCCTTCCAGAGATAATTGAGCCTGTGATGTACAATCATGACCGCTGTATTATATTTCATGTGGATGATATTATTGACTGACCACACTGCCCTGTTGGTTTTTAATATGGTGGTTTGCACATGTTTTTAATAACACTGTCTATCTATATTGTGTGCCCTCATAAAATACTAATTTTGTTAATAAAGATTTGTATACAATTTTTCAAAAAAAGACGTGTCCATTTGGATTGTCATTTATGGGTTAATTAATAACCAGTGATCATTTGTAGGCTTCAATGTAAATCTTGGGATCATGGTTTAAAGATATTGAAATTCATGATATTATGGATCTTATTCAATTAATGGTGGTTTTGCTGCCATGATCAAGCCTGGAGTTAATGGCGGTGGTCCCCCACCATCATTAACCCCTTGTATTACCTTGCTGCCACTGCTACACGGCGGCAAGAAGAGCCGGGGACACGCCGGTATTGCCGCATAATGCATGCGACAGTGCCGGGGCAGCTGCGGCTGATATTCTCGGCTGCGGGAGGGGGAGTGAGGCAGGGGACATTAACCCTGCCCCTCTCCCTCCCCAGCCTGAGAATACCGGGCCGCCGCTGTGTGCTTACCTCGGCTGGAAGGTAAATATGCAGCGGAGCCCACGTTCTTTGTTTTCTATATTTCCGTTTTCTTTCTATGTGTGTTCTATGTGTCTGTGTTCTGTGTCTGTGATCTATGTCTGTGATGTGTGTGTGATCTGTGTGTGTGTTTATTCTCTGCACGGCTTCCTCTTCCTGTAATGACATCACTTCCCTGCAAAACCGCAGACAAGCGATGTACATTACCGGAGGTAAACCGCGAAATACCGCAGGGAATAACGCAGGAAAACGCAGTGAACCGCACAGAATTTGCTGCCTGCGTTATTCCCTGCGGGATTTCATGATTAACATTGGAGTCAATGGAGTGAAATCCCGCAGCGATGTGCGGAAAAGAAGTGACATGCACTTGTTTTTGCTGCGGGATTCCCGCAGCAATACATGCAGCTGTCAAATTCTGCCTAGTGCGCACAGGATTTTTTTTCTCCATAGGATTTGCTGGTGATTCACTGCAGAGATGTTATGAACATTTTCTGCAGCGAAACATGCAGCAAATCCGCGGAAAATCCGCGGCAAAATCCGGTAAGTGCGCACATAGCCTTAGAAGAGAAATGGCGAGAACTTGAGGTCAGTATAGTAGACGGTTATCCCCAATTGTTCCTCAACTTACAAAACCCTCCACCAGGCTTCAATCTGCCAAGGAAAACATGGGTTACTCTAAATCATATCAGAACAAACTTTGGCGTCTGTGCAGATCTTATGTATAAGTGGGGAAAATTTGACCCTCCGACCTGTGACTGTGGAGCAGATCGGCAAACCATCCAGCACATTGTTGAGGAGCCCCCTGAGATCCTACCATGGTGACAAGAAGGATTTCTATACTGGAAATGATAACGCTATTGCATATATAGAAAATCTTGATATTCGACTTTGAGTTTTATCCTTTTGATATCTTTCAATCATTCTCTATTTTCTGGTTTTTATTTTTAGATGATGGTAAGGTATACGTTCATACGATTAAATAAATGCTGTCATTTTGAAAAAGTCAATGTTTTCTCTGCTGCAGATCTAGCAGCTATACAGAGCTCATGAATATGCTGGACTACCTGGCAGCAGGCCAAGAAGTCCCATAATGATAATCTCCTCTTAATTAAACAGTGATTTTATCAAAACTACACTAAGCAGCCCAGTAAGTGACACGCCACTGGAATCAGGATCTCTGGCCCTACATTATGCTGCTCTCAGATTAGGTGGCAAAACCTGGTGACAGATTCCCTTTTAAGTGATACAATTAATATAAAATAATTATAATTAATATGTTCATATTAATATTGAGCAGAATTCATTTCGCCTATTGGTTCGGCCCTTCAGAGCAGTAAAGGTCTCTCATGTGGCCCCTCAGGGAAATTATTTGCCCACCCCTGATGATACTATATGTTATGTATGGCATGTTCATGCTTTTTTTATTTGCCCATGTCACACATATGAAATGTAACACTCCCACTCAAAAATGCCCAACCATTATGAACCTAGATATACTGTAATAGTAACATAGCATTGTTCAAGATAGTAACACTTGTCAAAACGTGGAACTGATCACAGCAGAGAGGAGAGACCCATTGACATATTTAAGCATAAAATATATAGAATTAAATACAGACCTAAATGAGCCTTTGTACTAGTCTCAAACAATCATGGCCGAAAATGTTGGCTGCCATAAAATTCTAGAAGATGCAGAGTTTCTCCTAGAAAATTATTTCTTTTCCAGCTACATTGCTAATGGCCGGTATGTACCACATATGGTGGTGTGAACCTGGAGTTCACGCCTGGAGTACTTGTAGTGCCACATGTTTCTGCTAAGGTATTCTCAGGGCAGGTTCACAGGTGGATGATGGATGGGTGGTTCTGGCCACCTACATACCACGCCCATGGGTGTGTTTGACATGTGTCTGACAGGAGTTTGTTGTTTGGCACATGTCAGACTGTGTGGAGTCTGAAGAGGCTGTGTGTGAGAGGCCTCTGAGAGACTGTAGCCATTAGGGATAGTGCTGAGCTGTTGACGGAGCCTCTGGGAGAGATCCTGTGTGAGACTGACAGGAGTCAATGTGAGGAAGCTGCCAAGCTTCCATGAAGAAACCTCATGGAGAGGTGTGTGGACTCACATTAGTGAATGTGTGGAGACTGCTAAACTCCTGAGAGGAATGGACTAAGAATCTGTGGGATAATCCTGACCAGGGTCAGCATGATCACTGTGGGTGAGTCCACTGTTAAACGGACTGGAAAACCGTGTTTGTTTATTTTGCATGTAAAGCTGCAAGATGCTCATGTTTTGTTTGAGGAGCAGTTTATGCAATATCTATATATATAATTGCCTTATTCTTTCTGTCTGTCTGTCTGTCTTGCTCCAAAATTGTGTCCTTACGGTGACAACCAGCGGATTGGCCGCTGGCCTCGGCATGGCCCCGCCCCCCCAGCACGGATTGGCCGCTCGGCTCGCCCTGGCCCCGCCCCCCCATGGATTGGCCGCTCGCCCCGGCACCCTGCACGCATTGGACGCTTGGCCAGGCCCCGCCCCCTCATGCATTGGATGCTCGCCCTGGCCCCGTCCCCCCGCACGCATTCCCCGAACCCACACTGAGACGCCCGACACCCAGGTGACTGCTGCAGCACCCGAAGCCCACACCGCAAGACAAAGTGGAGAAAAGCCGCTAGCACACGTGTGCCGGAGCCGGCGTAGGCTGGTATCCATAGTACACATCGGGTAACTATAGAAACCGCTTTCCTTAGTTACCGATGTGTAATGGTTACTAGCTTACCCCGGCACACGTCAGCACTGTCGCTTACCTTTTCTCGACTTTGTCGCATCCGGCGCGCTCCCGTGCACTGTGTACACTACAGTTGCCGCGCGACAACCTCCGATCACGTGTTTTCATGTGACCAGGAAGATGCGGCGCAGCCACTGTCCTGTACAGTGTACGGTTACACACACACACACACACACACACACACAAAAATAGCAGACACACATAGCACACATGCATGTATACACACACACTGAGCACATATACACACATAGCAGACACACATGGATACACTGGGCGCATACACACAGCGCACATGCATGTATATACACACACACTGAGCACATATACACAGCAGACACACATGGATACACTGGGCGCATACACACAGCGCACATGCATGTATACACACACACACACACATACTCTGCTGTACACTCACCCAGCGATGCGGTCCCCGGCACTGAAGTTCCCAGCGCTGTTCCTGCTTCCAGCTCCTCAGGCCACTGAATATTCTGGGAGTATAATGAGCGGCGATAAGGAGCAGGAGGCAGCAGAGCCGGAGACAACATCGCTGGAGAGAAGTAAATATAGAGAATATTTTTATTAAAAAGACCCATATTTTCTCTGGGGCGCGCAGCATCCGACAAAGTCAAGAAAAGCCGGATGTGTGAAACCACTAGCTTACCCCGGCACACGTGTGCCGGAGCCGGCGTACGCTGGTAACCATGGTACACATCGGGTAACTATAGAAACCGCTTTGCTTAGTTACCCAATGTGTAACATGGTTACTAGCTTACCCCGACTCTCGGCACACGTGTGCCGGAGCCGGCGTACGCTGTTAACCAGCGTACAGATTGGGTAACTATGGAAACCACTTTGCATAGTTACCCGATGTGTACCATGGTTACTAGCTTACCCCGGCTCTCTGCCCATTCAGATCATTGGTCTCCCACTGTCAAACACGCCGATGCGTGCTACACAGCAGGAGACCAACAAGCAAAAAATAAACCAGCACTGTTGCTTTGCATAGTTACCCAATGTGTACCATGATTATCAGCTTACCGACGTACGCTGGTAACAAATGGTACACAATCCTGCAACTATGGAAAGCGCTTTCGTTAGTTACCCAATGTGTACCATGGTTACCACCTTACCCCCGGCTCCCGGCACATGTGTGCTTGAGCCAGCGTACGCTGGTAACCATGGTACACATCGGGTAACTAAGCAAAGCGCTTTGCATAGTTACCCAATTGTGTAACATGGTTATCAGTGTACGCCGGCTCCCTGCCCATTCAGATCGTTGGTCTCTCACTGTCAAATACACCGATGCGTCCTGCACAGCGGGAGACCAACGAGCAAGAAATGAACCATCATTATTCAAGACTTGCTGATTATATTATTATTCAATCTGCTACCCTACATACACATTCTAGACTACCCGATACGTTCGAATCGGGCAACCTTCTAGTGTTTTAATAAACTGCTGGACTTCTTAGAGACAGTATTCCCGAGTCTACCTAATATCACAGCAAAGTGAGTTAAAAACCCCATTATACAGTACGTGACCTGTGTGAAATCTTAAATTATGTTTATGGCCTTTGTGTGTATTGAAACGACACAAAACAAAAAAATGAAAAAGGCAAATTGGACATATTTTGACAAAAAAACAAACAAAATTGGGCTGGACAAAATTGTTGGCACCTTTCCAACATTGTAGATAAAAACAACTTTGTTTCAAGCATGGGATGCTTGTTCAAACACAACTGTGGCAAGTACCAGGTATGGGCAATATCAAAATCACATCTAAAGTCAGATAAAAAGGGGAGAAGTTGACTCAATCTTTGTATTGTGTGTGCCACGCTAGGGCTGGAGTCACTCACGCGAGTGACATGCAAGTATATTTGATCGTACTGCCCGGACCGGCCATACGTTCTCCTGACAGGAGCAGGTCAGCTGTATATAGTTCTGTGCAGTTGACCCGCTCCTGCCAGGAGGACATGTGGCTGGTCCGGGTATTGCAATCTGATACTTGAACGAGTCACACAAAAGTATGACTCTAGCCTAAAAATAGAGAACAGAGAGAGAAGAAAAGAACTGTGTGATGACTTAAACTAAAATTGTTGAAAATTATCAACAATTTCGAGGTTACAAGTCCATCTCCAGAGATCTTGATGTTCCTTTGTACACAGTGCACCACATATTCAAGCAGTTTACAAACCATTGCACTGTAGCTAATCTCCCTGGACGTAGACGGCAGAGAAAAATTGATGACATTTTGTAACGCAGTATACCGTAGTTTAGACCAGGGGTGGGCAATTAATTTTCCCATGGGGCCGCATGAGAAATTGGGATGGTTTTAGAGGGCCGGACTAATATAATTAGCTCAGTTCTACCCAATACTGTATATAGTATATATACTATCCCTTCATAAACAAACAGTAAGTTAAACAATACAAAGATTCAATGAAAATGTGGGGGGCATAGACATTACTTGGGTCAGTGGGGGGCATAGACATTACTTGGGTCAGTGGGGGGCATACACATTCCTGGGGCCAGTGGAGGGGCATAGACATTACTGGCGTCAGTGGGGGGCATACACATCACTGGGGCCTGTGGAGCATACATACTGGCCCTGGTGGCCAGTGGCGCATACATACTGGCCCTGGTGGCCAGTGGCGCATACATACTGGCCCTGGGGGCGCTGAGGGCACAAGCAGGCAGCACTGCAGCAGCAGAGCCTGAGGGCTCCTCTGGCTGCCTTCTCTGAGTCCTCTGTGTGTCTTCTTTTTCTATTGCAGGCACAGGGGGTCCTGAGAAGACACAAGTGCTGCTCACCTGCTCCCCCCTGCTGCAGCCACTTTGCCCTCTCCCTGCTACTACTGGTGCACATTACTTCAGTTTGTAGAACAAACGTTTTTGAAGTGGCCGCTGTGGAGATGAGCCAGTCACGTGAAGATCCCTGGGTATAAGGGGCAGGCAAAGGGGGCGTGGCCAGCATCGACAGAGCAGGATTGTAATTGTAAAGCGCTGTGGAATATGTTGGCGCTATAGAAATAAAGATTATTATTATTATTAGCAGGAGGAGGGGACAAGGGAGGCATCCGAGGAGTGTGTGTTTCCAGCATTGAAAGGGCATGAATGACAGCAAAAGGGGGCGTGGCTAGCAGCATAGCTGCCATGGAGGCATCCAGAGAGTGTGATCAGCATCCAGAGGGGGCATGACTGGCAGCAAGAGGGGGCGTAACTGGCAGAGTGGGGGGCGTGGCAGCTGCTTATAACTGCACATCGGGATACATAGCTCCCGGCAGTGAGAGCGGGGCTGAGGCATAAAATCGTAGTTCAGGCCACGCCTACAACTCAGCAAGACGGACGGGCCGGTCACAGACAGTAGGCGGGCCGGATGCGGCCTGCGGGCCGCCCCTTGCCCAGGTCTGGTTTAGAAAGTGGATAAGCAGCATCCATCAAGTTTCAAAGAAATTCAAGCTGTCCTTCAGGCACAGGGTGTATCCGTGTCAGCGCAAACTATCCGTTGACATTTGAATAAAATGAACACTATAGCAGGAAACCCAGGAGGACCCCACTGCGGACACAGAGACATAAGAAAGCTACAAGTGCATGTCAATAAACTAGAATATCATCAAAACGTTAATTTATTTCAGTAATTCAATACACAAAGGGAAAAACATTATATAGTCATTACAAACAGAGTGATCTATTTCAAGTGTTTATTTCTGTTAATGTTGATGATTATGGCTTGCAGCCAATGAAAATCCAAAAGTCATTATCTCTGAAAATTAGAATATTATATAAGACCAACTGAAAAAAATTATTTTAAACTCAAATGTTGGCGCCTGCTGAAAAGTCTGTACAGTAAATGCACTCAATACTTGGTCGGGGCTCCATTGGCATGAATTACTGCATCAATGTGGTGTTGTATGGAGGTGATCAGCCTGTGGCACTGCTGAGGTGTTATGGAAGACAAAGTTTCTTTAATAGCAGCCTTCAGCTCATCTGCATTGTTGGGTCTGGTGTCTCATCTTCCTCTTGACAATACCCTATAGATTCTCTATGGGGTTTAGGTCAGGCGAGTTTGTTGGCCAATCAAGCACAGTGATACTGTGGTTATTAAACCAGGTATCGGTACTTTTGGCAGTGTGGACAGGTGCCAAGTTCTGCTTGAAAATGAAATTCCCATCTCCAAAAAGCTTGTCGGCAGAGGGAAGCATGAAGTGCTCTAAAATTTCCTATTAAACGGCTGCGCTGACTTTGGTCTTGATAAAACACAGTGGACCTACACCAGCAGATGACATGGCTCCCCAAACCATCACTGATTGTGGAAACTTCACGCTAGACCTCAAGCAGCTTGGATTGTGGCCTCTCCACTCTTCCTCCAGACTCTGGGATCGCGATTTCCAAATGAAATGCAAAATTTACGTTCATCTGAAAATATCACCTTGGACCACTGAGTAACAGTCCAGTTCTTTTGCTTTTTGGCCCAGGTAAGACGCTTCTGGCGTTGTCTATTGGTCATGAGTGACTGGACACAAGGAATGCGACACTTGTAGCCCATGTCCTGGATATGTCTATATGTGGTGGCTCTTGAAGCACTGACTCCAGCAGCAGTCCACTCCTTGTGAATCTCCTCCAAAGTTTTGAATGGCCTTTTCTTAACAATCCTATCAAGGCAGCGGTTATTCCAGTTGCTTGTGCACCTTTTTCTAAGGCCCCCTTCACACGTCAGTGATTCTGGTACGTTTGTGCTTTTTTTTTTTATACGTACCAGAATCACTGACATACGCAGACCCATTATAATCAATGGGTCTGCTCACACATCAGTGTTTTTTTTCTCTGAACGTGTCTCCGTGCAGCGTACACGCGTGTCTGTGATTCTGCATGGAGACAAGTCTGTTTTTTTATGGCATCACTGCTGACCCACGGACCACACTATGGTGTGATCCGTGTGTGATCCGTGAAACACGTACCAGAAAAACACTGACATATAAAATAATAAACATTTTCAACTCACCTTTCCAGCGACGCGCTGTGCAGCCTCGGCTCTCTGCAGCTCCTGCCCGGCTCATGAATATTCATGAAAGCAGGAATAGACGACCCGGAAGTAGCTGCAGAGAGCGGTGGGCAGACGCTGCAGAGCCGAGGAGTTCAGCACCATGGACAGCAGGAGCGAAGGCAGGTGAGTAATGTCCATTTGCAATCACGGATTGCACATGGACAACCCACGTGTGCCGTGAATCACGGAACACGGAGGGACATATGCGTGTTTTACACGTCAGTGAAGAACGTCAGTGTTTTTCAATGACGTGTGAAGGGAGCCTAACACACCTTTTCCTTCCACTCAACTTTTCATTAATATACTTAGATACAGCACTCTGTGAACAGCCAGCTTCTTTAGCTTACCCTCCTTGTGGAGTGTGTCAATGACTGCCTTCTGGACATCTGTCAAGTCAGCAGTCTTCCCCATGATTGTGTAGCCTACTGAACCAGACTAAGGGACCATTTTAAACGCTTAGGAAGCCATTGCAGATGTTTGTGGTAATTATTCTAGTTTTCTCAGATAACTGACTTTTTGGGGTTTTCATTGGCTCTAAGCCATAATCAACAACATTAACAGAAATAAACACTTGGAATAGATCACTCTGTAATGACTATAATATATGCATTTCCCTTTTTATATTGAATTACTGAAATAAATTAACTTTTTGATGATATTCTAATTTATTAAGATGCACCTGTAGACTGCAGTGTGCCAAAATGTAAGCTAAAATCCTTCTGTGCAAGTGTCTTAGGGACAGATGAACCAAGATAGAGCTTTTTGGTGAAGCACATCATTCTACTGTTTACTGAAAAAGGAATAGGGTTTACAAAGAAAAGAACACCGTACCTACAGTCAGCTATGGTGGAGGTTCAAAGATGTTTTGGGGTGGTTTTGCTGTTTCTTGCACACAAACGGAAAAAAAGTGTATAACAAAACATGTGTAATTGAAATAATTTTCTGGGAGAAATACAACACATTCGGCCATGACTCTACAGTATATGAATGCATTTCGTGCATAAATTTAAAAAGAAAAACCTGCTCTGAACTTCAATTAAAGTTTTTTGCTTGGGGATGGCATTGGTGTTTTCTGTATATCTTATACCTTAGTAAGTATATTAGTGCCTAAAATGCTGATTTTCATGCTACATTTTACATTTGGCATACCCTAGATAGCATGTAAAAAAATATTAGTAAGAAATCCAGTATGAGTAACAAAGAACTTTTGTTGAACGCTGACAAGGACCCAATTGAGTCTTTGACTCTTTCCCCTTCCTTGCAATTTCCCGTCTATATAATATAATATAACGCAACACCAAAAAAACCCTTTTGTATATAACAATGAAGTTTAGATGGACATAAACAAAGTCAGCAGTAACATTGATAAGTCACTTGTTCACTATATGATAAAACTGAAGTGTCGGTGTGATGCCTCAGGTCAGGTCAAGTTCATAGATACCAAACGTGTACTTTTATTTTATCTAGGGAATTTAAAAAAAAAATCTGAAGTTTGTCCCGTGTATAGTGAACAAGATGAATAAAACATCCCAAAAACAATTGTGTAATTGCACTTTTTTTGCAATTTCACAACAATTGGATATTTGTTTTCCTTTTTCCAGTACTCTATATGTTAAAACTAATGGTTTAATTCAAAAGTACAACTCGTCGCAAGATTGAAAAAAAAATTAAATAAATAAGAAAGTTATGGCTCTCAGAAGAAGGGGAGCAAAAAACTAAAATGAAAAACAGAAAATCGCCCAGGCTGAAGGGGTTAAAGGGATTGTCCCTTTTCATCTACTTATGGTGCATAAGCTTAAGCTGCTTTCACACTACGTTTTTTTAGCATGCATCATGAACTTTTTTTGCTGCAAAAGCAGATCCTGTTTTTGCAGAGAAAAACGCATGTGTTATTTTGCAGGATCCTGTCACTTTAAGTTTATGGGCGGGCATTGGAGTCATGTGATCGGGAGTGAGGGGAACTGAACGTGAGACTGGGAGCCGGCATCTGACAGCAGCGGAGGCTCGTAACCAAGGTAAACATCGGGTAACTTGCTTGGATACCCGATATTTACATTGGTTACGAGCGTCTGCAGCTGCTAGGAGCCGGGCTCCCTGCACACGTAACCAAGGTAAACATCGGGTATCCAAGCAAGTTACCCCATGTTTACCTTGGTTACGAGCCTCCGCAGCTATCGGGAGGGGGAGAGAGAGACTGATCACGCCAGGCTGGTTTCTGTGCATGCTCAGTAGAGCAAGCAGGATCCTGTCTATCAGCATGCCAGCGTTCACATGCGTTTGCGTGCAGTATAGTCAGGATTCAGCAATTTGCAGTATTTGGACGCAGCTCAAAAACGCTACAAGTAGCGTTTTTGAAAAAAGTTAAAAAACTGCAACTCTCTGGATCCTTACTATAACGCACGCGAACGCATGTTGACGCGAGTCCATTGCAAATGCATTGAAATGAAAACACATTTGCACTGAATCCGTTTTTGCGTTAAGAAAACGTTCAGGACGCATGTTAAAAAAACGTAGTGTGAAAGCAGCCTTCGTGATGTATAACATAAACTGAGCTTTACTTACTTACCCCACTGCGTACAGTGCTGCCTCCTTGCTTTTTTGATTGGGTGCTGTTGGGATGTCATGTTGATGGCGCTGCAGCCAATCACTAATCTCAGCGGTTTCTCCAGCCTCAGCAAAAACACAGACTGGAGAGCAGGAAAGTAAATACCATTTACCTTTTATTATTTCATATTACCGGAATTATTTGCGGTCAACGTTTCTAAAAGTGGAAAACCTTTTTAAGTTGAAAGCAAACAGAGGGTAGCCAGAGGCAGGGCTCATGATGAAACAATTTGTATGCTCTAAACAGGTTTGTATGGTAGCTGTCTACTGCCCTGCCTCATCAATTACACACCACACCTAATTAATGCTGTCACTAAGGGCGGGTTTACTCCAAATAACTTGCGATGTTAAACGACTGCCGATCGGATCCCAGTTTGCTGATCAGCGGTTGGTTAATAGTCTGTTTAGACAAGCAGACCACGTGTCCTATGAGCACAGGACGATCATCATGGCTGCATGCACATAGACGCCGTTCTTCTCGGCAGCACACGTCCTATTTACACACGATGATTTTTAATCAAGATTAAAAATACAATTCACACATTGAACAAGCGTCTTGTGTATCTGTGAATCTAAAAAGTATATGTTCCTAGGGAGTATGTCCCCAAACACTCAGATAATGTCAGGACTGACTGCAATGCTCTACCCTGGCGATGATACGCAATTCACATTAGCGCTGTTATTTGTGTTCCCTGGCTCTACATTGCTGTGTGATTCTGATGAAGGTATTATATGACTGAAACGTCAAATCATCGTATTGAGAGAATTATATTGTTTTCACACAAATGAGCGGTTATTGAATAAATAATTCTGTTTTTCACGCATTGAATTGCAATGTAATGGGGACGCATGGTACCCCAACTTTCACAAGTGTTCAACTGGCTTATTTATTCTTTTTCAGAAACATTATAATTAGGAATATCATTCAGATTTTGGATGCCCATAGCCCCAATGTTATGTGAATAATGGATTCTGTGCTCATTGGCAGCATTAACCTGTTACGACATCCACTACATGTAAGGCGAAAGTTGGAAGCGTGTTTATGGAGTGGCCTCATGGATGAGCCCGCCCCATACTCTGCAGGTGATGGCTGTGTATTCCAGACAGGACCTACCTCCAACAAACACAGGGGGAGTAGAGCAGAGCACAATTATTAGGCTATGTGCGCACGTTGCGTACTGTCAGTGCAGAAATTTCTGCAGCGATTTGAACAGCACACGTGTGCTTCAAATCGCTGCAGAAACAGTCCGTAATGAAAAAAAAAAAGCTGATTCCATGCGCTCTGACTGCAGCCCCTCCCATAGACAGAGCGGGGGCTGCAGGCAGAGTACAGGAAAGAAGTGACATGTCACTTCTTAGAACACGCGCTTCAGGCAGCAGCCGAAGCGCTGCTCTCTAATAAGCCACGTGCGCACGTCTCCTGCATAATCTTCATAGATTATGCTGGGGACGCAGGACGCATGCAGTTACGCTGTGGTGCAGATCGCAGCGTAACTGCATGCAATTACGCAACGTGCGCACATAGCCTTAGGCTCTGTTCACACTAGAAAAAGGATTTTTCTCAAGAAACTTCTTGAGAGTCTGAAAGATTAGCGCACTTGCATTTAAAAAACGCACCAACAATTCATGCGTTTTGATGCGTCTTTGGTGCGCGTTTTTTTCGGAGGTTGGTTCCTGCATTTTTTTACCATTTATCTCTGCAGAGAAGAAGTCATGCACATTCTTTTTCTCAAGAAATTCTGCAGAAAGAGTTCTCTTGAGAAAAAAACGCAGTGTGTGCGCACAGCTATTTTTTTTTTTTCCATAGGTTTTGCTAGAGAACGTCTGCAGAAAGGTCACAATCATTATTTCAAAAAATTTCTGCGGGTAAAAACAGTGTGTGAACAAGGCCTTAGGCCTTGTGTGCACGCTGCGGATTTACTGCGAATTTTGCCACGGATTTGCTGCAGAAGATGTGTCTAACATTGCTGCAGTCAATCCCCAGCAAATCCTATGGGTTTTAAAAAATGCTGTGCGCACAATGTGGTTTTTTTTTTTTATACCCGCGGATTTATCCGCAAATTTTACGCAGTGTGGGCACATAGCCTTAATGAGCATGTCACATCTTTTCCGCAGGTACCTGCGGTAATATTATTTATTTCTATGTAATGATTTGTTTATTTTGGAAAAGCAATTCTAATTTAAAATTCTAATTTAAAAAAAACAAACAAAAAAATGCGGAGACCAACTTGCGGAAAATCCACAGTAAATCTACAGCAAAAACGCAGGTGCAGTTTTACCGCGGGTGCAATATTCTTTCAGAGGGTCTGTTTTTTTCTTAAGAAAATGGCACTTTCTAGTGCGCACATAGCCTTAACGTGTTAAATTCCACTGAAAGCGGGATTTAACGTGCACCCATGGGGGTGCATCATTGTAAGCACCCATCAGCACATCCGTGATGTGATCAAGGGTCGCCAAAGGGTTGCTTTGACAGCAGGGACTCTGCTTAAGCCCTCTGTGTTTGTCATATCAGCGCTCCTTTAAAATTCTACCTGTGGCCTGTGTTCAAAGGAGACTGATTTCTGCTGTATACAGCAATGCTATGGCATTGCTGTATATAGCACAAGCGATCAGACAATCACTGGTTCAAGTCCCTTAGGGGACTATTAAATACAGTGAAAATAAAATAAAAAGTTTTAAAAAATTAAAAAACCCCATAAAAGTTACAATCACCCCCTTTTGCCCCATTAAAAATAAAGATAATTTTAAAAAATATACATGCGGTATTGCCACTTTCAGAAAAGTCTGATCTATAAAAAATATTAAAATAATTAGACCACTTGGTAAACCCTATAAACAAAAAAAGTCAAGAACACCAAAATTATGTGTTTTTTTTGGGTCATTGCAGTACCATAAAAAAGTGCTGTAAGGGCTCGTGCGAACATTGCGTAATAGCATGTATTTACGCTGCATATTGCACTGCTGCGTAAATGCGTCCTGCGTCCCCTGCACAATCTATGAAGATTGTGCATGAGACGTGCGCACGTTGCTTTTTTGAGCGCAGCGATTTGGGTGCTAAAATTTTGACCCAAATCCGTGCGTTCTAAAAAGCAGCATGTCAATTATTCCGTGCGCTATGGATGCAGCTCCCACTGTATCTATGGTGGGGGCAGCAGCCAGAGCGCATGAAATCGGCTTTTTTATACAAAAATACTGCATCCATTATGCAGTGTTTCTGCAGCGATTTCAAGTGCACATGTGCTGTCAAATCGCTGCGGAATATTCAGCAGGTACGTGCGCATGAGCCCTAACAAGCGATCAAACCATCATACCTATCCCAAAGTGGTATCAATAAAAATGTCTCGCCAAAGAAAAAATAAGCCATGACACAGCTCCAAAAAATGAAATCGTTATGGGTGTTGGAAAATGGAAACACAACCCCTCAATTTTAGTTATTTATTTTTTTAAATGGACAAGTTTGGTATCACCGCAATTGCACTGATGAGGAGCATCATATTGTGATATCATTTTTACCACAAAATGTACACTGTAAAAATTGTAGGGGAGGGTTCGCAATTTCTCCCCATTTAAAAGTTTTACACCGTTTTACAGTACACTATGTGGCAGAATGAATGGTGTCAATCAAAAGTACAATTTTTTTTTTTTTTTTTAGAAAAAACAAGCCCTTATATGTCTACGTGGACCGAAAAAAAAAAAGTTATGGCTCTGGGAAGAAAAGGAGGAAAAAATGAAAAACAGAAAGTGGCCGAGTCACAAAGGAGTTAAAAAATAGCTGGCTTTGAAACTTTCAAGAATACACATTTGACAAATTCTGCGTGGTGGTTAGCACTGTAAGCTTGCAGCGCTGGGGTCCGGGGGTCACAATGATTGACAAGTCTCATTCCTCCTTATCGTCACCAACTGTCTATACAAACCATGCTATCTCTGAAGCGGTGCAGCTTCTCAGGGAAAGACATATGTGGCTGCAATCGTCCAGCCAGGCTCTGATTCATGCTGCCCGTGGTTCGTGAAATGCCATGTTCCCTTTATGCCTGCCTGTTCTGTTAAGTATCCTGTTTAAGGCCCGTTTCACACGTCAGTGAACAACACTGTCGTTCTTCACTGACGTGTAAAACACGCACATGTCCCTCCGTGTTCCGTGATTCATGGCACACGGTGGTTGTCCATGTGCAATCCGTGATCCGTGATCGCATATGGACATTACTCACCTGCCCCCGCTCCTGCTGTCCAAGGTGCTGAACTCCTCGGCTCTGCAGCGTCCGCCCACCGCTCTCTGCAGCGTCCGCCCACCGCTCTCTGCAGCTACTTCCTGGTCGGGTTTTCCTGCTCTCATGAATATTCATGAGCCGGGCAGGAGCTGCCGATAGCGGAGACTGCACAGCGAATCGCAGGCAAGGTAAGTTGAAAATATTTAATATGTCCGTGTTTTTCTGGTATTTGTTTCACTGATCACACACGGATCACACCATAGTCTGGTACGTGGGTCATCAGTGATGCCAGAAAAAAACTGATATGTCTCCGTGCAGAATCACGGACACGCGTGTACGCTGCATGGAGACACGTTCAGTGAAAAATCACTGATGTGTGAGCAGACCCATTGATTATAATGTGTCTGCGTATGTCAGTGATTCTGGTATAAAAAAAAAAGCACAAACGTACCAGAATCACTGACGTGTGAAGGGGGCCTAAGTGAAAGCTGGCAAATCAGTAAGACCGAATTCAGAAGTCCTTGAAACATGGTCCGAGTGCGAACTCTGATATGCGGCTTGGCCGTGACTCTTCCCAAATGCAACAGCCTCAGAGGCATTGATCAGGCTACTGAGTAAAGATCTGGAGACCCCCATCAGTCCGCACATCATGGTGTGTACTCAGACCATGATTGATGGATGGCAAAATGTGAGGAGTATTCTCTACACACTCTGACAGCGCTGATTGCAGTGTAAAGCCTCTTCCATACATCCTTGGAAAACATACGTTTTTCACGGCCGTGTTGAAGGTGCATATGGCCCTCCGTGTGCCGTGAGTTTGGCACATGTGTGTTCTCAGTGTGCTATCCATGATAGCACACGAAGTTTAGGAACTTTTTACTCACCTGTCCTCGGCGCTGCTGTCAGTGGTGCTGCTGCTTCCAGGTTGGCAGTGCAGTGAATATTTATGAGCGTAATGAGCAAGTGACAGCAGCGCGGGAGACAGGGGAGTATAGAAAATAATTTTATTTCACAGATGTGTGTTTTCTCTGATACATGCCACACGGATCACACCACTGTATTGTATCAATGCTGCCGGAGAATAACGGACTTGTAGATGTGCAGGAGGCATTGCTGTTGGTTGGTGGCAAGTTCCCTCCCTAAATCGTTGATGCTTATTAGTTTAGGTCAGTTACACAAGGTTTTGCCATAGGCAGGTTTGGCTGGCCCACAGGGGAGGCGGTGAATTCCCTGGTGGGCCCCTATGCAGGACTGGGCCCCCTATCCAGGTATGGGCAGTAGTGGCACAACCCAAAACACTTCAGTCACTATGTACAGACAAGGCAGCTAACATAACATCTGCATGTAGCTGATCGCTGGCCCTTGGCACCCCAGTCTGGCACTAGCCGCAGGGACATCTTGGGGCAGTCACACACTATGTGGGTAATTGCTGGAGGTCATTACCGCTACCTCATGATTTAGTTTGCCGCCTTTAATAAACACCATGCCCTAATTTTCATCATAGTGTGCCTTTATTTCGGCTTCCAGTTCGGTGACTATGTATTTACATTATATATTATATTATATATTTCCAGGAGGAATAACAAAGGAATGACACCAGATTGTTGTGTCCCCTATACCTATGAGGAGAGCTGCCAGGTATGAGGTGCTGCTGTGCCCACCATTGGGGGGCTACCTCCTCCAGCAGAAGCCACAGTCTGCAGCCAGCTATGGAGGCCACTATAGGCTCGGAGTTGTCACTGGCTGACAGGAGGAGCAGCCCCCGGGCTCTGACCTCAATACACAATACACGTCCAGTCCCCTGACAGCAGGCTGGGGGCGGGGACAGTGACGTCAGGGGGCGGGGCTGGAGTCTGTGGCTGTAATGCTGCTGAGAAGAACGCATCATCAACCTGCAAGGAGTGGCTGCTGCTTCCCCGCTGCCAGACACCCTGCTCCCCTGCAGCGGCGGCCCCGTATGTAGGTACGTACCGTGCACAGGCGGGCTGTCACCCTGCGCTGCCGGCTGTCACTGTGTCTATGGGATGCGCGATACATAGCAGTGCAGCCTGTGATGGGGGGGCCTGCAGATCACTGGCCCGGAGACAAAGTCCAGTCTGCGAGCCTGCCCGGCAGCCTTCCTCCAGACATGATGGGCCGGTCATACAATAAGGCTTCGCTTTTCTATTCATCCTGTTCCTTTAAATGTCGTACTGCCTAGTCAGAAATGTAGTATACTGCCCTAGTGCTGTATGTAAGGAAGTGATACACTGTGTGATGGATGGAAGGAGCGGATAGCCTGTGTATGGGACTGGCCGATACATGTATAATGGATGGAAGGAGCGCATAGCCTGTGTATGGGACTGGCCGATACGTGTATAATGGATGGAAGGAGCGCATAGCCTGTGTATGGGACTGGCCGATACATGTATAATGGATGGAAGGAGCGCATAGCCTGTGTATGGGACTGGCCGATACATGTATAATGGATGGAAGGAGCGCATAGCCTGTGTATGGGACTGGCCGATACATGTATAATGGATGGAAGGAGTGCATAGCCTGTGTATGGGACTGGCCGATACATGTATAATGGATGGAAGGAGCGCATAGCCTGTGTATGGGACTGGCCGATACGTGTATAATGGATGGAAGGAGCGCATAGCCTGTGTATGGGACTGGCCGATACGTGTATAATGGATGGAAGGAGCGCATAGCCTGTGTATGGGACTGGCCGATACGTGTATAATGGATGGAAGGAGCCGATAGCCTGTGTATGGGACTGGCCGATACGTGTATAATGGATGGAAGGAGCCGATAGCCTGTGTATGGGACTGGCCGATACGTGTATAATGGATGGAAGGAGCGCATAGCCTGTGTATGGGACTGGCCGATACGTGTATAATGGATGGAAGGAGCGCATAGCCTGTGTATGGGACTGGCCGATACGTGTATAATGGATGGAAGGAGCGCATAGCCTGTGTATGGGACTGGCCGATACGTGTATAATGGATGGAAGGAGCGCATAGCCTGTGTATGGGACTGGCCGATACGTGTATAATGGATGGAAGGAGCCGATAGCCTGTGTATGGGACTGGCCGATACGTGTATAATGGATGGAAGGAGCCGATAGCCTGTGTATGGGACTGGCCGATACGTGTATAATGGATGGAAGGAGCCGATAGCCTGTGTATGGGACTGGCCGATACGTGTATAATGGATGGAAGGAGCCGATAGCCTGTGTATGGGACTGGCCGATACGTGTATAATGGATGGAAGGAGCCGATAGCCTGTGTATGGGACTGGCCGATACGTGTATAATGGATGGAAGGAGCCGATAGCCTGTGTATGGGACTGGCCGATACGTGTATAATGGATGGAAGGAGCCGATAGCCTGTGTATGGGACTGGCCGATACGTGTATAATGGATGGAAGGAGCCGATAGCCTGTGTATGGGACTGGCCGATACGTGTATAATGGATGGAAGGAGCCGATAGCCTGTGTATGGGACTGGCCGATACGTGTATAATGGATGGAAGGAGCCGATAGCCTGTGTATGGGACTGGCCGATACGTGTATAATGGATGGAAGGAGCCGATAGCCTGTGTATGGGACTGGCCGATACGTGTATAATGGATGGAAGGAGCCGATAGCCTGTGTATGGGACTGGCCGATACGTGTATAATGGATGGAAGGAGCCGATAGCCTGTGTATGGGACTGGCCGATACGTGTATAATGGATGGAAGGAGCCGATAGCCTGTGTATGGGACTGGCCGATACGTGTATAATGGATGGAAGGAGCCGATAGCCTGTGTATGGGACTGGCCGATACGTGTATAATGGATGGAAGGAGCCGATAGCCTGTGTATGGGACTGGCCGATACGTGTATAATGGATGGAAGGAGCCGATAGCCTGTGTATGGGACTGGCCGATACGTGTATAATGGATGGAAGGAGCCGATAGCCTGTGTATGGGACTGGCCGATACGTGTATAATGGATGGAAGGAGCCGATAGCCTGTGTATGGGACTGGCCGATACGTGTATAATGGATGGAAGGAGCCGATAGCCTGTGTATGGGACTGGCTGTAAATAGAGGATAACCTATGGTATATATAAAGGTTATGTTTGGAGAGCAGTTGGAATTAATGGCGCTAGGTAACTAAGCTAAATGCTATGTGTGCACTAGAAAAGTGATTTTTCTCAAGAAAATTTCTTGAGAAACTTCTGGGAGTTGAAGATTACCGCACCTGCGGTAAAAAAAAGCACCAAAACCGTGGGAAAAACGCATGCGATTTTGCACGTTTTTGCTGCGGTTTTTCCGCAGGTTGGTCCCTGCGTTTTTTTATGCTGTAACTGCAATAAATAATATAGATAATCGATAGACAGATAATGAATAGAGGGAAAGATGGATAGATAGATGATGAGAAAGACCTATATAATGTCCCCCCCCCCCCCCCCCCGCAGCTGGCACCCTTTAGTGACTTTCATGTGGCACTAAAGGGTGCCTAGCCTTGTATTTAGCCAAAAAATAAAGAAATTAAAAAAAAAAAACCGACGTGAGGTCCCCCATATCTTTTTTGTTTTGTAGCCAGCTAGGGTAAAGCAGACTGCTGCGGCCTGCAGGCCAAAGCTGGTAGGTTTACCTTGGCTGGTAATCCAAAACAGAGGACACCCCACGCTGTTATTTTACATTAAATAAATAATTTGAAAAAAAAAACAAAACGTTACTGTCCCCCCCCCAACTTGGATCACCAGCCAAGGTAAAGCGGACAGCTGTGGTCTGGTATTCTCAGACTAGGGAGGTCCACTGTTATTGGACACTCCCCAGCCTAAAAATAGCAGGCCACAGCCGCCCCAGAAGTGGCACATCCATTAGATGTGCCAATCCTGGTGCTTCGCCCCAACTCATCCCGTTGCCCTGGTGCGGTGGCAAACTGGGTAATATATGGGGGTTGATGCCAGATGTGTAATGTCACCTGGCATCAGGCCCTGGGGTTAGTGATGTCACGCGTCTATCAGATACCTGACATCACGAACCCAGTCAGTAATAAATAAAAAATAGACAACAAAAAAAGTTTTATTTGAAAAAACACTCCCCAAAACATTCCCTCTTTCACCAATTTATTGAAAAGAACAATGAAATCCGGGTCCGGGGTAATCCAATAAGGGGGTCCCCCGATGATCCATACCATAGTCAATGTTCCCCATTGGCTGGGAGAGTAATGCAGTGACCTGAGCTAACATCAATAGGTCAGCCCAGGTCACTGCAGGGGATGACGAGCGCTGCCATCAGGAGGTTAGATGAGATCATTTCCTGCAGTCCTGCCATCAGCGCTGTCACTGCCTTCTATTCCCGCCGCGTTCTCAGCAGTATCGCGAGAGCCCGTGACGTCACCACTAGTGACAGTCTCGGGCCACCCACGAGATGGGCATAGAATGCAGTGACAGCGCTGACGTCAGGAGCGCATGAGATCGTCACAGCAGTTAATGATCTCATCTAACCTCCTGATAACAGCGCTCGTCATCCCCGTGGCTGCACGCACTGCAGCGTGAGAAGCTGCTGACACTGCAGGGCGGGCAGACACTGACACACTGCTGTGCGGGCAGCCGCGGGGCTGGGGCGAGACACCGACTGCATGGGCACCCGACGGAGGTCACACGGAAGCGCTTCTGTGCGGCGTCCAGGGAGTGTAACGTCTGTGTTTACTCTGCTCCGCTACCTCTTCCTGTCATAATGACATCACTTCCTGCAAAACCGTAGGCAGCGATGAGCATTACCGCAGGTAAATCGCGGCTATACTGGGGGTATACCGCACATCATTTGCTACCTGCGGTATACCCCCGGTATTTCGCGATTACATTACAGTGAAATACCGGGGGTACCTGCGGAAAAGAAGTGACATGCACATTTTCTCAAGAAATTTTCTCAAGAAATTCTGCAGAAAGAATTTTCTTGAGAAAAAAAACGCAGCGTGCGCACAGCTATTTTTTTTCCCATAGGTTTTGCTGAGAAATGTCTGCAGAAAGATTACAAACATTTCTCAAGAAATGCGGGTAAAAATGCCTAGTGCGCACAGGGCCTTAGTAAGGAGGTGAAAACTTATATATGAGACTGTCCAATATATGTATATGATACTATGGTCTCTAAAATATGTGAAATATGTAAATGATAACTTACCAGATAATTCTTACTATATGTATCATGAAGGTGACATAATATATAATCTTATTGAGTAATACTGACTTATGTAAGCAACTGCTCTGTACAATACATATGAATGTGAGAGATCATAACGTATGAGATGTTGCCCGTTATATGTAAGGGTGTGATAACTTTTATACAATACTCCCCAATATATGTATTATGCATGCAAGGCAATATTTGTCTACAGTGCCTAAAAGACTGTTTGATGTGTGTAAGTGTGCACACTGGAGCTTAGGGGGCTCAACAAGCCCCAAATAAGAAGGCCAGTATTAATAAGTAATGCCAGTGATAGTTGGGGCGCTGTTGGAGGTTATGCCCGCGCTGCCAACAGTCCAGACATTCCAGTGAATGCAGCTGATGTCTTCATATGAGAATTATGGGCCATAGACATGGATCACTTATGATGATTTCTTATGGTTCTCAGTCTGTATAATAAGCATTGTCTGTGATTTTGTCATAAGCCGTCCAGAAAACATATAAAAAGTCAAGATAGCAACCCTGCGTTACGCCTCTGTAGGTAAGGTCTCATACGTGTTACATCCGTGTTATTCCGGGATAGGACTAGCTCCCTGTATGAGGCCAAGGGGGCGATGACCTGTGATCACAATGGGATGTATAGTGCACATAAGAAGGCCCAAAGCTGCGTTATCTTATGGCCATATTTATGTTCCTGGACTCAGCTTGCAAAGATGTATGCAAAACAGTCCTACACATTTCTAATGACTCATTTCTTATTTTTTTTCTTGTATGTATTTTTGTTTTGTTATGGTTAGCACATAAGCACATTATAGCCAGAGGCGTTTTTTAGATGCCCTTTTAAAAGGGGGAGACATGTCTGTTAGGTCCATCCCACTGAGCAGTCTTATTTCTAGTAATAGTGCCGTGGTGTGGACGGACCGCGTGCAGATGTCCGGCTGTGTGTCTGTGCTGTCCAACATAGACGTCTGAATTTGGCCTAAAGCCCCCGTCACACACAGAGATAAATCTTTGGCAGGTCTGTGGTTGCAGTGAAATCATGGACATATTGTTCCATTTGTACACAGCCACAAACCTGGCACTAATTGTCCACAATTTCACTGCAACCACAGATCTGCCGCAGATTTATCTGTGTGTGGCAGGGCCTTTAGGCTGGGTCCATACACATGGTTGCTTTTTTAACAATATAAGCGCTTTCATACTGTTAATTCTCATATGAGCGGTCATATGATGGCTACTCAAGCAGGCAACAAAGTGGAATCCTGACAGTGAATATTGCACACTGTCAGGATTCGCCTATCTGCAGTGTGATGGCGGCACTGCACTAATTGTAGGTTAAGGAAATGTGCAACCACAATTTTTTTATTTAATATTTCTTATCAGACAAATCTGCTTTCAACTCTGCCCGAATTGATCAGTCATTATCAAAATTCTCAGCTCTAAGGTAAAATCTGTATTCAGGAAAGACTTTCCCATTACTGAGATAGGAGATGGCAGTTGGTGCTGATGAGATTCTATGGAGATAGAAGAGGGAGGGGACGGAGCTAGAGGCAGAGCTCTGCCTCCTCTTCTATCTCCATAGAATCTCATCAGTAACATATGTCATCTCCTATCTCAGTAATGGGAAAGTCCTCACTGAATAGAGACTTCACCTCAGAACTGAGAATTTTGATAATGACTGATCCATTCCGGCAGAGAAAGAAGCAGATTGTCTGATTTTAAGAAATATTACAAAGTTACTTATGTAGTGTAGTTATGTGTACTATTGCGTTTTGAAATAATTAAAACTGTTACTCTTGAAGCTTTTATTGCTGGGAGAAGTTGTAAGAGGCTGCTCCTTGATTGGATGACCTAGTAGGATCCACCAACTTCAATGAGATCCCCTCCGCTTGGGTCCTCCTGACCGTGGGCTCCCTCCGCTGGGGGCCTCCGGACCGGGGGCTCCCTCCGCTGGGGGCCTCCGGACCGGGGGCTCCCTCCGCTGGGGGCCTCCGGACCGGGGGCTCCCTCTGCTTGGATCAAATCTATACTAATATTAATTTGATGTGTGGTTTTCATATGCAGTAGATAAAATTACAAGACATAGTAGCGTAACTGTACAGTCATGGCCAATTGTTTTGAGACTGACACATTTTTATTTTTTTAACTTTTGCTTTTTCAGTGTTTTAGATCTTGTAGTCAGATCCTTCTATAGTTACTGAATTACAACTATAGGTATTTCATTGTTTTGACACTTTTATTGACAAACGCATCAAGTTTATTTAAAGACTCATTATTTAGTGTTGACCTTTTTATTTTTCAAGACTTTACCACCATGTCAGGGCGAATTGTAATCAGCTTCTGAGCCAAATCGTGACTGATGGCACCAGATCTTGGCTAATCAGTTCTTGGAGTTTATCACAACTTCTGTATTTTTGGTTGTCCACTCGCTTTTTGAGTATTGACCACAGGTTCTCAATGGGACTGAGATTTGGGGAGTTTCCTGGCCATGGACCCCCAATATTAATGTTCAAGTTCTCACTGAGCCACTTAGCTGTCACTTTTGCTTTGTGACATGGTGCTCCAACATGGTGGAAAAAGCATTGTTTGTTACTAAATTACTCCAGGATCATTGGGAGAAATTGCTCTTGTAGAATATGTTTAATTCTACATTCTTTATTCATAGCCGTGTTCTTAGACAAAATCTTGAGTGAGCCCACTGGATGAAAAGCGACCCCAGCCATGAATGGTCTCAGAACGCTTTACTGTTGACATGACTCATGATAGCGCTCTTTTTTTTTTTTTTTTCTTCTTTGGACAATTATTCTTCCAGATGTCCCAAACAGCCTAAAGGGGGGTAGGGGAGTGGTGGTCCCAGGGGCCCGAGGGTAGGTGAGGAGGCGTACTGGAAGCTGGTGCAGTGCAGCGATGTGCGCAGCCCGAAGGCACTGATGAACTTACTATGACACATGAGTCTCTGGTATACCAATTGGGATGATGAACGGGGCCTGCAGCCGGCTGCTGCTTATCCCTGAACGGGTTGGTGGTTTCCGCCTTTCTCCTGCACCTTTTTATATGAATGTTTGACTCCTATGCCTAAGCAACGGTAGTCCGCTCCCCGGCTTGCTGGTTGTCGGAAGAGCCCTGCTTGCCCGCAGACGCTGGCCCTTTCGGTCCCTCTGCCTTGGCTTTACCCTGTATGGTTGGGCTGTTGTCTTTTAATGGGTCTTGTGTGGGATAGGTCCTTAAGTCCAGTCCTCAATCAGTTGATTTGACTTGGCCCTGTCTGTTCGGGGCTTCGTACTGGGTCTGAGTACCCCTCCTGGTGCTCCGGTTTCCAATTGGTTCCCTGGTTCGGTACCGGCGGGCCACCGCCCGACCCCAGTCCCTACGGTTCCACCGGCTGTAATCCCAGCTCCTGCAGGCGGCCACCACCGTCTGCCTCCTTGCCAGAGATGACTGGGCTCCGACCCAGCCACCTAAGTAGACTATTGGCAGGTCTGGTCACAGGTCTGCCCTTGAACTCGTCCTCCCTCCTTCATTGTCAAGACTAGACTACTTTCTGCACTAGAACTAGAACTTCTGTGTCTTTCCCACCTCCAGGCCTCTTAACTCCTCGGTGGGCGGAGCCAACTGCCTGGCTCCACCCCCCTGGTGTGGACATCAAACCTGGTGGGTGGTGACAAGGGTTTCTTGGTTGGCTGCTGTCACCTACTCAGGGAGGTGTGTGTGTGTACCTGGGACGACCTGACTAGTCCAGGGTGTCACACATACACCCGACTTCTGAGACGCACTGACGCTGCCGAAATAAGCCAAGCACATGCACTGACGCCGGCTCGGAGAAATCCTATTATCATGCCCACAGGGATAACACGGAAAGAGGACCAACTAGTCAAGGCGCTAAATAGCATAGGGACAGCGAGGTTTATAAGTAGTTTTTTTTTAACATTCATATTAGTGAATAGCATTATACAGGGCTGGTTAGGGAGAGAATTTGGCCAGACCAGTTACAATGCTGCTGGGTTGGAGGGTATAGGAGATGTGACAGGTTCCCTTTAAATAGTTGCTTGTCATTGTTTAATCTGCACAAGCCTCATGCAAAACTGGTTTAAAAAAAAAAGTTTGGGCGCAGAAGTAACCTTGGTGATCCAAACTTCTTCAGCTCCTATTTTTCCATAATACAATATCTTCATAAATAGTTCATGTATCATAATTAGTAATGCCAAATTTCCTGTAGTTACTTGATACGCAGGAGCCTTACATTGATACATGACATGTATAATTTCTAAACTTTCCTAATGTACGAAATGTATGAAAGTAAATATTTACACATTAAATAATTCAGTATTGTGACTTTGAAGCTAAAGTTGGAGTAAATACATTTCTTCTGACTTCTACTTTAGGCTAGGTTCACATTTCCGTTGTTTTAAATCCGTCAGGTCCGTCAGCAACGGATCAGTCGTTTTTTAGATGTCAACTGATGCAACGGATGTGTTTTTCCACAGGATTCCTTTCACAGGAATCCTGTGAAAAAACTGATCCGTCGCGTCCGTTGCATCCGCTGTGCATCCATTTTTTGACGGATCAGTCATGATCCGTTTGTGTTTGGGACAGCCCAGTGGGTGTGCCAAACCTGCTGGGCATGCTCAGTAGAGCATGACAGAATCCAGCACCATAGACAAACATTACAAGCGTGACGGATTCCTGCGTGGTGTGTTAATTTTGACGGCCCGAAAAACGTTACACTCTGCGTTGCTCCCGCCCGGCGGTCAGTCAAAAAATGACTGACCGCGGCGCAGCGGATGCAACGCAAGGTCATCAGTCGCAATCCGACACTAATACAAGTATATGGGACACAACGGAATCCGCTAAACGGATTGCGTTGTTTACCATAGCTGCGGATTGTGACTGATACATTTTAACGGAAATGTGAACCTAGCCTTACTAAAAGGGATTGTCTTGGACTTTTACCCAAGTTCATATGAACATATTTTTGCTTAACGTGCTGTCTATATGCAAAACAAACAGCAGCGGACAGCAAAAGGACCAATTTTAATGCATGTGGTAGTTCTCCTGAGTTTTTTTTTTTTTTTTTCCCCCCACAAGGACCAACAATGTGGAAAAGAATCTCAGCAGGTTCTAATCTCATCTGTTTGGGTTTTTTTTAATGAACTCGCCCATAAAGCTCAATGGATGCTACACGGATAACCAATGTTATGATATTCGTTTTTAATAGATCTATTTCAATGATTACAAAGAAAAAAAAAATATGTATTTGCCAAAAACTAGCTCCACAACAAATGCCCTGTTTTTTGAGAACGTTTTTCAAAACTTTTTAAATGGGCAAAAAATTGCAAAGTGTTTTTAACAAGAAGAAACTTTGAACTTTATTTCTTATTAAAAATCTTCTGTTTTCAAAATAAAGGGATTTTTTTATTTTTATAGTTTACTGCTCATTGCTTAGGATACCGGCTATCTCAGCCATGTACTATAGGTAAGCAGTTTGCTATACAGCAGTGTTTCCCAAATTCCAGTCCTCACACCGCTCAACACATCATGGTTTCCTAAACTCCAGTCCTTAGCACCCAACAGATCACGGTTTCCCAAACTCCAATTCTCACACCGCTCAACACATCATGGTTTCCTAAACTCCAATCCTCACAGCACCCAACATCACGGTTTCACCAACTCCAGTCCTCACAGCCCCAACACATCATGGTTTCCTAAACTCCAATCCTTACAGCACCCAACATCACGGTTTCACAAACTCCAGTCCTCACAGCCCCAACACATCATGGTTTCCTAAACTCCAATCCTCACAGCACCCAACAAATCACGGTTTCCCAAACTCCAGTCCTCACACCGCTCAACACATCATCATGGTTTCCCGAACGCCAGTCCACACAGTCCCGAACAGATCATGGTTCTCAAACTCCACTCCTTAGCACCCAACAGATCACGGTTTCCCAAACTCCAGTCCTCACAGCCCCAACAGATCATGTTTTCAGGATTTCCTTATTAATGCACAAGAAAGGCAAATTAAATGTCAATATGCCATCAAAATCTTTGTAAATAAAGTGTGACCATGTCCTAAAGAGGATACGTTTCTTCATATTACCTACTCCTTTGAGTGGTCCACGATCTATATTTTACAACCTTTTACAGTAGAAATACTAGTTCCTTTCTTGAGAAATCTGATGTTCTAAGTTGCGGTACAGAGCAGTTACTGAAGCAACCTGTAAAAGTTCCTTTTTGCTGCTGTGAAATGTTATTTCCTTTTCCTCCCACATTTGCTTTCATTTGTGGGTTTTAAGTGATATTCTTCTATGACTATTACTGGCAGATCACAATCTATTCTATAAGGTGACAATTACGCAGCGAAGAACTTTTTATAGTTAAGGGGAAGAATACGTTTCCTGCCGCTATCTTCTGCTGTCCTGCATGGTTCTTCCAAAAGTGAAATAAGAAGTTGGCAACAATTTGTGGTCCAGAGCAGTGTTCCATAAGTCATTTTCACTTTCTTTACAGCCAGCATGAAAAGTCATGTAGGCATTTACATCCCTCCACTCTGGTCCATGCAGGCGACAACCCTGGCTATACAAAATGGCCCGGTGCAAGTCCTTCTGATGGTACTGTCTTAGGATGTATGCTGCTCTGCTTAGCCTGGAAGAATCAATCTCTCTATAAAACTATAACTATATATATATATATATATATATATATATATATATATATATATATATATATATATATATATATATATATATATATATATATATATATATATATATATATATATATATAAAATATTGTTATAGTTTTATAGATATTAGATGTCTATATAACTATATATATATATATATATATATATATATATATAATTATTTTATAGTTATAGTTTTATAGTTTTTATAGAGAGATTGATAATATATATATATATATATATATATTATATAAACTCTGTTTCGCTGCAGATTTTAACACATTTTTTAGTATGGAGTTTGATACGTTTTAATTAGATTATTTAATTAAATTTAAAGATTTAAATTAGAATTATTTTTTTTTTTTTTTTTGGTTTTTATACCCATTTCCGCTGCAGAAGCCTAACCAAAAAGTGTTTTAAACTACCATGATAAAAACTGATTAAGAAAAAGGAGGATGAAAAGGATCTGTACCACAGAGAAGAATTTGATGACTATGAATATTCTGTATCAAAAAATATTATTTATTACAAAGTACAAATAACACAATAAAAGTAAAGGATGAGTGTAGCAGAGAATGAGTACAAAAAAAACCATGAAAAGATAGCAGGGATAAAAATTCAGGTATAAAAAGTACATCCCCCCCCTCCAACCATGAAGACTCATAAATATAATAATGGAAGACCAAAATAGATAAAAAAAAGGCCCCTGGTTGGTCAATAGAAAAATATATGGGCTTGTGCAAAATCAAGCAAAGACCAATAGGGGAACTCAGCGAGAGGTCAGAGCAAAGGGAAAACAGAGTGGAAAAAAAATCCTCAAATACAAGGTGATCCAAACTGGATACACCTAATGAAGTGCACAGTGCTCATTATATTACCTCAGTGATGGTATGAGTCAAGATGGATGGCAGGGGGAGGACCCCAACGACCGTTTCGCTATGCAACACTTTTTTCCAGGGGTGATGGGAAATATTATATATTCCAATATTATATTTATGAGGCTTCATGCTTGGAGGGGGTGTACTTTTTGTACCTGAATTTTTAACCCTGTTACCTTTTCATGTTTGTTTTTTTTACTCACTCATTCTCTGCTACACCCATCCTTTACTTTTATTGTGTTATTTGTACTTTGTAATAAATTATATTTTTTGATACATAATAGTCACTGTCCACAAATTCTTCTCTGTGGTACATATCCTTCTCGTCCTCCTTTTTCTTAATATGATCTTTGAAGTTGGTACCTTTTTGGGGAACACCAATACACCAATTTGTGTACCACCAGGATATATTAATGTATTATGGCCATTTTCTTGTTGTGTTTTAACGTGGTAAACTCAACTGCAGCAAAAAAAAAACTACTTGCCCTGATATTACATTTGGAAAGAATTGACATGATGTTGCTACCAATGTATGTTAACTAATGAACTAAAAAACAAACCAAAAAACGGGACATGTCTAGTATAGCTGCGTTTTCCCATTCAAATTATTGGGAAATTTATTTCAAGCAGATTTAAACTTTTTTTTTTTTTGTTAAATATGGATTTTAGGGCAGAGTCTACTCCTAAAAATGAGCAAAAAAATTCCTCTATTAACGAACATTAATGCGTTGTCCTGTTTGAAGTCAGTGCAATAGTGTAAAACTTAATAACCATTATGAGATTGGTCACTAAAGGCTACTTTACATGCTGCGATATCAGTACCTATATCGCTAGCGTGGGTACCCGCCCCCATCTGTTGTGCGACATGGGCAAATCGCTGCCCGTGCCACACAACATCGCCCAGACCCGTCACACATACTTACCTGCCCGGCGACGTCGCTGTGACCGGCGAACCGCCTCCTTTCTAAGGGGGCGGTCCGTGCGGCTTCACAGTGACGTCACTGAGCGGCCGCCCAATAGAAGCGGAGGGGCGGAGATGAGCGGAACGTAACATCCCGCCCACCTCCTTTCTTCCTCATAGCGGCTGGGAGGCAGGTAAGGAGAGCTTCCTCGTTCCTGCCTGCGGCGTCACACATAGCGATGTGTGCTGCCGCAACAACGAGGGACAACATCGTTACTGCTGCAGTAACGATATTTGAGAATGGACCCCCATGTCACCGATGAGCGATTTTGCACGTTTTTGCGACGATGCAAATCGCTCATCGGTGTCACACGCAACAACATCGCTAATGCGGCCGGATGTGCGTCACAAATTCCGTGACCCCAACGACTCCGCATTAGCGATGTCGTAGCGTGTAAAGCCCCCTTAAGTAGAAGACATATGGGTAGCTTTACAGCGGATAAAATAAGACCCTGCAGTCTACGGGCACCTTTGCCCATAAGAGAAGACCAATACTATTACCCCCTTCACCCCCAGCCTTTTTAAATCTTCCAAAGGCCAAATTGTACAAATCTGACCAGTAGCACTTTATGTGGGAATAACTCTGGATCCCAGTGATTCTGAGATTCTTTTTTTGTGACACATTGTACTTCATGATCGTGAAAATTTTGGTCAATAACATTTGCGTTTATTTATGAAAATCTTAAACATTTGGTCCAAAAATTGTGAAAATTTGACACTTTTCGAACTATACCACACAAAATCATTAATAAATAACATTAGCCACATCTCTACTTTAAATAAGCAACACTTTTCAAACATAACATTTTTTTAAGAAGTTAGAAGGGTTAAAAGTTTAATCAGCAATTTCTCATTTTTCCCCGGGAAAATTTACAATCTTTTTTTTTTTTTTTTTTTTTTTTTTTTTTTTAGGGACCACATCATATTTGAAGTGACTTTCAAGAGCCTATTTGACTGAAATTACCCAAACGTTACACCATTTTAAAAGCTGCATTCCTCAAACTGCTTAAAACCACAACTAAGAAGTTTAGTAACCGTTTAGGTGCTTCATAGGAATTAAAGAAATATGCAAGAAAAAAATTACAATTTTATTTTTTCCCCACAAATCTATTGCTTTAACCCTAATTTTTTTCATTTTCACAAAGGTAACAGGAGAACATGAACCATACAATTTGTTGTGCATTTTCTCCTAAGTATGACTATACCCCATGTGTAGTGGAAAACTACTGTTTGGGCGCACGGAAGGGATCGGAAGGGAAGGAGCGCTATTTCAATTTTGTAACGCAAAATTGGCTGAAATAGATAGTGGATGCCATGTCGTGTTTTGCAGAGTCCCTGATGTGCCTAAATAGTGGAAATCCCCCATAAGTGACCTCATTTGGAAACTAGACCCCCAAGGAATTTATCTAAAAAGTGTGGTGAGCACCTTAAACTTTTTAGGTTTTATAGTGTTGAGCCCTGAAAATGAAAAAAAATGTTACCACAGAAATATTTCTTTAACTCCAAATTGTTTAATTTTCACAAGGGTAACATTAGAAAACAAAACTTAAAAAGTGGAAACCTTCTCCAAATGACCCCATTTTGGCACCTACAGCCTTGAACTAATATATCAAGATGAGTGTTGAGCACCTTGAGCTGTGAAAATGAAAAATGCATTTTTATCCCAAAAATATTGCTTTAATCCAAATTTTTTTCATTTTCACAAAGGTAAGGCTGCTTTCACACTTGCATTCAGCGCAATCCGCCGCTTTGAAGAATAGCGCAGTCCGTTACCGCACTGCGCTATTCTCCATAGACTTGTATTGACGATGCACCGTAACGCAAGTGTCTGCGTTGCATCCGCTGGACGACGCTGCGTCGTTATTTTGACGCAGCGTCGGACGGAGGGAACGCTTCATGTAGCGTTTTTAGGGTCGTTAAAATAACGCACTTTGACGGATTCCGTTAGAATCCGCCAAGGTGTCTAATGATTGTCTATGGGGGCGGATTCCATCACGTTCTACTGCGCATGCTCAGCATGTCCAGCAGAATGATCTAAATCGTTTAAAATCACTCCTGGTCTCTCTCTCCCCTCTCTCATACTCACCGATCACCGGCGCGACGCAGCGCTGCACGGCTGTCACACTCCTCTGGCGGCTTCTCCTGCTTTTGAAAATACTGTTTTTTTCTGATCTATAGTTTTCTAGGTTTGGCTACTATCACACTAACTGCGTTACACTGCAAAATTTAAGGGTTTTTTTGTATCTCCGAATTTTGAAGGCTATCGTATTTATTTTTCTGCCGACAGTCGTCATTGGTTTTTTTGTTTGTTTTTTTTTGGCAGGATGAGTTGTAGTTTTATTGGTGGTACTATGGGCCCCAAAATATTTTATCGCTTTCTATTTATATGGGTTTTTTTGTGAGGCAAAATAAAGTACAAAACAGCATTTCAGGATTTCTTATTTTTATTACGACGGTCACCTTGTCGTAAAAATAAGACAACTTTATTCTTTGTTAGTACGATTACAGCGATACCACATTTTATAATTTTATACAATGAAAACAATTTTATAGTAAAGTTTTTTGCTTTGCTGTATTTTGACAGCTGTAGCTTTTTTATTTTTTGACTGAGCTGTATGGCGGCTTGTTTGCGCGAGATGGTATAGCTGAAAGCATCATCATCAAGTTTATTTACCCATGCCTTTTTGATTTTTTATTTCACTTGTTCCTCAGGTGTATGACGAATAGTTTGGGTTTTTTTTTTTTTTTTGTTCTTTTTACGTTGTTCACTAAAGAGGTTAACCAGTGTTAACATTTTTTATATATCTGGTTGTTCCTTACTCTGCGATATCAAATGTGTACTTTTTTTGTTTTTACACCAATAAACATATTTACTGATTTTTTTTTTTTCTTTTTTCTCTATTTTTTAATTGATTTTATTTTTTTATTTATTTTACTTAGTCCCTATATGGGACTTTTAACCTTTATTACTCTGATTACTGGTTTAATCCATTTCAAAATCACAAGCAATGAATTTTCCCTGTAGCGCTTGTTAGACCATGCTGCTGGCAGAATACAGTGGCTGAAATAAATATTGACTATATCACTAATTTTCTAAGTAAATATATTTCTAAATATCACGTGCTTACTTCACCCACTAAGTCAGTCCTGACGCTGGCACTGACCAGTGTGAGGACATAATCCTTCAATGTATGCTCACGATGTGGTGACCGCTGCATTCTTGCCGTGCAAGAGGGGTTTAAAGAGCCGGCAACTGACAAAAAGCTTCAGTCTCCTGGAATATGCCCAGGGGCTGCAGAAAAGGTCATTGTGGGCTGAATGCGGCCCATGGGCTAGAGGTTCTCAATCCCTGAGCTATAGAATGAATACACTTGAATTCATAACTTATATTACAGTCTCCTCTCACCTAGCCGGACAGCTGCATCTTACACTGAGCAGTGTGAGATCTCAGCAGTAGGTGAGTCACTGGGGAGCTGTCGTTCAGACTAGACGGACAGAGTGAAGTAAATGTTCACAAAGGATTATGATGCCTTCCTCTGTCAGAGATGGAGAGGTGATTGAAATTTCTATTCATTTGCATGGGCATCTAACTGCAACGAATTACACGTGCTGGTGGGCGGGCAAAGCAGTGAATATTCAATTGTTGGCTCCGGAAGGGAAAGCATGACCTGGAAGGAGTGTCCCGCCATGACACAGCCTCGGTGAGTACACTACGCGCATTCCTACTCCCCTATCACCAACGTTTTTAATCACCGGATTCTGGTCCCCATAGACTTTTATATACAGTAGGTACCGGATCCGTTTTGTTTTTTTTTGTGGGTGGTTTTTTTTTTTTGTTTTTGTTTTAAATTTAGCAGGGACCCGCCGATCCCGGGTTTTTGCGAGTTCAACCTGCTCTAGGAGTAAGTTCTGGAGCTGAGATTAGTGAGGAGAGCAGAGCCATGTGTCATTACATGTCCCACACGGAAAACTGAGTCAGAAGACAATTTCTCAGAGCGTGTTTTTTTTTTTTTTTTTGTCCTGCATGACGCCCTCCTGCCTATGATTGGTCAGTATCAAGCAGGGGAAAAAGTAACTGCCCTCAAAGACAGTCCCTAAAACTCCTTTGTCTCGGCAAACATTTGCATCTAAACATTACTAGCTATCATCTGCGCAATGTATATGAGAAATTAAAAATATAAAAGCTACGTTTTACTTAGTTTTGCAGCCCTTCTTCCATGATATGGCCAGTTTAGCATGTACTCTTTAATTGGAACTTGTCAGTCTGATATACCTGACTAAACGAGGCGTTTGCTGCATGTTAATAAATGAGCTGTAATGCAAAACGTTGACCCACACAGCTATTTCCAGTCAAGTCATGGATGCTGTGGCACGGAGGCCATGATGTTACAGGAAGAGGCAGCATGCAGTGACTTTGTAAGGCCGGGGCCACATGGGGCACTAGTGTGATGCTCAGATGACACTGGGCTCACGCTGTCAGCACAGCAGGAGCCGAGCATCATGCTAGTATCCCTGCGACTGTGGTCCGACTGTGCGAGCGGACCTCAGCTGCGGAGGGGAGGGCAGACACGGAGGAGGGGAGGGAGGGATTTCTCTCCCTCTCTCCTCCGTAGCCGGCTATTGCGATTCTCGATCGGCGCGCACGGTACACCGGTGTACCGCAAGTGCAGTGCAATTTTTCTCTTGCCCCATACACTTGAATGGGTGCGAGAGAAAGAGTCTCGCATTACAGTTGCAGCATGCTGCGATTGTTTTCTCGGTCCGATTAGGGCTGAGAAAATAATCACTCATGTGTGCTGACACACAGGCTAGAATTGGTCCGAGTGGGATGCGATGTTTTATCGCACTCCACTCGCACCAATTTTCTTGCCGTGTGGCTTAGGACTAAGTCTGCTTTCTGCATCTTAAAGGGGCTTTTAATTTAATGAGGGACATGTTATGCACTGCATTGACATACAGTATAGTAGCAGTCACTTCATTTAGTTTTATGTATCAGACTGACAGGTTCCTTATTGTTGGTGATTATTATTTTGTTGCGTCTACTGTCATAGGGCTACTGTTTAACCAAACCACCACAGTAATCGTGCCATTGTTTTGTCCAACTATTGTGGAACATCAGAGAGGCTTCTGGTAATTGATTGAGTCCTTCTGAGCTTCTGGAAAAGTTGACAAGTCACCCAGGCGCTGCCCTGATCTTGGGTAAACCAGCGCTTCTGGAGGTTCCTGTGCATGATGGCGGGATGCTCTGTCATTAGACGGTGCCCCAGCATCCAGTTTTACATTTGGGGGCTGTGCCACGTATCCACATAGGAGAGAGCCCATCAGAGACCTGCCTTGGAATAGTTTTGTGCTATACATACGTTAGTCTCAAATGGATCTTAAAAGCATGTTTCCTCTGAAGTGCGTATTGTTTGAGAATAATCTATACAACTGCATTAACGTAACCAGAGTCTAATTCATGCTGTCTGTGGCTCAGGCAGCATGAATCCCATGTCAGTTTCCCTTTAAAGCTAGAGAAAAAGTTTTTTTTTGTTACTTTTTTTTTTTTTTTTGTGGGGGTGAAGTGTGCACTTATTCAATTTTTCCCTCAAGCAGCGAAAAGCTAAAAATCAATGCTGTGTGACAGTAAATAGTTGTTAACCCTCAACTGGTGAGGTGGGATTTTTGTCACGCAACTGGTGATGTGGGGCTTCCTATACCCCAGTGTTTAGAAATCTCTAATTTTTAAAGAAAATGCAAAGATCACGTTTGTTTTAATCGTTTTCCTACTAGCGATTGATGACACATGAGTATAACAAATTTTTGACACCCTCAAGTATCGGAAAATGTAATAAATTTATGATTCTTACCAGCATTTTCCAATGAATCCCAGCTGAATAAAATTTCCCTGGGGTGTTGCAAACCCCACCTCACCAGTTGAGGGTTAAAGGGAACCTGTCACCACTTTTTTGGCTAAAAGCTGCGGCCACCACCACCGTGCTCTTATATACAGCATTCTAACATGCTGTATATAAGAGCCCAGGCCGGGGGTATAACATAAACACTTTATAATACTTACCTAACGGTCGCGTGGTGGGCCTTATGGGCGTCTCCGTTGTCCGGTGCGGGTGCCTCCTCTTTCGGCCATCTTCGTCCTTTCTGAAGCCTGGGTGCATGACGCGGCTACGTCATACACACTCGCCGGTCCCGCGCAGGCGCACTACAATACTTTGATCTGCCCTGCTCAGGAAGTGGACGTTCGTCGCCCACAGCGAGGTCGTCCGGAAGGTAAGTGCGTGTGTCGGGGGTTAAACGAGTTTGTGCGTCACGGGCAGCGATTTGCCCGTGACGCAAAAACGATGGGGGCGGGTACGATCTCTCATGCTATCGCACGATAGATCGACTTGTGGCCCTGTGCATTTTTATCGCGTTTTTTTTTTTTTTTGTGCAGTTTTGTTACAAATCCTTATGCCAGCAAAGTCAATGAGGATCCTGAAGTTTTGTGCACATGTTGCTTATTTTTCCTTGCAGGTTTAATGCAGAAATAAATGTGCAGCATGTCAATTCTGAGTGTTTTTTGCAGCATTTTTCTACCCCAGAATGCATGGAAAACACATAAAAAATGCGGTACAAAAAACATTTTTCTGTCAAGAAATGTAGATTTTGTTTAGAAATTTCTGCAACCAATAGCCTAAAGTCAACTATTACTATTACTATTCAGAAATTCCCTGTTATTTGTATTTCTAGTGCTTTTTTTGCTACTTAGTAAAATAGCTGGCTTTTTTTTTTTCACAGGCTGACTTCCTCGTTCACTGACTCTATATGACCCTCGGTCATGTGATTATGGTATAGAATAACAGTAATGCGCAAATACTTTTGAATGAGCTCTTAGGGTGCATTCACACATCTGAGTTAAGTGTCTGACGATAATCGGACCCATAATGTTGAGATCCATTTACATATCTATGAAAATCACATTTTGAAAGCATATTTACTTAAAAGGATTTTTTCCACAATGAGAAGTGATGGTATAGATTTTTCTTAAAGGGCATCTGTTGACAAGTTTTTGCCATGCAATCGCAGGACCACATTCTGTAGGGGTTAAAACACTGAATTCAGCGGTGTTGCTTATTAGGTTATGTGCTGTTGTTGACTTACAATAAAGGTTTTATCATTTGTAGATTATCACTGTGTAGACTACAGCTCATGCACCTTTTAGACTGTGATAAGCAGCTCACTGTTTATAGACTGTGTAGATAGCGAGCCTGATGTGGGTAGGGTTAGACCCGTTTCACACATCCGGCTTTTTGCCAGATTGCCGGATCCGGCACACTCCAGTACAGTGTAATACTGTTGTACAATGGCATTGCAGCAAGCTTCGGTCACATGACAGCATGTGACCGGAGGTTGCCGCGATGCCATTGTACTGTATTGCACTGTACTGGAGTGTGCCGGATCCGGCATTTCGCTGGATTGCCGGATGTGTGAAACGGGCTTTTGTGTTCTCCGATCGCATAATGTTGTCATGTTGTTATGTTATGCGAGCCTTGGAAGAGCCAGTGCAATATGCAGTGCCGACACCTATAAGTGCTATTGGTTACAAAGGGAAAACATGGTTGAAAAGGGGTTGTCAGTGTAGATAACAACTTAGATTAAAAAAACAAACAAACTGTGCTTTTATTTACTGCCCGGGTGCAGCACTGAGTCACCATCGTTGCTCCTGTTGTCTTATTATATGCAGCGCTGACATTACATCTACAGTTCTACAGCCAAAAACTGGGCGACTTTTGCCGTCCACTTTGGCAGAGTCGCTAAGCACTTTGGCTATGGCGCTGTTGATGTGACGTCAGTGCTGTAGACAATAACAAATACCAAGGGTAGTGTTGGAGCCACAGCGTTTGGCATGGTGAGGTGAGAAAAGGGCATATGAGGTCACTTAAACCTTTTTTTAAGTAATGACTAGTGATGAGTGAGCACTACCATGCTCAGGTGCTCAGTACTTGTAACAAGTAGTAATGAGCGAGCAATACCATGCTAAGTGTGCTCGATACTCGTAATGACTAGTGATGAGCAAACAGTACCATGCTCAGGTGCTCAGTACTCGTAACAAGTAGTAATGAGCGAGCAATACCATGCTCGAGTGCTCGATACTCGTAATGACTAGTGATGAGCAAACACTACCAGGCTTGGGTGATCAATTCTCTTAATGAGTAGTGATGAGCGAGCAATACCATGCTAAGGGTGCTCGATACTCGTAATGACTAGTGATGAGCAAACACTACCAGGCTCGGGTGCTTGGTATTCCTAACAAGCAGTTGGATGCTTGGATGGGCGCAACTCGAGTACCCGAATATAATGGAGGTCAATTGGGGAATCAAGCATTTTTCGGGAAGATCTTCTTATAAGTACCGAGCATCCGATCATGGTAGTGCTCGCTCACCACTACAGTAGGAACGACTAGACGTTTATACATAAAATACATGTGCAGCAATGCACTTGAATGATATTTGCAGTAATTAGAAGTACTTTCCATGTGGAAGATCATTCCAATTGTTAATGATATTTTGCATAACATGCCAGTGTTATAATCAGCGTCTCAAAGCTGATACATTTCCTAATGTTCATTTTTTTTTTTCCTTTCATTTATATGCGCTTCTAAAAATGCGTTGGAGGTCTAAGGATCTGGTCAGATGTTGAAGATGCAGCGTGGATGAAGCATAGCCTATCCATGGCTGGCCATTAGTTGCACAACTGTGAACCATAATCACATGACCATTTGCTGTATTTGTGGGCAGACCTTTGGCCATATGTAGCAAGTCGCACCATCTAGCTTTTAACCTTGGTCATTTTTCTGTAGTTGATGAGGAATATTTTACTATTACGCCACGTTCAGTATTTTACTTAACGTATTTGTAAGCCATAATCAGAGGTGGAGCAATGAGAGGAAAAGTGTAATAGAAACATGTCACCACTTCTGTATTTATCACCCACTCCTGGTTTAGACTTACAAATACTGAGGTAAAAAGCTCACCAAATACTGAACGTGTGAACGTGGCCTTGTAGTGGATCTCTTGTGTGAGACGCTTCTCTTACAGCGGTGTAGCAGCCTTTTATACTTGCGCTGCTCACATCCTTTTTGGCTCCACTTTACCTCCATTGTAATCATTTTGTCTGAAGGCTATTGTATGTACAGAAACATTACATTTTCTTGGATTGCATAATTAATAATGAGTACCTATATATTGCAATACTGCATGCCAAGTTCCTTATCTGCCTTATATGGAGGAGTACTTCACGTAAGCACCATCAATGAAGAGTGCTGTATTCATCTTACATTTCTCTGTAGGTGCACAAATATGAGTTGCGTTATAAGGGCTCGCTCATATGAGCGTATAAGGCTGGTTTCACACTACGTTTATTTAACATCCGTCCATAACGTTTTTTTAGCGGAAAAACGAATCCAGTGCAAATGCGTTTTCACTTCAATGCATTTGCAATGGACTCGCGTCCACCTGCGTTCGCATGCGTTTGCGTGCGTTAGACACAGGATCCGTACTTTTGCGTTATTTTAACATGTTTCAAAAACGCTACTTGTAGCGTTTTTTTACCTTTGTCAAAATAACGCATCTCACAGGATCCTTCACATTGCGCCGCGAGCTGCAATGCATTTCAATGAGCGCTGGATCCTGCCTAGCAGAATGCGTTGAGTTGCGTTGTAACAGGATCCTGCTTTTGTACTGAGCATGCCCAGAAAGTACTGAGCATGCCCAGAACCAGTCTCGCGTGATCTGTCTCTCTCTCCTCCTCCCTCCCTCACCCTCTCTCTCTATTTCTGTCTTTCCCCCTTCCTCTCCTCCCTCTCTCTCCCACCTGGGAGCTGCGGACACCCGTAACCAAGGTAAATATCGGGTAACCACTTCTCTTAGTTACCCGATGTTTACATTGGTTACGTGTGCAGGCAGCCCTGCTCCTAGCAGCTGCAGACACTCGTAACCAAGATAAATATCGGGTATCCAAGCCCGATGTTTACCTTGGTTACGAGCGTCTGCAGCTGTCAGCAGCCGGCTCCCAGTCTGGCACGTTTAGTTCCCCTCACTCCCGATCACATGACTCCAATGCCCGCCCCTAAACATACAGTGACAGGATCCTGCAAAATAACAGATGCGTTAGCATGCGTTTTTTGCTGTAAAAGCAGGATCCGCTTTTGCAGCAAAAAAACGTTCGTGACGCATGTTAAAAAAACGTAGTGTGAAACCAGCCTAACTCAGACGCGTGTGATCTGATATTTTATCGGATAGGTTGATTAGCTGTCGTAAAAGGTTGAAGTTTGTCATGTACAATAGCACCACTCCCCAAACGTACACCACAGGCGTCAACACTTGGGGTTCATGGAAACAAGCAACAGAAATCTGGATTTGTCTGACATGGCAGTATCCAATTTATGCCCTATTTTACATATTGAGGCTTTGACTTTCTGTCTCCTTTATACTGCAATGGCTTCCAAAGTGGTAATTTGCTGTTCGAGCCCATACACGCTGAGGAAAGGCAAATTGTGACTTCTGACGTGATAGGAATCATCACGGTGCACAACTAACATCTTGCTTGGGCTCCTTTCGTAGACATGTTTACATCCATAGAATCCAAAGGTTGTCAGTCTTTAAATTGCTGGCTCCAGCTAGTCTAGTAAGGATGACAATGCCTCGTTCTGATTTGCTAGTTTTCCCATTCTAATGCGGATGCAAACTGAAACTGACCTAAAGAAAACAGGCTCACTTGACTTAAGCTGGTGTCACACTAAACGACAGCGACAACGACGTCGCTGTTACGTCACCATTTTCGGTGACGTAACAGCGACCTTGTAAGTCGCTGTTATGATCGCTGCTTAGCTGTCAAACACAGCAGAAGCAGCGATCATAAGATCGCTGTGCTACATGTTCAGAGAGCAGGGAGCCGCGCTTAGCGCTGGCTCCTTGCTCTCCTGCAGCACACATCGGGTTAATTAACCCGATGTGTGCTGCAGCTACATGTCACAGTTCAGAGAGCAGGGAGCCGCGCTTAGCGCTGGCTCCTTGCTCTCCTGCAGCACACATCGGGTTAATTAACCCGATGTGTGCTGCAGCTACATGTCACAGTTCAGAGAGCAGGGAGCCGCGCTTAGCGCTGGCTCCTTGCTCTCCTGCAGCACACATCGGGTTAATTAACCCGATGTGTGCTGCAGCTACATGTCACAGTGCAGAGAGCAGGGAGCCGCGCGCACTGCTTAGCGCTGGCTCCTTGCTCTCCTTGCTACAGTATACATCGGGTTAATTACCCGATGCGTACTGCAGCCACATGTCACAGTGCAGGAGCCGGCGCTGGCAGCAAGAGCGGAGGCTGGTAACCAGCGTAAACATCGGGTAACCAGGGAAAGGTCTTCCCTTGGTTACCCGATGTTTACGCTGGTTACAGCTTACCGCAGCTGCCAGTGCCGGCTCCTGATCGCTTCATTTCGTCGCTCTCTCGCTGTCACACACAGCGATGTGTGTGTCACAGCGGGAGAGTGACGACCAAAAAATGAAGCTGGACATTCAGCAACGACCGGCGACCTCACAGCAGGGGCCAGGTCGTTGCTGGATGTCACACACAGCGACAGCGACGGGACGTCGCTGCAACGTCACAGAAAATGGTGACTTAGCAGCGACGTCGTTGTCGTCGTCGTTATGTGTGACACCAGCTTTAATGCTTCACTCCAGTCACATTTATATAGGAAGCTGTGTTCGTGAAAGGGCAGCTGTCTCAAAGTGGCCATTCACTGTATATGTATAGATTGGAAAATGTATGTCACCTAAAAAATGTATGATTTAAAGGGAACCTGTCCGGTAAAGAAAACCACGCTATTTAACTTGCAGATATGGGGGTTCATTGGTAGGTTAATAGCGTTCTGGAGCAGTGTGGTGCTGGCTTTGAGAGCTGCACTGCCTGGAGGAAATCGACCTTATTCCTCCCGGCAGCCTCGGGGTTCCAGTCATTAGGGCACAGCTTCAGTTACCGCTTAGTGCATAGTGAGCAGGGTGGATAAAAATCTTGATTTTTTTTTAAAAAAATCAGATTTTTTTGATTTAAATCATTTGATTTAAATCAGATTTTTTAATCAAGTTGTACACAAGCAAAACTTTGTCTTTTTGCAAATCTAATTGTTTTACACAAATAAAAATATTAAAACAGTTGATTATGAAACCTAATAATTTTTATTTGCACTATTAAACACTCAGAATTGAACTACAGAGAGTAAGTACTTTTTAACAATAGCCTATCTCTAACGTTTGAAGTAAGCAAACATCTTCAGTGAATACATCAGTCCTTTAAAGGCCCCGTCACACTAAGCAACATCGCTAGCAACATCGCTGCTAACGAACAACTTTTGTGACGTTGCTAGCGATGTCGCTGTGTGTGACATCCAGCAACAACCTGGCCCCTGCTGTGAGGTCGTTGGTTGTTGCTGAATGTCCTGGGCCATTTTTTAGTTGTTGCTGTCCCGCTGTGAAGCACAGATCGCTGTGTGTGACAGCGAGACAGCAACAACTAAATGTGCAGGCAGCAGGAGCCGGCTTCTGCGGAGGCTGGTAACCAATGTAAACATCGGGTAACCAAGAAGCCCTGTCCTTGGTTACCCGATATTTACCTTTGATACCAGCCTCCGCCGCTCTCACTGTCAGTGCCGGCTCCTGCTGTGTGCACATTTAGCTGCAGGAAACATCGGGTTAATTAACCCGATGTGTGCTGTAACTAGGAGAGCAAGGAGCCAGCGCTAAGCATTGTGCGCTGCTCCCTGCTCTGTGCACATGTAGCTGCAGCACACATCGGGAAATTAACCCCATGTGTGCTGTAACTAGGAGAGCAGGGAGCCAGCGCTAAGCAGTGTGCGCTGCTCCCTGCTCTGTGCACATGTAGCTACAGCACACATCGGGAAATTAACCCCATGTGTGCTGTAACTAGGAGAGCAGGGAGCCAGCGCTAAGCAGTGTGCGCTGCTCCCTGCTCTGTGCACATGTAGCTGCAGGGCACATCGGGAAATTAACCCCATGTGTGCTGTAACTAGGAGAGCAGGGAGCCAGCGCTAAGCAGTGTGCGCTGCTCCCTGCTCTGTGTACATGTAGCTACAGCACACATCGGGAAATTAACCCCATGTGTGCTGTAACTAGGAGAGCAAGGAGCCAGCGCTCAGTGTGCGCTGCTCCCTGCTCTCTGCACGTGTAGCTCCGTGCGGTGGTAACCAAGGTAAATATCGGGTTGGTTACCCGATATTTACCTTAGTTACCAAGCGCAGCATCTTCCACGCGGCGCTGGGGGCTGGTCACTGGTTGCTGGTGAGCTCACCAGCAACTTGTGTAGCCACGCTCCAGCGATCCCTGCCAGGTCAGGTTGCTGGTGGGATCGCTGGAGCGTCGCAGTGTGACATCTCACCAGCAACCTCCTAGCAACTTACCAGCGATCCCTATCGTTGTTGGGATCGCTGGTAAGTTGCTTACAGTGTGACTGGACCTTAAGCCTACTGTTTATTTAGGACTTTTAATAGGAAAACCAGTTGTCCTGCTTTAGCAGTTCCTAAGCGGTTTCGGACTGTTGTGTGCACAAAACCAAATGAAGAAAACAATCTCTCTACTCCTGCGGATGAAGCCGATGCAGTCAGTAGCTGAGTAGCTAGATTTATTATCTTTGCTGGAAGAACAAGTGATTGCGACTTCCACCAGTCCAGTGGTTTTAGTTCATTAACGACGTTATCTGCAAACATGTATTTTTGAAATGGTGCAGATTCACACTTCAATTTCAGCACAGTTGCCACAATGTCATGGTTAGTATTGGCGAGCCACTCCATTGCAGAGTTGATTTCCGCCTCAGATAATTTCTTCCCTCTGTAGATGGGATGCAAGATATTGGCTAAATAGTGTTCTTCTTTTAATGCTTGGTCCTTGCGGTGCTGTATTGCAACCTTTACATTGTTTGAGAGGTTCAAGAGATCTAGAGAACCTTCTAAATCTTTCCAAACTTCTGTGGCATCAGCTATGGTTGCAGTATCTTTCTGCATTTTATCCAACGCAATCGATATTGGCTTTAACCTTTCCAAAAGGTCCTCGGCATTTCTCTTCACACCAAGATTTAATACTTTGCTTCGTATATTAGCATCAATTTTATCCCGATGTGTTTCGCAAATGGACAGTAATTTTGACCAGTTGTTAATAAACAGTTCCAAGCAGTCAGCCAAGGTATTCCATCTAACATCTTGTGGTAGAACCAACTTCAGTCCTCCCATTTCCTTGTAGGTTGCATGTGCAAAATGATTATTGCGGAAATATTTAACAATTTCTACAACATGTTCCTTGACACCCAAAATATGCAGGTCTTTTGCCAAAAGATGCAACAAATGGGCAGAACAACCGTATGTAATGACATTTGTGTCATCCTGTGCCAGTTCCGCTCGCATTTTTGCCACATTGCTTGCGTTATCAGTAACTAAGCTCCTTACTTTACATCCAAACTGTTCTTGGCATTGGTGAATTGAGTTCTTAGCAATTTCAAGTAAATATTCAGCAGTATGTGAATTTCCAGATGTGTCGATTGTGTCTGTAAGGTAAGTTTCACCATCTTCTGTTGTGACACAAGTGCAAATTATGGGGTCGTTGTGGATGTTGCTCCAACCATCCAAGCTCATGTTAACAACCTTGTCTTTCAAATATTTTGTACAAGCCGCTCTTTCTATGTCGTATACAGCCTGAAGATGTTTTCCTGAGATATCAAATCTACTTGGTGGTTTGTAGCCTGGTCTAATTCCTTCGATCATTTGTACAAACAATGGGTGCTCAACTAGTCGGAAAGAAGAATTGGTTGCAAATATGAATTTAGCAATTAATTCATCAAAATGTTCTTTCTGGCTCGTCGTAGTCTTTAAGATGAATTTTTCTACACTTTGTTGCACGCAAAGTTTTTTTTTTGGGCTGCTTTGTTGAAGTTGTACCCAGATATTGATTGTCACGTGCAGCACAAGCCATATTTGACCCTGAAAGCACAGAAATTAAAAATATAAATCGACTGCGTATTTGAAGAAATATAACGAAAATATTGAAACAAACTTTTTGAACAATGTAATGGTCCTCGTCCTATAAGGGCTGTCTCAAAAGTTATGCTACTCAAGTTTTCCGGTGAGGTTGCTGTAATACTGGTAACTAATATCAGAGCCTCAGCAACTGAAAAAAATTATGTCACAAAAGTTTTAAAAATGTTTTTTTTTTAAAATGGTCAATTTGGCAGACTTCAAAAGTGAATTGCAGCCTACAATAAAAAAAAAATAAGCGTATACACACTTTATTTTTACTTAAAGGACATATGCACCTTTATTTTTTAAGGTGCAGCCAGTCACAGTGTGCACATGTCCTCCCCCCGCAGCTCTTACCTCCGATGTCAGCGCTGCGGGGATCCGTGGCTTCGTTCTGCCCGTCCGCGAGCGCGCCTCCATTCATTTCAATGGAGCGTGCGGCCCGCTGACGTCACGCCGCTGGATCACTGCGAGTAGGCCGCAACCGGAGGACGGGAGGCGGACGGTCAAAACAAAGCCACGGATCTCAGCGCTGCGGGGATCGGCGATAAGAGCGCTGCGGGGGGGGGGGGGACATGTGCACCTTAAAAAAAATAAAGGTGCACATGTCCTTTAGCGTTAATTTTCTGTGAAATATTGCCTTAACATAAATTTAAATTCTATACTCCAGAACTACCAGTGCTAGAAATTTTTCTTTTCATAGACTTTAACCATCCCAGTAAAATGTCTGTTAAAAAAATAGGTTGTAAATTAATTGCCAGACTTACCACTAGTACTAGGCTCCTGGTGCATAAGAAGCTGTGGGGGTTCATTGACATTAGTTGTATCACTATCAACATCTTCATTTCCCTTCTGGTTGCAGTTTTCATAATGTGATTTCAAACGGCAAACAAGTCCTTGGATATCCTTTTGACAGTATTTGCACTTTGCTCTTGCACCTTTCTTTCCAAGATCTGCTGCTGGCATCTCAACAAAATGAACCCAAATAGGGTCTCTCTTACGACCTGCTGCCATGGCTCACACAGATCACTTATGAAGTTTGATTGTTACTACAGCCTGAGCCAAGCACTGCTGATGTTACTACAGCCTGAGCCAAGTACTGCTGACTATCCAACAAGTTTGGGCATGTCAACTGAATGCAGGGAAAAAGAAACTAAACCAAAACTGAAACCAAGCTAGAAGTGTGGCATTAAAGGGGCAGTATGAACAAAAGGGGGAGGCTATTAATAGTTTATACAATTAAGACATGCTGCTTTTAAACACCTACCTATTGCCATATAGTAAAACAAAAAAGATTTTTACTTACTTTGGGGTCCCCCCCTCACCCTGGCGTTAGATCGTTGCCCCTAGTTTCGTCCGTGTAACTATGGGCGCACATGCACACTGCTCTCACTTCTCATTTTAATCGTGATTTATATTAAAAAAAAAACCTTTTGATTTAAATCAGTGATTTAAATCATGATTAAAATCATGATTTAAATCGATCCGATTTAAATAGAAAAAAATCTTTTGATTTAAATCGTGATTTAAATCATGATTTAAATCGGCGTGATTTAAATCAATCCACCCTGATAGTGAGCGATGGCTGTTATCTCGTCCCCGACACTGATAGCCATCTCCAATGCTGTTAGTCACTGCCGGGGGCCTTGTTACAGCCATTGCTCACTATGCACAGAGCAGTGACTTAAAGGAGTTGTCCACTACTTAGACTATCCCTTCTCATTCCTCATGTTTGCCCCATTTAAATTAAAAATCTTATTCTCAACTCCTGTACCAGGGCCATTCCAGCTGTGTCAGTACTCGCATTTCCGGGGCTCACTTGATGTTATGTCACGCGAACTCTACTTCCAATTAACCTAATTTCTGCAGGTTACCGCAATACTGCTTTTTTTGTTTTTTGTTTTCCCTGACCAGTTCCCATTAAGTGTGTCAACCTTTATACATGTGAATGCAAAACCGAGCTCAATATTTATTTATTTTTTCGGGGGGGGAGGGGGGCTTGTGGCAGTAATTTTTGCAAAGTGATACTAAAGCCATTAGTGATAGTTTATGACCACCATCCTCTGGTGCTTGGTACTAGTAACGAGTAGTGATGAGCGAGTATTACCATGCTCGGGTCCTTGGTACTTGTAACAAGTAGTGATGAGTAAGAACTACCATTCTTGGGTGCTCGGTACTTATAACAAGTAGTTTGACGTTTGGACGGGCTCATCTCAAGTACCCAAGTATAATGGTAGTCTATGGGGAACTCCAAGCATTTTTATGAAAAATCTTCTAGAAAAATGCTTGAGGCCCCCATTGACTTCCTTTTATACTCAGTACTCGAGTTGAACTTGTACAAGCGTCCGACTGCCATTACGAGACTCGAGCATGGTAGTGCTTGCTCATCACTAGAAACCATACAAAATATTTTTATTTTTCTTCAAGTGAGGAAAAAAGCCCCAGTGGCATGAAACTTATAAACCAATTATCCATATGTAGTAGGAAACAATTGCCTAAAGAAAGTCATCCAAGAGTTGGCATGAGTAAGGCTCACCTCACATCAGCGGTATTTTGCCGCAAATCCGGATCTGTTCAGAATGCGTTTTAGTTCAATTCATTTCCAATGGAATTGCGGCAAGATGCGGTCACTTGCGGTTGCGTGCGTCATATATAACTGCATGTGACCGCATCTTACCGCGATTATATTGGAAATTAATTTAACTTAAACGCATTTGTAACGGATCTGGTTTTGTAGCAAAATACAGCTGATGTGAGTGCACACTAAAGGTCCCGTCACACACAACGAGATCGCTAACGATCGTTGCTGAGTCACCGTTTCTGTGACGCAGCAACGATTTCGCCAGCGATCTCGTTATGTATGACACCTACCAGCAATCAAGCCCCTGCTGTGAGATCGCTAGTCGTTGCCGAATGGTCCAGACCATTTTCTTCAAAGGTGATGTCCTGCTGGGCAGGACGCATCGCTGTGTTTAACACCTACCAACAACCTCCTAACACGGTCCCAACGCCCGCCGAGACCGTTATACAGGTCGCTGATCGTTACTGCGTCGTTGGCAAGGTCTGACTGTGTGACATCTCACCAGCGACCTCCCAGCGATCCTTATCAGGTCGTATTGGTTTCGGGATCGCTGGCAAGTTGTTAAATGTGACGGGGGCTTAAGAGAAAGCGTCTAGCAAAATGTGCTAAATCACACAGTGGGTGTCTTTGAGATTGTTGCATTTTCTGCCTGTCTTAACATTTTTTATGTTTTGACTATAGTAATATATCTGTCCTGATGGGAAAATATTTGCATTCAGTCAACGATTTTCCCTGTCCAATCTCTTGGATCGATACATTGAAAGTTGTACATGAACACCTAATCTGTTGCTGTGATCAAGGACGCTTTTTCCCCAAAAAGCAAAGCATTCTAGGTACGAGCCATTATGATTCTCTTTCTATCGGTAGTGATGCCCACCATCTACGTCAGACTTCACAGAGCCAAAGCAGTGCCTAAATGGAATTCGTGGAAACTGAGCTGTCCTGCCGTCTGACCTTCTCCAAAGCCGCGCCGCTCCTTGTGATGTCTATTAATAGCAGCTCATTTGCCTCCAGGACAATATCCAAAATCTGAATTCATTGTATTCCACGTAAACCCATCATCAAATGTTTTAGGTGTACAGCTGTTTCATGGTTCAGAGTTACTAACTTCACTACATCTTTATGTATTAATTGTAGGTAATTAACAGGATTGCTAGCGTTTAACTCATGCATCAACACAACATAACCTCCAGAATGTGTACAGTATCACCAGGCCTTTCTGGCATAATAATTGTTACTCTTTTCACAAAGATAATTAGTGTAATCAATGTGAGTTATTACTGGGCAGTCCAAGAATCTGATTATTTGTATTTTGAGATTTATCACTTTTAATGCATCTTTTGAAGAAAAAGTCTGACTGGTGTTAAGCCATAAAAAGAAGAATGACCTCATGGACCATGTAGAGACCGTTGGATGGGTGCAATTATGCAAGAAAAATGTGTGTGTGAGAGAGAGAGTTGGTGCGCAAACGAAGAGTAGTATGATATTATGGATGGTAAATGATGAGATGTTACTCTCACCTTGTGCTGTGTAATGGGTGGCCACACCTCCACTGTGAGCACTCAGAACCATCGAGGGCTTCAAGCCACCATAGTCTGTCTGAGGGCATTCAACTCCTATCCGAATCTGAATGAAGTGTAATTGAAGAAACTGGGCTTTTTTTTTTTTTTTTTTTTTTTATTGTAAACGGTAATGCCTCAATGTAAAGAAGCTTTGATCTCAAAATGTTCCAGACCAATCACTTCAATGGACATACGAGCGTACGTTTCAGCTTTATAAAACAAACCTTCATCAGTAGAGATGAGCGAACCTGAAGGTCGGGTTCTGTACAAACTCAATTTTCCAAGAAAACAAAGTTTGGGTGCTTTATGAATGCAGACCACCCGCTTGAGCATCACTGTGCTCGGGTACGCTCGGTGCTCATCCCAGTGCAAACCAATTTTAGTGTTTGAATGGCTCGCACTGGGGGTAACAACATCGTGATCGAATGTAGTGTACACCCCCCACCCTAAAAATAAAAAAAAAAAAACTGCCCACCCTCCCCCGTAAGTGATTTGTTCATGGAAGGCTGAATGTGGGCGGAAACCCGAAGTGACAGTCAATGACTTCAAATGAAGTTCAGGTCAAGTCCGGCTAAAAACCAAACTTTAGAAAAGTTCAGCTGGACCAGCAGAATCCAAACTTCCACGGGTCCACTTATTTCTTTTCATCAGATACCAAGAGCTGAAATGCTTTGTATGTCCAATAAAGTGATTTGCTTGTGGACATTTTGGAATCCGAGCTTATGTACATCGGGGCATTCCTACTAGAAAAAGTCTATTTTTCTTCAATTGTACATCACAAAACATGTGATCTAGAGAGGAGCTGAGGTATATAGCATATAGCACTGGGGAAGCAAAATAAAAAAGTAGTAAATTGGGTTGGATTCAGAGAATGAAAAACTTTTTTCAAAATATCCCTGAATCGCAATTTATCTCTACTCTATGTATGCTGCTCTGTAGGTGGCAAAACCTAGTACTTGTAGTGTAGTGCATAAGGTCTCTCGGCTTGATTTTCCATTGTATGTCCAATCATCGCATCCCTCTTCTCTGCAGAGATGGCCAATCTAATTATTCAACAAGTGAAAGGCAACAGAGTTCTTCATTGTGGGGGACTTGTTACATTTTGGATTGGGACGAATAACTAGGGCATTATGCTTACTAATATTTTTCCAACATATTCTGCATCACCTTATAGTCATTTTTCATGACTGTCCCCATTGGGGCTCATAATCTAAATTCCCGATCAGGATATCTTTGGGGTGTGAGAGGAAACGCACGCAAACACTGGGAGAACATACAAACTCCTTTCAGATGTTGTCCTTGGTGGGATTTGATCCAAAGAGCCCATCACTGCAAAGAAAAAGTGCTACCAACTGGGCTACCGTGCTGCCACTACCCTTTCTGCCAGACATTCAAATTATATTAGCATTCAAAATACATAAAGATTCTGATGGATATCTTCCTAATGAATATCAATGAGTGAGATCGGCAAACTGACAAAGTATTTTAGCGATTACTAAAACCTGTACTGCAGAGCAAAGCCATGTGCACAAATCTGATTCAACAGTGTGCGTAGGCAGTACAACTCTATTGCATCGGTGAAGAGCCTAATTGTGCTACCATTCAGGATCTATCTGGTGGCGTATGAGGTAATCTGAGGATATGTCTGTACATACAGTTACCAACTGAGGATGCCATGATTTTTCTGCTTTCAAATTTCATATGAATTGGGATTCCATACTAATAAAATGCTGCCTTTACTGTACCAGCAAGGCCTATGAGATTCCAGAAATCTCATATGTACGTACACACACACATACACATACACATACACATACACACACACACACTCCACTTGTTTTTCTTTTCCTAACTGAAATGTCAACCTCCTTGTTTTTTTTTGCTGTGATTTTTTTTTTTTTTTTTTTTTTTTAAACCATGAGCATGCAAATTCTTTCAGTGGTTTTGCCAGTTTTTCACCCTTAACATGCAGTTTTGCCCTTCTTTATTGATTTCCTGCCAACAGAAGAGGCTTTGCTGCAGAAAAAAAGCCCTGTGTGAACATAGCCTATAGGAGCCCTCTTTCAGACCTTTGCCAAATGAAGCCGTAACACGTGTGCATTAAGGCTAAAGTCTTCAGAAAGTCCTAGAATTCTGAGGACAATAATATGAGGGGATGCTAAGTCTTTGGCTTTGTGATCTTTGTTTGCTTCTATGGTAATGAATGTTACTTCACAGGAAAGCCTTATGTGTCTAATATATGTTTTCAAAATGTTGTGTTTGTTGCTTATGGCAACAGTGGTCTACGCACACGGGAAAACAAAATGGCGAAGTCTAATGCGATATTCACAGCAACTGAGAGAAGAGGAGTGATAAAATTCTTGTTTCTGCAGGGAAAATCTGAGAAGGATATTCATGATGATATGCGCAGATATTGGGGGATCAATGTCCTTCATATTCCACAGTTAAGAACTGGGTTGTTAGATTTAAAACAGGCCACTTCAGCACCAATGATGAGGAACATCCTGGATGACCGAGAGAAGTTGTTGTTCTGGAGATCGTCGATGCTGTGCACAACCTCATACTGGAGAGTCGATGAATTTCAGCCAAAGTAATGGCAGACATCATGCGGATTTCTCGTGAACGTGTTTTTGTCATTATCCATAAACATTAGGACATGAGGAAGCTATCTGCAAAGTGGGTCCCCAAATGTTTGACAACAGATCAGGGAAGCATGGGAGTGAAAACTTCCCGGTCCATTTGTCAGCGGTTCCGGACTGATAAGAACTTCCTGGATCAACTGGTCACTGGATGAGACCTGGATTTATTTCTATGACCCTGAAAACAAGGAGCAGTCAAGAGTGGAGGCACAGCGGTTCTCCTCATCCAAAGAGGTTCAGGGTGCAAAAATCTGCCACTAAGGTGATGGCGTCTGTGTTCTGAGATAAGGAGGGTGTGCTGCTAGTGGACTAACTTCAAAAAGGTTCCACCATCAATGCAAGGTATTACATTGGACTTTTGGACCAATTGAAGACAGCTCTGAAGGCCAAAAGGTGTAGCAAGCTGTCCAAAGGAATCCTATTCCTGCAAGACAATGCCTCCGCTCACACTGCACAAGCGACCACAGCAAAACTGACCGAGCTGGGCTTCCAGCTGTTTGTCCACCCACCTTATTTACCAGATCTAGCTCCCTCCGACTATCATCTGTCTCCAAATCTGAAGAAACACCTCAAGAGTACCAAATTTTATACCATTTCTGATGCCATGGCTGCTACAGATGCCTGGTTTGAGGCACAACCGAAATCCTTCTTTTTACTAGGCTTACAGAACTTGGAATACCAATGTAAGAAGTGCGTTGACGTCAGTGGAGAGTATGTGGAATACATGTAAAGTTTCATCATCCTATCGTTTCTTTGTGTGTAATGCCAAAGAGTTATCAGAAGCCCCTCGTAGATCTCTGCTTGCAACCAATTTTACACTTAAAGGGAATCTATCACCAATGTTTTGTTTTCTCATGTAAGAGCAGGATAATGTAGAGACAGAGACCCTGATTCCAGCGATGTGTCACTTACTGAGCTGTTTTCTGTCATTTTGATAAAATCAATATTTTCTCTGCTGCAGATCTAGCAGTTATACAGAGCTCATGAATATGCTGGACTACCTGGCAACAGGCCAAGTAGTCCTCTAATGATCTCCTGCTGATTAATAAGTGATTTTATCAAAACTACACTAAGCAGCCCAGTAAGTAACACATCGCTGAAATCAGGATCTCTGCCCCTACGGTGTGCTGCTCTCAGATTAAGTAGCAAAAACCTGGTGTCAGATTCCCTTTTAGGCCGATTTCAGATGTCCGTGATTAATCAGGTACCAGTCACACGCATGGTTATGGTCACGCGTGTGACATCCGTGTTTGCATACGTGTGACAGGTACTGAAGAAAACACTGGTCTGTGAAATAAAAAGATTTTCCATATTTACCTGCTTTCTCCGGCTCTTCTGCCTCCCGCTCCCGACCGCCGCTCATTATATTCATCGATTATTCACCGCACTCAGGACCTGGAAGCCGGAGCATCGAGGGGACAGCGCTGGGTAGAGCACCACCAAGGACAGCACTGCGGGGACAGGTGAGTATTCTGCAAGCACAGTACCATCCAGGAGGTTATCGGCGTTCCCAATGAACTCTGACATCCTGACGACCCCCGCGCTACAGCTTCACGGGTTCATCAGAGTTCTTTGGGAACTGTGATGAGTCCCCGATGCTGTCCCTGCGATGATTCGACTTACAGGTTCTCACCACACACATACATACATACATACATACATACATACATACATACATACATACATACATACATACATACATACATACATACATACAGCCATACATCTATACACTGAACACATATACACACATATGTAAACACACACACAGCAGAACACACATGGATGCATCGAGCACATACACACACATGCATGTATACACTGAACACACTCACACACGGACACACACTCTGCTATATACTCACCCAGCGATGCGGTCCCCGACACTGAAGTCCCGCGTGATATTGGGACAGCTCATAGAGTCCCACGGCTTCCAGTATCATCTCTATGCCGATGACACACTGATCTACCTCTCTGGACCTGACATTACCTCTCTACTAACCAAAATCCCACAATGTCTGTCTGCTATTTCATCCTTCTTCTCTGCACAATTCCTAAAACTTAACATGGACAAAACAGAGTTCATTATCTTTCCTCCGCCTCACTCATCTCCTCCAACAAGCCTTTCCATCAAACTTGATGGTTGCTTACTCTCCCCAGTCTCACAAGCTCGTTGCCTTGGAGTAACCCTCGACTCTGCTCTATCCTTCAAGCCACACATCCAAGCCCTCTTCAACTCATGCCGATTACAACTCAAAAATATCTCCCGGATCCGTGCTTTCCTTAACCAAGAATCTGCAAAAACATTAGTGCATGCCCTCATCATCTCCCGCCTCGACTACTGCAACCTCCTGCTCTCTGGCCTCCCTTCTAACACTCTTGCACCCCTCCAATCTATCCTAAACTCTGCGGCCCGCTTAATCCACCTCTCCCCTCGCTACTCCCCAGCCTCGCCACTCTGCCAATCGCTTCACTGGCTTCCCATCGCCCAACGACTCCAGTTCAAAATATTAACCATGACATACAAAGCCATGCACAACCTGTCTCCTCCCTACATCTGTGACCTAGTCTCCCGTTACCTACCTGCACGCAACCTCAGATCCTCACAAGATCTCCTTCTCTGCTCCTCTCATCTCCTCTTCCCACAATCGCGTACAAGATTTCTCCTGTGCATCCCCCATACTCTGGAACGCTCTACCTCAGCACTACCGTGGAAAGCTTCAAGAGGAACCTCAAGACCCACCTCTTCCAACAAGCCTACAACCTACAATAGCCCTCAGTCCAGTAGACCACTGCGCAACCAGCTCTGTCCTCACCTATTGTACCATCACCCATTCCCTGTAGACTGTGAGCCCTCGCGGGCAGGGTCCTCTCTCCTCCTATACCAGTCTGTCTTGTACTGTTAATGATTGTTGTACGTATACCCTCTCTCACTTGTAAAGCGCCATGGAATAAATGGCGCTATAATAATAATAAATAATAATAATAATTGCTGCTTCCAGCTCCTCAGTGCACTGAATATTCAGTGAGTATAATGAGCGGGGGTCAGGTGCAGGAGGCAGCAGAGTCAGAGACAGCATCGCTGGAGAGAGCTAAATATAGAAAATATTTTTATTAAAAAGACCTGTGTTTTCTCCGGTATCTGTCACACTAATGTCACACGGATCACATCAGTGTGCGATCTGTGTGACACCCGTACTGCCGGAGAAAAAACGGACGTGTGTGTGCGTGCGTGCGGGGTCATGAGAGGTCACACGGTCAGTGTGGAAACATGGATGTTTGAGTAACAGCAAATAATAACATGGGTACGTGTGGCATCAGTGTTAAAAACAGATGTCACAAGTACCTCAAACACGGACGTCTGAAACCGGCCTTCACATGGTTTCAGAAAGCATAGTTAGGCCACACTCAGTATTTTACATCAGTATTTCTATAATGGAGACACGAGCACCACTTCTGCTTTTTTCACTCACCCCTGGTTTTGGCTTACAAATACTGATGTAAAATACTGACCAAATACTGAATGTGTGAACATTACCTCAAATACAAGCAGTTCTTTTATAGAAAGAAAAAACAAACTATGGTCCACCAAACTCTGATATAATACTTGCTGCTGTAAGAAAGCTCATTTGTGTACATTTACACGTTACACAGAACTTCTTATACGTCTTTCTTGATTATTTGTGGTTTGAAACAAGAATTAACATTCCAATTCACATAATCTTTCTCATTATGTCAGAGGTCCATTAATATATTAATAACACAGATACAATGGTGCTTTTTTTTTATATCTTAATTATACCAACCTATCGAGCAGACAGAAATATACTACAGTAAATTAAATAGTTATTACACCCAAAAATTAAATGATTCCCTACTTATATGATAATGACATTGGAGCCTGGTGCCAAACTACACCTGCACCCGGCATCTCAATTTCAACAGTATCTACATTATCAAGATGTTATACAGTTGACCAAGCCGTTGGCTCCCTGCACCCCACCACTACTGGGTCATACCTGCTGCACTGAGCCTCAGCCCACACACAGACCAGAGCAGTGCAGAAGGGAAATTGGGCTAGGTGAGGTTTTTTAATTTTCTTAGTTTGTATTTGTCAAGGGAAACTTTGTGGTTCATAATAATGGTGGTGCTATGGAGGCCATTATATTGTGTGAGGGCCAGCAAACTGTGGTAGAGAAAGGGATGTGGGGACAATCCTACTGTGTATGGATAGACTTTGCACCATCATATTTTATGAGGTGGGAACTGTTGGTGTATCTTTTTGTGGAGGTGAACTGTGCATGTGAAGGAAGGTACGCGTGCCTGGCCGGAGGGGCTCTACACTCCTTCCCTAGAGTGCCTGTATCTGCATATTACTTTGGCCGGGATGTGTGACTCTTACTTTTTTTTAAACTTTGACTTTTTATTTCCTCTTCAACCATTGCAACAGACATGGCCTTCTTTTCTACGGTTCTGCTACATGTACTTCCTAGGGTTCTTTGCCTGTTCCCGCTTTACGGGACCTCGTGTCTGCCAGCTGCCAGGCCTTTGCCTCTGTTCCTCCACTACCTTCTACTGCACCAGCCACTTGACTTCCCTAAGCATGTGCAGGGTGAGCCGTAGGCTCTGGACCCTTCAAGGATAAGTCTGGATTCCCGACTGGCTAGACTTCCTCGCCGCGTCTCCAAACTTGGACCGTTCTCTAGAACTGGCACCTCACAAAGACTGTGTCTCTAACCAACCCCATGGCCATCTGTCACTCCTCCCATCTTGACTCTAAGATTCCCTCTAGCCAGGAAGTACCCACCAGCTTGCTAAAACCTTCATATCACTTATATATAACAATATACTTGGTCTTACCAGGCCTCAGTGCTAGGTGATGCCATCCTCTGCATAAGGTCTGCGCTGCTATATCAAAAAACATATCTAACATACTATACACTTTATTAAAACTTTTTTAGAACCACAGGGAATGGTATACCATTATGGTGGTGGGGGTAAACGCGACCACCTCCTTTATGCCTCCCCACTTAAAGGGAACCTGTCCGGTGCAATATGCACCCAGAGCCACGAGCAGTTCTGGGTGCATATTGCTAATCCTTGCCTAACTGTCCCAGCATCTAGTAGCAAACATAAAGAGATCTTTAGAAAAAGTATTTCTAAAGATCACATATGATATGCTAATGAGGCCGGCGACTAGTCGCAAGGGCGTTACTTCCCTTGGCTAGTCACCCCCTTAGCATGTAGGAACGCCCCTGTAGGCGTTCTAATGAATGCGCAGTGTCAGAGGATGGTCGCACTCGCCTCTGCTGCCATCACTGGACTTCGGCTCAGTGTGCATGATCCTGGACTTTCGTCATGCGCACTGCATTATTTTGAAGCCAGGACGTATACACCCGGCTTTATATTGCGCTTGACCAAAAGTTCGAGATTATGTGCACTGAGCTGAAATCCACAGTCTGATGCGATGGCACCAGAGAGATGAGCGCGAAAATCCTCTGACACTGTGCATTCATTAGCATGTTAGCACACCCACACTTACATGCTAAGGGAGGCGACTAGCCAAGGGAAGTAACGCCCTTGTGACTAGTCGCTGACCTCATTAGCATATCATATGGGATCTTTAGAAATATTTTTTTTAAAGATCCCTTTATCTATGCTACTATAGGCTGGAGCTGCTAGGCAGGGATTAGCAATAGGCACCCAGAACTGCTCGTGCTTCTGGGTGCATATTTAACCTGATAGGTTCCCTTTTAAATGTGGTCTTCCATGATCACAACTTTTTACCTCACCTATAAAATTAATTTTAGAGTCCATTACTCGTCCAGATACGAAACAAGGGTATAAAAAAACCCAACTTTTTAAAACAGGCCACCCATAAGCAACAATTCTCAACAGTCCTTTACCTGCTGTGCGCAGTACTGTCCATGCGCCTGCCTGTTTGTAGCACTGCGCACTACAGACCCGGGCCCACTCCTCAGGATCCAACAGTACCGTCGTCCTCCCCTCTCTGCAGATGCAAGTCCCTGTTGAGCAACAATGTCCAGTGACACCGGCAAAGTCTTTGGGACAAAGGTGCAATATCCTCGACATAAGGGCAAAGTCCGAAGTCCGTGGGGCAGGGAGCAATGTCCTCTAAGCGAAGATAAAGTCCATGGGGCTAGGGCAGTGTCCACAGTGCAGGTGATGAGTGGGTTTATCACCTGCTCAACGAGTCCGCATTCCAGCAGAGGTGAGCACAATATGCCCAAAACAACTAGGAAGGAGGGAAAAATACAAAACAAACCTTTGGCCACTTCAGGTCTTTGCTTTGCCATGGAGGTGGCAGGTATGCAGTTGAAACAAGGCTAGGTGGTTTTCGTTGAGGCATGCATTTTCTGCCCACTACACCTCGCGGAAAACTCCTTTGGCCATTGCATGGATCACTGCCACTATATACCACCCATAGGACCCATCCTGTGTCACAAAGCAGACCCGGTCCCCAGCAGGTCAGAGCGAGATCCTCGCATGCTGAGCCATCATTTACATACACCTTGACTCTCGTCCCGTACTCTTGGATGAAGCCGTAGCTTCGCCCTTGATCAAGGTGCCAGACTATCCCGTACGTGACGCAACTGCCAACTGCACCGCTGCCCTGGAGCTCCAGCTGAGCCCACACTGAAGCCTCCCTATTCTTCCCGTTGATCTCTGCAGGTGCATGGCCGGGGGATCCTTGGCCAGACTGCTTCAGGGCATGGGTTTCAAGGTTTGGGTTGGACTCACCGTGGTCATCGGTATTGGCAACTCTGTCTTCATACTTTATGGCAGACAGGTAAGCGGTATTGTAGTCTGAGAACACTAAAGGCTGCTTTACACGGTACGACCGATTGTGCGATTTCACAATCGATCGTACCCGCCCCCGTCCTTTTTGCGTCACGGGCAAATCGCTGCCCGTGTCGCACAAAGTCAGTAACCCCCGTCACACGTACTTGCCTCTCGTGCGACCTCGCTGTGGGCGGCGAACGTCCACTTCTTGGAGTGGGAGGGACGTTCGGCGTCACAGCGACGTCACACGGCCGCCGGCCAATGGAAGCGGAGGGGCGGAGATGAGCGGGACGTAAACATCCCGCCCACCTCCTTCCTTCACATAGCCGGCGGCGGCCGCGTGACGCAGGTGAGCTGCTGTTCATCGTTCCCGGGGTTTCACACGGAGCGACGTGTGCTACCCCGGAAACGATGAACAACTAAATTAAACGATATTATGGAACCTAGCGAGCAGTACACGACTCACGATTTGTGAGCGATACTGCGTCGCTAGGAGATGTCACACAGGCCGGCATCGCCAGCGATGCCGGATGTGCGTCACAAAAACCGTGACCCCTGACGATCTATCGCACGATAGATTGTCTGGTGTAAAGCAGCCTTTAGGTGGGCTTTGCGCGTTGCAACATCGCAAGCCGATGCTGCGATGTTGCACGCGATAGTCCCCGCCCTCGTCGCAGGTACGATATCTTGTGATAGCTGGCGTAGCGAAAATTATTGCTTTATGTATACTTGCTTACTTGTGCTTTTGAGTTTACCCTGCGCCATCATAATGAATAGGGTGCACAGGGAGAGATTTTATGACCGTTTCATGTATTTCTTCAGGTGGTTGTCTTCTAAAAAGGCTGAAAACATTTTGCTCTCGTTCAAAATCCAATGGAAACTTTTCTTATTTTTTTCTGCCCCGTTCTCCAATATAATTTTTCCTTCCTGCTTCTGTTTACATTTGTTTCTACACATGGGGTTACCAGGAGATGTGTCTACAGGTGATTGCCTTGATCAGTACAAAGGTTAATAGTGGCACAGACGTGATGTACAAAACCCTATTTGCAATTCAAAGTGTTTGTCATGCTTGAATCTATGGTGCCAACCTGGGAGCGTGTGCTTGTCCGTGTAATGCAAGCTGTCTGACACAATGACATTCATGCTTCGTACATTTGGGTTTACTAAACTCTGATAAGCTTAAAAAGTATCCAGCTCTGATTAAGGACGCAGTAGAAGGCTCTGTGGGTGCTAATCTCGGAGCTGTGTACTCCTGTCTCCACACCCTTTGGGAGAAAGGTGGTTTGAGCAAGAAATAGGGGGTCTCAGAACCTGGACCCCACCGATCTGCTTCTAATTAGTAGGGCAATAAAACCTTAAAAATAAATAAAAATAAGACTTTTCATAGAAGATAAGAGAGGACCTTTCTCCAAGTCAAAAGTGAACATTTGATTTTCTTAAATACCTGCTGTTCCCCTGAGTATTCTGCTTGTGAGAATCGGATCCCAGTGAATGACACGGCTCACGCTCGCAGTAGAGTTGAGTGTCACTAGCATATCTCATCTGAATGCTATATAATCGTGTGCCCCGGCCTTACAGTTCCTTTCTTTGGGTTATCAGTTTAGGTGGAGGACAGATGTTACCAGTTCAGTGGAAATACTAGTTTTTGACCACCACAGATTTGATAAGTCCTCAATATCTTGTCATCCGTCAACCCTTTTAACTTTAGTTTTCTGCTTCTATCTCTTCTAATATTGCGCGTGATTTCCCTGTATACTGGCAATTTTATTTCATGAACCTTCATAATTAAAGGAAAAAGAGCAAAGTTTCCATCGCTAGGGATAAATATTAAAAGTCCATTTTATTGAAGATTATAGTTAAAAAATCCAGCAGGTAAGTGATATATGTCGTGTGACCAGCAGAACAACGCGTTTCGACGCTCAGGTCTTAATCATGTTCTGATAATAAATGATGCCGGCTTCCTTTTGTTAGATCTCCCCACTTCCCATAATCAAGAGCTCCTGTACTGGTTACTCAGGGCAACTCCCAAACTGGTAGTTGCAGGAGATCCAACAGAATGGAAGTTACAACAGAGTGATTTGTATAAAACATACGATAGACATACAATGACATACATGTTAAAAAATAGAGATATAAAAATTCTCTATTGCTGGTTGTGGATCTTCACCCTAGGAACTAGATATCCGAGTGGTCTGAATAGTCGTCAGGACTCATTTTCCTGTATTGATTGGCTGCCAAACCACTTCCGTGCGCGGGTCTTGGATCATACCAGCAAGGCAGTGCGGTGAGCTGGATTTTTCTTCTTATCCTTCATAATTAAAGCACACCAATCACCAGGATTTTCGTATATAACCTAAAGCCAGTGCTATATTGACACCATCAGGCTGATTCTATACATATCATTAGTTGTTAGCTTGGATGTATAGGTTTTAAAACACAAGCAAGGGAAGCTTGTAAAATGAACAGTTTTTTTTTATTGACAGCAGGTGCCGATCAGTGAGTATTCATAGTGATTCTTGCCCCCCCCGCCTGTTGTTCCTCCCCCTATCTATTTATGCTAATTCCATTATAGAAGTTTGTGGATATAAATCATGGTGGCTGGAAGGACCTTGCTAACATCATACCCATGTGACAAGAAGGTTCCCTCAGCCAACATAGCTGATACCAGAAAGCAACATTATTTTTTTTGTTGGCTGGGACCCTGCCCCTTCTGTACCACATGGGTATGACGTCAGCACGATCCTTCTGGCTACCATGATTTAGTCATAACCATTAGTAAAATGCCTCTATAATGGAATTATCATAAATAAAAGATAGGGGAGGAACAGGTGGGGAGCAGGAATCTCTATCAAACCCACCCCAGCTTTTAACTGCTGCAGTCAATCAAAAGCCTGTTCATTTTACAAGCTTTATTTGCTTCTGTTTCAAAACCTACACTTCCTAGCTGACAACTAAAGTTATGTATAGAATCAGCCTGATAGCGCCAGTATAGCACTGGCTTTAGTTTATATAGGAAAATCCTGCTGATTGGTGCGCTTTAAGCAATAAGTACTGTGCTCCAGCAATGTTATGTCCATAGGTCTACGTGGTGGAATAACTGGATTGGTGGCTGGATGTTACAGGATCTTTAAACCTCACGCATATGACCATGTGTATATAGACCTGTAGTGCTCTGAATTGAAGCCCAGAGTACAGTTTCTTACTTGTATACGTAACCCCATTATTATTTTTACCTACCAAATACTGTTTTGGGGGAAATACTGTAGTAATTCAGTCATCTTTTTTTGCAGATCAGAAATGTCTATGCAAAAGTGTAGTGGACTCTTCTTCGTATTTCTTTATTATTAAATACTTTGTAAATCATAGTGTACACTGTGTGCAGAATTATTAGGCAAATGAGTATTTTGATCACATGATACTTTTTATACATGTTGTCCTACTCCAAGCTGTATAGGCTTGAGAGCCATGTGCATCTCTGTAATGAGGAGGGGTTTGGTGTAATGATATCAACACCCTATATAAGGGAGGCTTAATTATTAGGCAACTTCCTTTCCTTTGGCAAAATGGGTCAGAAGATAGATTTGACGGGCTCTGAAAAGTCCAAAATTGTGAGATGTCTTGCAGAGGGATGCAGCAGTCTTGAAAATGCCAAACTTTTGAAGCGTGATCACCGAAAGCACAAGGTGTGGCACACTCTGGGACATGGCCAAAGTAAGGAAGGCTGAAAAATGACCACCTTTGAACAAGAAACATAAGCTAAAACGTCAAGACTGATTTTTCAAAGGTTTTGTGGACTGATTAAATGAGAGTGACTCTTGATGGGCCAAATGGATGGGCCAGAGGCTGGATCAGTAAAGGCCAGAGAGCTCCCCTCCAACTCAGACGCCAGCAAGGTGGGGGTGGGGTACTGGTATGGGCTGGTATCATCAAATATGAGCTTGTGGGACCTTTTCGGGTTGAGGATGGAGTGAAGTTCAACTCCCAGACCTACTACCAGTTTCTGGAAGACCACTTCTTCAAGCAGTGGTACAGGAAGAAGTTGGTATCATTGAAGAAAAACATCATTTTCATGCAGGACAATGCTCCATCACATGCATCCAACTACTCCACAGCGTGGCTGGCCAGTAAAGGTCTAAAAGATGAAAAAAATAATGACATGGCCCCCTTGTTCACCTGATCTGAACCCCATAGAGAACCTGTGGTCCCTCATAAAATGTGAGATCTACAGGGAGGGAAAACAGTACACCTCTCGGAACAGTGTCTGGGAGGCTGTGGTGGCTGCTGCATGCAATGTTGATCGTAAACAGATCAAGCAACTGACAGAATCTATGGATGGTAGGCTGTTGAGTGTCATCACAACGAAAGGTGGCTATATTGGTCACTAATTTTATTGGGTTTTGTTTTTACATGTCAAATGTTTATTTTCTAAATTTTGTGCAGTTATATTGGTTTACCTGGTGAAAATAAACAAGTGAGACGGGAATATATTTGGTTTTTATTAAGTTGCCTAATAATTCTGCCCAGTAATAGTTACCTGCACAAACAGATATCCTCCTAAGATAGCCAAATCTAAAAAAAAAAACCACTCCAACTTACAAAAATATTAAGCTTTGATATTTGAGTCTTTTGGGTTGATTGAAAACATAGTTGTTGATCAATAATAAAAAAAATCCTCTAAAATACAACTTGCCTAATAATTCTGCACACGGTGTATATCTTATTTTATCTGATCTCGTTTGAGCTGTGTTTTTACTTGTACTTCCTCCAGACAAATTGCTCAATTACAAGTTAAATGTAATACTGTCTAGTGGCCTCTCTAGTATGAAATGAGGTTATGTTGATACATTTTCATCTACCTGCTTAACCCGCTCAGTAGCGCAATTCACAGCAGCCCGAAACACTGCGTAAATGAGATTTTTTTCCAAGGTTTGCCCTCATTTTGTGAATCTCCAGTGACAAGACAATTCATTTCTGAATTTTAAATCCTACATTCCCAGCAGGTTTGTATCTCATTGTAGAAAATTGAAATGCTAAGTGAAAATTACTTTCCTCTCCATATCCTAAAGGGAATATTGGTTATCCTAAATATATAGTTACACAGTATAGGCTATACTATAGTGGATACCTATATAGATAGTGTGTGTGTGTGTGTGTGTGTATACTCAGAAATATTTTTTCCATTGTGATTGCTTAGTCGGATCTGCAACCAGTCTTTGTACAGTCAGTTTAGTAGGCAAAAATTTATAAGGATATCGGAACTTTCGTCATTTTAACCAAATGAAGCTTTAAATCGGCTCCAGTACAACCAGACTTTACATAACAAAAACTGATCTTATGTTTATTAAGTATAAATCCACTATATTCACCACCTCTGCCACTCTCGTAGCAAGATTTTTTGCCGATCGGCTTCCAGTGATGGAGGAACTGTGCTGCAGCATTTATGTGTGACCACAGGGCTGTGGAGTCGGTAAGCCAAACCTGACTCCTCAATTTCCCTGATTCCGATTCCACAACTCCCTCATACATGGCTCAAGTTTGTGATAAATTTACTGTAGTAAAATGGGAACATCAGGATTTTAATCATTATGATGATGCAATAATCAAGTTGTTTACACCGGCAATGCGGAAGGACGGAGGTAGGCGGGATGTTACGTCCTGCTCATTTCCGCCCCTCTGCTTCAATTGGCCGGTCGCTTAGTGACGGCCAATAGATGCCGAACGAACCTCCCCCTTAGAAAGGAGGCAGTTTGCCGACCACAGCGACGTCGCTAGGCAAGTAAGTCCCGTGTGACGGGTCCGAGCGATGTTGTGCCCATGATGCACAACCGACGGGGGCAGGTGATTTCACCAGCGACATCGCTAGCGATGTCGCTGCGTGTAAAGCAGCCTTTAGAGTACACACAGGTGGTTTCCTTCCACTAAGCATGGGACTTATGAAGGTAACTGCTTGCACCAGAAACTTTTAAGGGCTTCACAGCAAATGGGGTCAATATGTATGCAGATGCCAATTGTTATTCATTTTATCACAAATTAAAATTTCTTTATCGTTCCTATGGGAGACCCAGACCATGGGTGTATAGCTACTGCCCCCGGAGGACACACAAAGTTACTACACTCAAAAACGTGTAGCTCCTCCCTCCTAGCATATACACCCCCTGCTAGCCAGATCTAGCCAGTTTCTTGCTTTGTGTCAGGAGGATCCACACACACACATGCATCCCTTTTTGATTTTTCATTTTTACAAAGATTTGGAAGAAATGCGGGTCCACTGGACTCCCGGCATGTCCCTTCTCACCCCCCTGGCGGCGGTGCTGTTAAGGTTGACTTCAGGGCAGGAGCCCTTCATGCCGCGCTCCTTCAACATCCCTTAGGGGCTCTGATTTGAAGTGGGAGCCAACACGGTTCTCACTGCCTTGCAGGAGACCGGCCTCCATCCGCAGCCCTTGTGCAGGACCCTGCTGGACGGAGCACTGACCCCCACCCCACAGGGACTGGACCCTGCGTCTCAAAGCTAAGTATAGAGACGTTTATTCAGAGGGTCTTTCTGCAATGTGGGGCTCTTTTATTGGGGGGGACAGTGATTGCTGAATAATGCTGCCTTGTTTACTGTGTTTCCGGCCGGTTCCACAGTTTTTACTGAGAACCGCGCCGATGAGGCCTGATTTTCGGCCGCATGCATAACTTTAGGCCCCGGCTTCAGCCGCGGCCTAGTTTCGTTTCGTTCCCCTGCATGTCAGGCATGCAGGGGGACGCTGCAGAGCCGCCCGCCGGCCGCTCTGCACAGGGGAGGACGCTCCTTTTTGAGGTGATGATTCCCTCCCCTGTACATCTCCTTCGCCCTCCGATTCCCGCTCCTGGGTTAACCCTCGCCTCCCCCCCTCACTCTGGCGCCATTTTCTCAGCGTCTTAGTACACTGGTCGGCGCTGGCTGCCCGGCAGCACAGGGAGGGAATACTGGCTGAGGGTCCAGGCTTGGAATCCGGAGGGCACTCATAATATGGCCTGATAAGTCACAACCTCTGGTTGTGCACTTTTTATACACTCTCAGGCATTCTGAAGGAGTTAATTCTTTATCATAGAATCTCCTCCTCAGCAGCATGTCTCACTCTAGCAGCAAAGCTACAAGGCTGTACTCTACATGTGCTGCATGTAACCTCATATTGCCTGAACCGGCACACTGTAATGGTTCTTAGGTGGGAGTCTCCCCAGGCTGAACCCCTGTCTTGGGTATTCTACGCATGCTAGACAGAGCCCCCACCTCTGCAGCATGTCTCACAGAGCGAGGCTGCAGGCTGTTTTTTTATTAGTCTCGTACGGCTATACCGAGCTCCTAACCACTGTGGCCCCTCAGCATGGGGGCTCATTAATGGTCCCTCCAGCTGCTCCGGTTTCGGTGGCTGACCCCCATGGGATTCCTATTTCCAGGGGTCGGCTGTCCCGGCATCTGCTGAGCATGCAGTCCCCCTCTCAGGGCGTTTTCTGCTCGCTCGGCCAAGCTCACAAGGGACTCTCCTTCTGGGCTCAGACCCCGTTCTCCTGACAGGGAGACGCAGGGTCCCCTGTCCTCCCCGTCCCGCAGCTCCGATTACGAGCTGATTCACCGGACGAGGAAGATGTCTCTACCGCGGACACGGACGCTACTTTATGTACATTGATCCGTCCGTAGGTGACGCAGATGCGAATGATTGGCTTGCGTCCATTATTCTTGTGTCCGCCTGATCAGGGGAGTATTCCCCGCTGGCAGAAAGGCACAGTTTACCTTTAGCAGGTCAAGGAGTGTGTTACTTAACCACTCCAGTTTTCAGCCCGCTGCGTCCAAGCCCACAGCCTATCCTGCAGACCCCACAGCGGGGTTCTGCTGCCTGTCTCCCCCTCCCTTCAGAGAGGGTAGCCACTCCGGTCTAGACTGCCCGGTTAGTTGTATCAGTGGCTGACGGCACCTCTATAGGATTCTACCGTACATTAATTTTGTACTGGACCTCAATCCGCTCTGAGATGAAGCGTGTTTCTGAGGACTGTGTTTCCCCTGTCCACCAATGGTGGTCAAGAAGCGGGCTCATTCACTTCAGGTGGCTCAGCCCGGACCGTTATGTCAGTGGCTGATGGCTCCTCACTTAAGGTTCTGCGGTCCGCCCGGTTGTCCTTTGGGCCAAGTCGGTATGGGAACGGCAGGAGCTTGTTCTCCTCAGCTTACAGCAGTGCGGTTTTTTTGTAACTTCTCTGCTTCTCTGGAGGAGATGCATTCTCTCACAGGGACTCTATCCCCAAAACGGTTGCCTGAACTCCAGACTTCAGTCTTTTCATCCTCTGCCAGGTCTGCCATGCTAGACGCCGCACGGCGGTGGTCTGGGCTACCTTCCTCGCTATCCGCAGGCTCCTGTGGCTTCGAAATTGGAAGGCAGATGCCTCTATGGAGGTTCCTGGCTGGGCTCCCCCTTGGTGGGCCCAGTTTCCCCGGAACCAAGCTGGGTGAAATTAAGGAAGCTCTTGGCGGGGAGTGTGCTTCCTCGCCACAAACCTAAACCAGGGAACCTGTCCAGGGCAGGAATCAGTTGAGGTTTCGATGGTTTCCGTTCCTCCATCTGATCGTCCTCTAGCTCAGCCTAGGTTCATGGAACCAAATGGCTCGAAGCTGCGTCTTCAGAAAACCGCAGGAGATGCTGTCACTGAGTCAGTTTCCTCCGAGCTATTTAGCCACGCCAACAACCTCCTTGGTCGTTGGCAGGCTCTCTCCACTTGGCGACGTAGGGTTCTAACACGTCTCCGTTAAATGGGGGCGACATTATATCTCCCTGGGCTACAGGATGGACTTCTGTCCACCCGCCAAACAGATTTTTTTCTGTCAACTCCTCCCGGCTCCAAGGCCGCCGCCTTCTCACAGGCTGTGGCATTTCTTGCTGGCCAATGGAGTAATTGTACCGGTTCCCGACTGGGAACGGTTCTGAGATTTTGCTTAAATCTATTCCTAGTCCCCGAAGAGGGCGGTGCCTTCCGACCTGGATCGTTAGCTTTTCAAGCATAGCCAGGTGGGGCGTTTTCACATGGAGTCTCGGTTTTGTTCCGTGTGTTTTTCGCACCGGATCAATCAAGAGCCCAAGGAGATTCCTTAGCAGCCATCGGCATCAGAGCTGCCTATCGGCAGGAGTCAATCGCAGTTTCTCACCAGCGTTGACTACGTTTTGACAATCGGAGTGGTCCAATTCGTGGCTCTTCCCTTGGGATTAGCCAAGGCCCATCGAGTATTATCATTGAGGCAGCTGTGATTACGGTCCTTGCCCCCCTAGGGTTTGGCAGTGATCTTTTGCCCTGGTCAGCCTTCTTGTTGGGGCTTCATCCAGTGCTGACTCTTAGCAGAGTGCTTCGCTCACTCTCGCCACGCTGACCTATTCGGGTGGCTTGTCTTTCTGTCTAAGTCCACTCTGACTTCGAACCAGGGGCGTCAATGGAAGCGGTTCCTTGCCCAGTTTCCCCTGCGTCCTCTGAGACTGGATGTTTTCCGCTGTACAAGCGAACTCAATCCTCCCACGGGGTGGTGGCTTCGCCACTGACCAGAGGCTCGTTTTCAGTGGTGGCTTCGGCCACTCTGTCTCAAGGGCGCTCCTCTCTGGCCCGTCCCGGGTGATCCTCACCAGGATGCTAGCCTATCTGCCTGGGGAGCAGGATATCTCCACCGTGGAGCGCAGGGCGCTTGGACTCTGTCCGAATCAGCCCTCTGGATCAATGTGCTGGAAATCACTGCTGTATTTCTGGCTCTCCAAGCCTTCCCCATCTGTGAGCGGCTAGGCACATTCGAGTCCAGTCGGACAACGTGACAGCGTTTTCCTATTTCAGCTTCCAGGGCGGGACGCTCAGCCGCCTGGCAATCTTGGCGGCTCAACATTCCTCAGTGGACAAGGGACTCCTAGTCCACCGTATCCGCAGTCCACATCCTAGATGTGAAAACTACGAGGGAGGCTATTTCAGCTGTCCAACCGCGGTCCACAATCCTCAGGTTTTGCGGTAGACACACTGGTTCATGTTTGATCCCAGCTTGTCTCTTTTCGAATTTCACCCTCTACCTCTTGTCCAGAGTCCTGCGCAAGATCGGTAAAAGGGGGCCGTCGGGTCATTCTTCCAGACTGACCCAAGCGGGCTTGGTCCTCTGACCTGCTCCTTCTGTCCGTTGGGTTGCCATGGCATCTTCCGGACCGTTCAGACCTTTTCTCAAAAGGTCCGTTTTTCCCGTCAGAGTTCTTGACGGCATAGCTCTTGAGTCCTGGATCTTAGCGACTTCTGATATCCTTCCCGAAGTCATCTCTGCCTTGACTCGAGCTCCAAAGTGTCCTTTGACCTTTTTGGCCTAGCCGACCCTCCTGTCCCTTCCACAGTCCGGTCTACAGCTAGGACTATCCCTCATTAAGGGACAGGTCTCGGCCCTGTCAGTATGTGCCAGCGGCGTATCGCCCGGCTGGCTCCGGTGCGCTCCTTTTAAGGGCGCATCTCACATCATTCCGCTTTTCCGGCGGCCTATGGAGACCTGGGACCTTAATCCGGTCCTCCCGGTTCCCGGAAACCCCCCTTTGCGCCTCTTGGGGAGGTTTTGTTGTTTCATCTTTCACAGAAAGGTACACCTTCTAGTGGCTATAATTTCCCGCCTGAGAGTTCTGGCTGCACTCTCTCGGAGTCGTCCCCCTTTTTTGGTCTTTTGCATCAAGACAAGGTGGTCTTCGTCCGACTCCGGATTTTTTTCCCTAAGGTGGTTTCTGCCTCCACCTTATCCGGGGCAATTTTCCTGCCTTCCTTTTGTCCGGCTCCTGTTCATCGCTTGAGGAAGCGTTGCATATCCTGGATCGGGTGCGGGCGCTCCGGATCTATGTGTCTCGCACCGCCGTTATTAGGCGGTGCACCTCTCTAGTGCTGACTGGTCGTCAGCGTAACGGTCTCTCGGCATCTAAGCTGACCCTGATGTTGGCCTAGGTCGGCCATTTCCGAGACCTATGAGTGTACTCAGGTGCCTTCCCCGCTGGGGATCGGGGCACATTTGGTCAGACCTGTCGGCGCCTTTATTTTTGGGCTTTCAGGCACCAGGTTGCGGCTCAATAGGTCTGTCAGACTGCAGCTCAAATTAGTCTGCATGCTTTTTCGAAGCACTCCCAACGCATGCTCATGCTTTGGCAGACGTGGGCTTGGGCAGACGCATTTTTCCGGCGTCTGTCGCCCATTTGTGAAGTTAGGTTTGCCTGCTTCTCAGTTGTCTGTTTATTCCCACCCATGGACTGCTTTTGAACGTCCCATGGTCTGGGTCTCCCATAGGAACGATAAAGAAAAAGAGAATTTTGTTTACTTACCGTAAATTCTTTTTCTTATAGTTCCGTCATGGGAGACCCAGCACCCTCCCTATGCCTGTTGGCAGGTTTCTTGTTCCGTGTGTCTTCACCGGCTGTTATGTTGTAGACAGAGGTTCCGGTTCTTCCGGTTTTTTACTCTGTCTCTCTTGTGGGTGGATGTCCTCCTTCAGCTTTTGCACTAAACTGGCTAGATCTGGCTAGCAGGGGGTGTATATGCTAGGAGGGAGGAGCTACACGTTTTTGAGTGTAGTAACTTTGTGTGTCCTCCGGGGGCAGTAGCTATACACCCATGGTCTGGGTCTCCCATGACGGAACTATAAGAAAAAGAATTTACGGTAAGTAAACAAAATTCTCTTTTTTCAGATATTTTTCTCTCTTCAGAATACTTTTGCAAGGCTGTGTGTGTGTGTGTGTGTGTGTGTGTGTGTGTGTGTGTGAATTTATTTAGGTGTGTATAAAAAATAAATATATTTTTAGATGTTGCTTACACTTGTATAGTATTGGCTATGCTGCCAAACATAAATGAATCAGTCTTAGGGCTCATGCACTTTACACTAAGCGTAATGTCATATAGTGCAGCCTTTTATTGTGGCTGGGCTTCTACAGATCCATTTATTGCCCAGAAAAATCTTCAATTTCTCGATCTACACCAATATCTTAAAAGGAAGTGAGTAAAGAGAATGTGAACGCCGCACATGTGCAAATGAGGGATTTGGCATTTTCCAGAAACGTCTTCCTCTAGCAAAACTCTGCGATTATGCTATGTGCCCAAACCCTTTTGTGTGTGTGTGTGTGTGTGTGTGTGTGTGTGTGTGTGTGTGTGTGTGTGTGTGTGTGTGTGTGTGTGTGTGTTTTTTCTTTTTTTCTAGGGAAGAATAACCTCATAATATGACACCATAAAGGGGTACCATTGGGAGGCACATTGAGATGCCCACAGCTTCATAGGACTTCAATTGTGCCACAACATTTGTGCATTCCTGAATATTTTTTTTTTCAATGTGATAGCTGCCAGTCATCTGCTGGCCAGAAGATCTTCCACAAAACTTTGCTAGAAAGGTTTGACTACATAAGTAATGTATCTTCTTCCTTGGTTTCATAAGGCTGGCATTATACCATGCTGCATCCAGGATGGCAATCTCTCCTGTTATTTCAAGCATAATTACTAATGTGTTGAGGGACTTTGGACTATTTTTAGTTCTTTAGCAATGGGCACAAACATCTGCTGGAACATTAATTCAGAAGGAAGAAAAAAATGTAATAGACTTAACTAAAAATAAAAAGTATGTATGTATGTATGTATGTATGTATATATATATATATGTATATATATATGTATATATATATATATATATATATATATATATATATATATATATATATATGTATATGTGTGTGTGTGTAATATAATAAATTTAAATATGTATTGTGTGTGTAAAAAAAAACCAACAAAAAAACCAACAAACTTACATCATATTAGTTTATATCAATGTACTATAACCATGAAACCAACATGGCATAATCTTATTCATCTTATCACTGTCATTTATAATTTGACTATATATTCGGCGATTCGCTGATTTATGGTTTTATTTTGCAGTGATTACGTGATTGGAAAAAGAATGGAAACATTGCGATCATGTAGAATTTACACAACATGAAAGTAAGTACTCCCAGATAGCCTGTGAACTTTTGATTCTGCAACCATTCTAAGGTACCGTATTTTTTGGACTATAAGACGCACCGGAGAATAAGATGCACGCTGGTTTTAGAGGAGGAAAATAGGAAAAATAAAATTTTAAGCAAAAAATGTGGTCATGACACACTTAGGCGAGGATCTGCTGCTGACACTGTTATGGGGGTAATTTCCCCAAATTCTCTACTAAGGTACCCCATTCTGGTAATGATCCCAATCCTTGTATATATGTCCCTCATCCTGGTATAGCACCCATCCTGATAAATACCACCATCCTGTTATATACCCCGATCCTGCTCATAAAATACCCCCATCCTGGTATATGGCCTGTATCCTATGGCACAGAAAAAAATAAACATTTATACTCCCCTTTCCTCACTCCAGCAGCATCGCTCGTCTTCCTCTGTGTCAGCAGCAGTGCCGCTGACCTGGAGCCGTCACCATTTCCTGCAGCATTGCGATGTCCTCCTGTCTGCCGGCCCACTAATGTGTGTGGAGAGCGATGCGCACAGCGATGACGTCATCCCTGTGCTCACCGCTCTCTACACAGATCAGCGGCCAGCAGCCAGAAGGATGTCGCAATGCTGCAGGGAACGGTGAGTATACCCGTACTTATTCAATGCCCCTGCGCTGATTATGATGCTCGGGAGGCAGTGACTATAGCCGCATATGATCACTCCAGGCTGTAATTGCCAGGGGTGATCACGCAGGCCAGCTGCTAATTATGCGCGCACCCCCCGCCCATCATCCCGCCCACCTGTCAGCGCTGGCTTCAGCTCTGAGAGATGATGGGCGTGCATATGAAATGAGCAGGCCCACGTGATCATGGCAGGCGCTGCTACAGCCTGCTCGTGCCGCCGATGACCTGCTCCAACACAGCACCCTCATTCCCCGCAGCCCACATTCAGACTATAAGACGCACCCCCCACTTTCCCCCAACATTTGGAGGGGAAAAAAGTGCGTTTTATAGTCCGAAAAATAAAGTTAATTGTTTTCCGCAGGTCTATATGAATATGACAATACCTAGTATATATCTTCTTTGATGTTTTACAACTTCTAATAAAAAAAAAAATTAAAAAAAATAATATTGTTTGTGGTGCCATATTCCGAGGTCCATAACTGTTTATTTTTTTTTCTTTCCAATCAATGAAACAGTGTTTGTATGTGCAAATCACATGCAGGCTTCTTCTGGGTGTTTTTTTTTTTTTTTTTTTTTTGCTTTCCCGTTAACTTTTATTTTAAAGTTGAAATGTCTTACAAGCAGAAAACACGTGACGAATATTCAACTCACTTCTTTTAACCACTTGGCAGTTCTGGAATCGTGTAGCAGTTAAAAAGGCTGTACATTTGAAAAGCAAGTAGTTTTTACAGTGCTGGCCAAACGTATTGGCACCCCTGCAATTCTGTCAGATAATACTCAGTTTCTTCTTGAAAATGATTGCAATCACAAATTCTTTGGTATTATTATCTTCACTTAATTTGTCTTCAATGAAAAAAAAAAAAATTGTCATAAAGCCAAATTGGATATAATTCCACACCAAATATAAAAAAGGGGGTGGACAAAAGTATTGGCACTGTTTGAAAAATCATGTGATGCTTCTCTAATTTGTGTAATTAACAGCACCTGTAACTTACCTGTGGCACCTAACAGGTGTTGGCAATAACTAAATCACACTTGCAGGCAGTTGACATGGATTAAAGTTGACTCAACCTCTGTCCTGTGTCCTTGTGTGTACCACATTGACCATGGAGAAAAGAAAGAAGACCAAAGAACTGTCTGAGGACTTGAGAATCCAAATTGTGAGGAAGCATGAGCAATCTCAAGGCTACAAGTCCATCTCCAAAGACCTGAAAGTTCCTGTGTCTACAGTGTGCAGTGTCATTAAGAAGTTTAAAGCCCATGGCACTGTGGCTAACCTCCCTAGATGTGGAAGGAAAAGAAAAATTGACGAGAGATTTCAACTCCAGATTATGCGGATGGTGGATAAAGAACCTCGACTAACATCCAAACAAGTTCAAGCTGCCCTGCAGTCCGAGGGTACAACAGTGTCAACCCGTACTATCAGTCGGCGTCTGAATGAAAAGGGACTGTATGGTAGGATACCCAGGAAATCCCACTTCTTACCCCGAGACATAAAAAGCCAGGCTGGAGTTTGCCAAAACTTACCTGAGAAAGCTTAAAACGTTTTGGAAGAATGTTCTCTGGTCAGATGAGACAAAAGTAGAGCTTTTTGGGAAAAGCCATCAACAGAGTTTACAGGAAAAAAAGAGGCATTCAAAGAAAAGAACACAGTCCCTACAGTCAAACATAGCGGAGGTTCCCTGATGTTTTGGAGTTGCTTTGCTGCTTCTGGCACTGGACTGCTTGACCGTGTGCATGGCATTATGAAGTCTGAAGACTACCAACAAATTTGCACCATAATGTAGGGCCCAGTGTGAGAAAGCTGGGTCTCCCTCAGAGGTCATGGGTCTTCCAGAAGGACAATGACCCAAAACACACTTCAAAAAGCACTAGAAAATGGTTTGAGAGAAAGCACTGGAGACTACTAAGGTGGCCAGCAATGAGTCCAGACCTGAATCCCATAGAACACCTGTGGAGAGATCTCAAAATGGCAGTTTGGAGAAGGCACCCTTCAAATCTCAGGGACCTGGAGCAGTTTGCCAAAGAAGAATGGTCTAAAATTCCAGCAGAGCATTGTAAGAAACTCATTGATGGTTACCGGAAGTGGTTGTTTGCAGTTATTTTGGCTAAAGGTTGTGCAACCAAGTATTAGGCTAAGGGTGCCAATACTTTTGTCTGGCCCATTTTTGGAGTTTTGTGTGAAATGATCAATGATTTGATTTGTTTCATTCTCTTTTGTGTTTTTTCATTGCAAGCAAAATAAATGAAGATAATAATACCAAAGAATTTGTGATTGCAATAATTTTCAAGAAGAAGCTGAGTATTGTCTGACAGAATTGCAGGGGTGCCAATACTTTTGGCCAGCACTGTACATAGAAACGAAAGAGGGGATTCCTTATGAGTATTTTGAGAACACTTTTTCAGGCATGTTTTAGAGCAGACTGGCAGGTTCCACACAGAGACTGCCACTGCCGTGTTTTATTGTGTACACATGCAAAAACAGGAAAATAAACGTCTAAGGCCGTCTGGCCACTAACTAACAACAGAATGCTAACTACAAAATAAACCTATGTAACAAACAAAACAGTATTCTCTTACTGTGTCGGTTCCTCAGCACAGCAAGCGGAGGTATGGAGTCTCAGCGCCAGCAGCCATGAGCCTGGACTGCTCTCCTCAGCAGCCTCTCTGTTCTGAATGCCTCCTGATTCTTTCAGCTGATCCAGTGAGGAATCAAAACCTGGATTGAATGTGGAGAAGGGAGCAACCAGTCCCACTGTCATTCCTACTGATTGCTCCAGGAAAAACCGAGCCCAAAATTACACTGAAATAAACAGGCTTCAGTGACTAACTTATTGCTGAGCCAGATATAACTTTCCGAGCTTTTCCCAGCCCATTTGCATGGGCTGACTGCTCCACAGTCAGTAAATGGAGGCATATAAAATGAACCGAGGGGAAACATACCTGTTCTCTAGTACTTCTCCCCTCGGCATCTCACATACCCCCCCCCCCCCCTTCTGTTCGAGCCCGTGGGGTCGGACACAATGACTTGCCAAGCAGTGCATTCTAGACAACACGTCTGCGTTCCCATGCGCCTTGCCTGCTCTGTGCTCCACTGAAAATTTAAAATTTTGTAACGCCAAGAACCAGCGTGTCACCCGCGCATTGCCCTCTTTTCCCTAGGACCTCCATGTCGGGTGAATGGTCCGTCACTAGCCTAAATCGGCGTCCTAGTAAATAATAGCGCAGGGTTTCCAGCGCCCAATTCACAGCTAAGGCTTCTCGCTCAACCACTGTATTTTTTTTTTTTCTGCCTCCGTAAGTATTCTGCTTAGATAGCCCACTGTGTGATTCTCGCCGTTCACTTCTTGTGAAAACACCGCGGCGAGGCCAACACCAGAGGCATCTGTTTGAACAATAAACTCCCGTTTAAAGTTTGGGGTAACCAACACTGGTCACATAAAGCCTTTTTCAACCGTTGAAAGGTGTCCTCTGCTTCTGCGTTCCACTTTGAGACAGAGGTTGACCCCTTGGTAAGATCTGTGAGTGGGGCTGCGATGGTAGCAACATTTTTGATGAACCGCCGGTAATAACCAACGATCCCCAAAAAGGCTCTGACCTGTCTTTTGGTGACCGGTTGTGGCCAATTCTGAATGGCGTCCACTTTTTTAGCCTGAGGTTTTATAACTCCCCTGCCGATGATGTAGCCCAGATAGCGAGCTTCTTCCAACCCCAATGTACACTTCTTGGGATTGGCAGTCAACCTGGCAGCCCTTAGAGAGTCCAAGACAGCTTGTACCTTTTGGCAAATGAGTTTCCCAGTTATCACTAAAGATAATGATATCGTCCAAATATGCAGATACATACTGGACATGGGGCCTTACGACGATATCCATTAGTCATTGGAAGGTGGCTGGGGTTCCATGCAACCCAAATGGCATATCCCGGTACTGGAACGGTCCCTGTGGCGTAACAAAGGCAGTTTTCTCTTTGGCCGAGTCAGTGAGGGGAATCTGCCAATAACCTTTTGTTAAATCAATAGTGGATATGTATCTGGCTGAACCTAGTCTCTCTATAAGTTCATCAACTCTTGGCATGGGGTAGGCATCGAATTTCGATACCTCATTTACCTTGTGAAATTCATTGCAAAAACCGGATAGTCCCATAGGGCTTGGGCACCAGCACGATAGGACTAGCCCTCTCACTCCGGGACTCCTCAATAACCCCGAGCACCAGCATTTTCCTTACTTCTTGGGCAATGACTTGTCTCCGAGCCTTAGGAATTCGATATGGTTTTAACTGTACTCGTGTCTGAGGGTCGGTGACAATGTCATGTTTAATTAGGTGAGTACGGCCAGGTAGTTCTGAAAAAATATCTGCGTTTTTCTGTACGAACTCCTTGGTTTCTTGTATTTGGGTCTTGGATAGCGTGTCTGCAATACCCACCTCTGGTGGGGCTATCTGGGGGTCACTTACCTCAGATTTTGGTACCACTCGAGGCCCACTATCGAGGGTAGTCTCCGCTACCAGACTCTCTCTCTGTCCCGCCAGGACTTAAGCAAGTTTGTGGTAGATTTGTTGGGGTTTTCTCTTGTCTGGATGGTGTACCTTTTTATAATTCACTTCACCTATTCTTTCCAGCACCTCGTATGGCCCCAGCCATTTTGCAAGAAATTTATTTTCTACAGTAGGTACCAAGACTAACACCCGATCCCCAGGTTGAAAAACTCGTGTTTTTAGCCGCATAGTTGTACACCCTGCTTTGGGCGCGTTGTGCGCGCTCCAAACATTCTTTGACTATTGGCATAACTGCTGCAATTCTGTCCTGCATGAGTGTTATATGTTCAACTACACTGCGGTAAGAAGTCACCTCTTGCACCCAAGTCTCCTTGGCAATATGCAACAGTCCTCTGGGACACAGCCCATAGACCAATTCAAAAGGTGAAAGCCCGTGGAGGATTGGGGTACCTCTCGTATGGCGAACAAGAGATGTGGCAGGAGAGCATCCCAATGCCTCCCGTCCTTATCCACCACCCTTTTCAACATCCCCTTTAGGGTTTTATTAAAGCGCTCGACCACACCGTCAGTCTGAGGGTGATACACCGAGGTATGCAGGTGGGAGATTTTTAGTAATTTACATCGTTCTTTGAATATATGAGACATAAAGGGGGTCCCCTGATCCGTAACTATCTCTTTTCGGAATGCCTGTGTGAGAAAACATGTTAAAAAGCTCCTTTTGAAATTGCTTTTGCATTTGCAATCCGTAAGGGTATAGCCTCCGGATAATGGGTGGCGTAATCCAGTACCACCAAAATGTATTGATGACCCCTGGCAGATTTAACTAATGGACCAACTATATCCATTGCTATCCTCTCAAAGGGCACCTCTATTATTGGCAAGGGTACCAGGGGGCTTCTAAAATGTGTCATAGGCGCAGTCAACTGGCATGTAGGACAGGATTGACAGTACCGAGTTACATCTCCCATCAGACCCGGCCAAAAGAAACGTTGCAGAATACGGTCTTTTGTCTTTTCTCCAGCCAGGTGGCCCCCCAAGGGATGTTTATGTGCCAGGTCTAAAACCACCTGACGAAAGGATTTGGGTACCACTAGCTGTTCCACCACCACTCCTCGCATCTTGTCAATGTGGTACAGCCTGCTCTGTTGCACTGCCACATGTGGAAACTCATTTTGAGCCCCTGGGTACACTGGGTTTCCTTCAGAGACCTTCACATTTTCCCATGCCCTTGTTAAAGTAGGATCTTGGTGTTGAGCAGTCCCGTAATTATCACAGGCCACCTCAAGACCTGGCATCTCTAGAACATCCTCTAGCGTGTCCGCCTCGCCTGCAAGCACAGCCAGAGGAGAGTCTAAAGATTCTGGAGCTACCCCTGTGGTGGGTCCCCCATCATCTTGCTCCAGTGGCTCAGGGGCAAGCCCCAAGGTATCGTTCACCAGTTTTTCTTCAACCGGGGTGTTCACGCCTTTTTTAATGTTGCACAAGTCCCAGAATAAGGGAAAGTCTCTCCCCAGGATTACACTATGCAACATAGTCTTTATGATCACCGCCTGATGTCTTTTGGCCCCCAAGGGCGTGGCAAGAGTTACTCAGGCTGTGGTGTAGTTTTAAGTATCGCCATGTATGCAACTAATGCCCACAGTTGAATTTATTGCTCCAGGGTCCATCAAGCTAGCATGTACCATGGTTACTTGACTGCCAGAGTCTAAGATGGCATTCACACTATAGCCGTTTACCTCAATGCAACACACATGTTGTTCATTTGCCGTGCGGATCTCCGTCCGCAGCACAGACTGACTGTACATATGACAGACGCCTTGTAGTGTTACAGTCCATCGGCTCTGTAGTTAATGGGCAGTTAGCAGCTACGTGGCCAAGCCCACGACATCGCCAACACTGAATAGGTCTTTGCTTCCCAGTTGGGGACCTCCGTCTGGGCCTGTTGACTTGCTGAGAAATCACACCGCTAATATAGTCCTTTGTGGACCTGCTACCCCTAGTTGCAACATTCTCTTCTGCTAAAACTACTCCTTATTCATAAGGACTTTCAGGCAATTTCCTAGAACCCCAGCAAGGCGAAAGCATCCCCTGGAGTAGGCTTTCAAAAGCGCTGTAACGCTCGACCACATTCACCAACTGGTCAGCACTAGTTGGGTCACCCTGTCCGACCCACCTCTGGATCTTAGCCGGTAAGGATCACAGGTACTTGTCTAGGACAACACATTCCACCATCTGTGCGGGCGTCAAAGTGTCTGGTTGCAGCCATTTTTTCACCAGATGGATGAGGTCATGCTGATGTGCCACAAAATGTGTTTACTCCCAACCTTGCCAGGATTTCGCCTTTTAGTTTAATATAGTCCATAGCATCAGCTCCACTTAGATCATAATATGCCTTTTGCGGATATCCAATCAGGAATGGAGCGACCACTTCAGCCCATTTGTCCACCGGTAGGCGCTCACGTTCTGCAATACATTCAAGCACTGCCAGATATGCTTCCACATCATCATCATCAGCAGTCATTTTTAGTAAAGTCTTTTGTACAGCTTTCTGCGCACTGGCAGAGCTTTGTGCACGGTCCTCCGCGTCTCGCGGCTGCCGAACCAAGGACTCCTTTATTGTATTTAACTGCTCTTGTTGCATTTGGTGCTGCTGCTCTAGCGACTTCTGGAGGGAAGTATTGATCTGTTGTTGGTTAATGTTGGCCTGCACCAACTGTTTCAGCAGCTCCTCCATATTGCTGGTCTCTTGGCTCTTCAGCAGCACAGGAGCTTTCAGCCAGGACATTAACAAGAGACAATGCCCATATAATGGTTTATCTGTAGTCACAGTCAAATAGCCACTAATGCCAGCATTCGAGACACCATTTGTGAGACAGGGGATATAGCTCAGCTGGGATCTTTGTTTTGGTCCAAGCAAGTGGCTATGGATTCACAGATGACCGCGGCAGACTGGCAGGTTCCACACAGATACGGCCACTGCCATGTTTATTGTGAAACATACCTGTTCTCTAGTACTTCTCGGCATCTCTCTCTCTCTAGCTATCTGTCTGTCTGTCTCTCTCTCTCTCTCTCTCTCTCTCTCTCTCTATATATATATATATATATATATATATATATATAATGTGAATTACGCATGCGTACACACACACCTCTCTGTCTGTATTTGTATCAGTCTATGTGTCTCCATCTCTCTGTCTGTCTCTCTCTTTCCCCAGGGCTGTCTCTCTTTGCCCAGGGCTGTCTCTCTCTCGTTGCTCAGCTGTGTGTCTCTCTGTCTGTCTTTTTGTCTCTGTCTCCCCACTGACATCTTATTACCTCACACATAGTATAAGAAGCTTAACAGTTTATTTTGTTCTTATAGCAACCACTGACATTTGCTAATAATAACCTATAGCTCCCACCTCCATTCAGTTTAATGGAGGCAGGATTTTTGGAGAGTAACTGTAAAGAGCGGGGTTACATTTCCCGTCCAAACATAGTCTGACGTTCTCTTAATCACATGGAGTGTCTGTGCAAAACCCTGTGCTTGTAAATGCGACGTTGCGGATTCCTTTAGCAGACAGACACATACTCAGCTTTACATAAAATAAGTGTGTGTATGTACAGTTAGGTCCAGAAATATTTGGACAGTGACACAATTTTCGCGAGTTGGGCTCTGCATGCCACCACATTGGATTTGAAATGAAACCTCTACAACAGAATTCAAGTGCAGATTGTAACGTTTAATTTGAAGGTTTGAACAAAAATATCTGATAGAAATTGTAGGAATTGTACACATTTCTTTACAAACACTCCACATTTTAGGAGGTCAAAAGTAATTGGACAAATAAACCAAACCCAAACAAAATTTTTTTATTTTCAATATTTTGTTGCGAATCCTTTGGAGGCAATCACTGCCTTAAGTCTGGAACCCGTGGACATCACCAAACGCTGGGTTTCCTCCTTCTTAATGCTTTGCCAGGCCTTTACAGCCGCAGCCTTCAGGTCTTGCTTGTTTGTGGGTCTTTCCGTCTTAAGTCTGGATTTGAGCAAGTGAAATGCATGCTCAATTGGGTTAAGATCTGGTGATTGACTTGGCCATTGCAGAATGTTCCACTTTTTTGCACTCATGAACTCCTGGGTAGCTTTGGCTGTATGCTTGGGGTCATTGTCCATCTGTACTATGAAGCGCCGTCCGATCAACTTTGCGGCATTTGGCTGAATCTGGGCTGAAAGTATATCCCGGTACACTTCAGAATTCATCCGGCTACTCTTGTCTGCTGTTATGTCATCAATAAACACAAGTGACCCAGTGCCATTGAAAGCCATGCATGCCCATGCCATCACGTTGCCTCCACCATGCTTTACAGAGGATGTGGTGTGCCTTGGATCATGTGCCGTTCCCTTTCTTCTCCAAACTTTTTTCTTCCCATCATTCTGGTACAGGTTGATCTTTGTCTCATCTATCCATAGAATACTTTTCCAGAACTGAGCTGGCTTCATGAGGTGTTTTTTAGCAAATTTAACTCTGGCCTGTCTATTTTTGGAATTGATGAATGGTTTGCATCTAGATGTGAACCCTTTGTATTTACTTTCATGGAGTCTTCTCTTTACTGTTGACTTGGGGAAAGATACACCTACTTCACTGAGAGTGTTCTGGACTTCAGTTGATGTTGTGAACGGGTTCTTCTTCACCAAAGAAAGTATGCGGCGATCATCCACCACTGTTGTCATCCGTGGACGCCCAGGCCTTTTTGAGTTCCCAAGCTCACCAGTCAATTCCTTTTTTCTCAGAATGTACCCGACTGTTGATTTTGCTACTCCAAGCATGTCTGCTATCTCTCTGATGGATTTTTTCTTTTTTTTCAGCCTCAGGATGTTCTGCTTCACCTCAATTGAGAGTTCCTTAGACCGCATGTTGTCTGGTCACAGCAACAGCTTCCAAATGCAAAACGACACACCTGTAATCAACCCCAGACCTTTTAACTACTTCATTGATTACAGGTTAACGAGGGAGACGCCTTCAGAGTTAATTGTAGCCCTTAGAGTCCCTTGTCCAATTACTTTTGGTCCCTTGAAAAAGAGGAGGCTATGCATTACAGAGCTATGATTCCTAAACCCTTTCTGCAATTTGGATGTGAAAACTCTCATATTGCAGCTGGGAGTGTGCACTTTCAGCCCATATTATATATATATATATATATATATATATATATATATATATATATATATATATATATATATATATATATATATATATATATATATATATATATATATATATATATATATATAATTGTATTTCTGAACATGTTTTTGTAAACAGCTAAAATAACAAAACTTGTGTCACTGTCCAAATATTGCTGGACCTAACTATGTATGTATGGCATGTATGTATGTATGTATGTATGTATATGTGTATATATATATATACATATATATTACATACATTATATATATATATATATGTATGTGTATATATAATATAATGATATATCATACACTCGCTGCCACCAATCGATTACGATAACTACTACGCCGAGCACACAGACATGGAATTCAGGATCGAGCTAACAGAACATAATGTGTGTGTATATGTGTGTATATATATATATGTGTATATGTGTATATATATATATATATATATATATATATAATGATATAATATAAAAATACCCAATGCCTTGCGAAAGTATTCGGCTCCCTTGAACTTTTCAACCTTTTCCCACATTTGAGGCTTCAAACATGGAGATAATCATTTTAATTTTTGTTGCAGAATCAACAACAAGTGGGACACAATTGTGAAGTGCTTATGTTACACTTTTGTAAAAAAAACAAACTGAAAATTGGGACGTACAATATTATTCATCCCCTTTACTTTCAGTGCAGCAAACTCACTCCAGAAGTTCATTGAGGATCTCTGAATGATCCAATGTTATCCTAAATGACTGATGATAAATATAAGCCACCTGTGTGTAATAAAGTCTCTGTATAAATGCACCTGCTCTGTGATAGTCTCAGTGTTCTGTTTAAAGCATAGATCGCATCATGAAGACCAAGGAACACAACAGGCAGGTCTATAATACTGTTGTGGAGAAGTTTAAAGCCGGATTTGGTTACAAAAAGATTTCCAAAACTTTAAACATCCCAAGGAGCACTGTGCAAGCGTTCATATTGAAATGGAAGGAGTATCATACCACTGCAAATCTACCAAGACCCGGCCATCCATACAAACTTTCATCTCAAACAAGGAGAAGACTGATCAGAGATGCAGCCAAGAGGCCCATGATCACTCTGGATGAACTGCAGAAATCTACAGCTGAGGTGGGAGAGTCTGTCCAAAGGACAACAATCGTACACTGCACAAATCTGGCCTTTATGTAAAAGTGGCAAGGAGAAAGTCATTTCTCAAAGCTATCCATAAAGAGTGTCGATTAAAGTTTGCCACAAGCCACCTGGGAGACACCAAACATGTGGAAGAAGGTGCTCTTGTCAGATGAAACCAAACTCTAACTATTTAGGCACAATGCCAAACGATATGTTTGGCGTAAAAGCAACACAGCTCATCACCCTGAACATACCATCCCCACTGTTAAACATGGTGGTGGCAGCATCAAGGTTTGGGCCTGCTTTTCTTCAGCAGGGACAGGGAAGATGGTTAAAATTGATGGGAAGATGGATGGAGCCAAATACAGAACTATTCTTGAAGAAAACCTGTTGGAGTCTGCAAAAGACCTGAGACTGGGACAGAGATCTGTCTTCCAACAAGACAATGATCCCAAACATAAAGCAAAATCTACAATGGAATGGTTCACAAATAAACTTATCCCGGTGTTAGAATGGTCAAGTCAAAGTCCAGACCTGAATCCAATCGAGAATCTGTGGGAAGAGCTGAAAACTGCTGTTCACAAACGCTCTCTATCCAACCTCCCTCAGAATGGGCAAGAATTTCAGTCTCTCGATGTGCAAAACTGATACATACTCCAAGCGACTTACAGCTGTAATCGCAGCAAAAGGTGGCGCTACAGAGTATTAACTTAGAGGCTGAATGATATTACACAGGTGGCTTATATATATTCCATTGTAGATTTTGCTTTATTTGGGATCATGTTTTCAGTTATTTTTTTAATAGTTTAAAATAAGCAATACATTTCGTTCAACTTCATAATTGTGTCCTACTTGTTGTTGATTCCTCACCATAACGTTAATCTTTGTTTGAAGCCTGAAATGTGGGAAAAGGTTGAAAAATTCAAGGGAGCCGAAAGTATTCTTTCACAAAGCACTGTATCTTTATGCCAATAGTTTTTTTTTATCATGCTTTGTTGTTTTTCTAAGGCTAGTTTCACATATAAAGCTGGATGGCTTTTCGCTGGTTTGACGGATGCGGCGCACGCCAGTACAGTGTATACAGTACACTGGCAGCGCAACAAGCGCCGGTCACATGCTGTCATGTTACCGGAGCATGTGACCCAGGAGTTGAGCTGCTGCCACTGTAGTGTATCATACTGTACTGGCGTGCGCCACATCCGTCAAACCGGTGAAAATCCGGATATGTGAAACTAGCCTAAGTATGAATGTGTGAGTGTTTTCATGCTGGTAAATATAATTCAGCTAAACATTCTTTAATCTATATGGAGAAATAAAAAAATTTCATTTTCTGGCCTGCAGTAAAACTGAGTGTTACAACCTCATTATTATCAGAAGCCATATCACTTTTATTTTCATCTTTACTGGTAATCTCGTCATCAATGTACAATATTTTATAACGCTGTGATACAATGATGTCTATCTTGTCTGAATTTGCTTCATAGTGACTTCACTTACATGACCTATTCACAGGCTATTATTTATTTATTTATTTTTTTCAGAAGTTATGCATCTACTATTTTAGCACATGGAAAGACCAATACCGGTTTCTTTAAGGCCCCCTTCACACGTCCGTCAAACACGTGCGTGTTTGTTCCATTTCCGTATGTACCGGAGACACTGACACACGTGCTCCAATGTTATTTAATGTTTGTAGTTACACGTGCGTTATTCTGTACGGTGCGTGTGTCCGTGTGCGTGAAACGTATGTGTATCCGTATTACACGCATGCATGTCCGTTTTCTGCACGGAACACGCACACACGTTCCCTATGAATGTCTATGGGTCCGTGAGCACACGTACGTGACACGGATGCATCTCCGTATGCTCAGTGTTCGTTTTGTGCTTTTTTTTTCTAGCGATTGTCTGTCTTTTTTTTTTTTTTCTGTGTATGTCAGTCAATCTCCCTCAGTCCGTCGGTCGGTCTCTCTGTCTTGTCTGTCCCTCTGTCTGTCGGGCAGTCTACCCCCTCTCTCATACTCACCGTTCCCCGATCACCACCGACGCGGTGCTGCACAGCTGTTAAAAAAAAAAAAACTCCGGCGGCATTTACTATTTTGAAAAAGCCGGCCGCTCATTAATCAATCTCGTATTCCCTGCTTTCCCCGCCCAACAGCGCCTATGATTGGTTGCACTGAGACACGCCCCCACGCTGAGTGACAGCTGTCTCACTGCAACCAATCACAGCAGCCGGTGGGCGGGTCTATACTATGCAGTAAAATAAATTAAAAAATACAGCGTGCGGTTCCCCCCCCCCCCCCCCCAATTTTTATACCAGCCAAGATCAAGCCATACGGCTGAAGGCTGGTATAATCAGGATGGGGAGCCCCACGTTATGGGGAGTCCCCCAGCCTAACAATATCAGCCAGCAGCCGCCCAGAATTGCCGCATCCATTAGATGCGACAGTTCTGGGACTCTACCCGGCTCTTCCCGGTTTGCCCTGGTGCGTTGGCAATCTGTGTAATAAGGAGTTAATGGCAGTAACCCATAGCTGCCACTAAGTCCCTAGATTAATCATTGCAGGCGTCTATGAGACACCCCCAATGATTAACCTGTAATTTAAAGTTAATAAACACACACAGTGAAAAAATCCTTTATTTGCAATAATAAACACTAACAAATACCCTCGTTCACCACTTTATTAAGCCCCAAAAACCCATCCATGTCCGGCGTAATCCACGGAGGTCCCGCGTCGCTTCCAGCTCTGCTACATGAAGGTGACAGGAGCTGCAGAAGAACATTACCGCTCCTGTCAGCTCCACGCAGCAACTGAGGTGAGCCGCGTGATCAGCTGTGCTGTCACTCAGGTTACTCGCGGCCACCGCTGGATCCTCCAACTGTGACAGCAAGTCGCCCGAGTGACAGCGATGAAGTGACAGGTGAGTTGCGGTCTCTGGTGGAGAATCCAGCTGGCCGCGGGTAGACTGAGTGACAGCAGTGCTAATCGCACTGCTCACTTCAGTCACTCAGGGGATTAGCGGTCACCAGTGAGTCCTTCACGGGTGACCGCTAATCAGTACGCAACACAGAGCCGCGGGATGACAATGAAGTCGGGTGAAGTTCACCCGAGTTCATTCTCATCGCGTGACTGTCTGCTGTCAGCGGGTATGTTTCAACGACATTGTGCATCACACACAGAACATTTCACATGGGCAACACACGGACATGTCACTTACGTATCTCACGCACACACGGACGTTCCACACGCACACATGGCTAGCATACGCCATTCACACGGATGCCACACGTACCATAAAAGCGGAGCACGGACCCGAAAAACGGAACGTAACACACGTGTGTTTTTCACGGATGTGTGAAGGCGGCCTAACAAGGATCTTAAACTACCCTAGGGAGCATCTTAAAGCACCACTTTAGCATTTTTTTTTTCAGCCCTGTAGTGGTGCTTTAAATGTAGCCCTCTATCATATACTTATACTTATCTTCCAGCGTCTCCTCACCTTTTATCATCTCCGCTCCGGTTTCACGGCTCCATCTTCTTAAAGTAACTTCTGACTGTCCGGAAGTCAGAAGTTACGCTGTAAGTGCTCAATGCAAGCCTATAAGAGCCAGAACCAGGCTCCCATAGAATTCTACTGAGTTGTGACCTCCGGCACGTTCCAAACATCGTAGCACTACTGGCAGATAACAAATCGCCAAGACCAACCGGAGCAGCGGGAAATTAGATCACGCCGCCTGAAGGGCAGTATATGACAGGGGTCAGGGGACTTAGATTTAAAGCACCACTGCAGGGGTGCAATAAAAAAAAACAATCGCTGGAGTGGTGTTTTAAAGCTGATTTTATACAGACCATGCCATGGCTATGTTATCTGTTACATATTGGCCACGGATAGTTTTCATTCAATTAGGCCTTAAACACACGTCCGCAGAAAACACGTGCGTGTCTTGTGGTCAGTTTTTCGGGTCCGTGTTGGATGTCCGTTTTTCTGGTACGTGTTACATCAGTGTGATGGCGTATGCTTGCCGTGCGTGCGTGTGGAATGTCCGTGTATGGGTGAGATGCGTACGTGTCATGTCTGTGTGCAGTCCATGTGTCGAGTCTTTTCACCTTTAAAAAAATGCACACGGACCATACGGAAAGCACACGTACGTGCAGACACTGACCCGTTGACTTTGCTGGATCCGTGTCTGTGTGATGCCGGCAAAACGTGGACATGTTATCAGTCTAAAAAAACGCACACACGTACAAACCACACGGACACACGTTCCGTGTGGCTTTACGTGTGTGTGCCTGTTACCATAGGAAAACATTGGTGCACGTGCCGCTGGTACGTGCAAAAACGTACAAAACACGTACCGGCGGCACGGATGTGTGATGCAGGCCTTAAAGAGTCTCTGGCTGTGTAATTGCACTTCTTTTCCATTATATAACTTGGTGACTT